>NC_135997.1:14057329-14376972 GCF_048128805.1 Centroberyx gerrardi
TCCTTGCATCCTGGGGACACGGGCAGGAAGAGAGTCCATTCAAGTGTTTCTAAAGGGTAAAGAAATAGAAACTCACTATACTTTCTTCCAGTGGTTGGCAGCTTTGCATCTTGCTTCTTCAGCAGAATTGCTAGCAGCTACGTGGATAAATGATTCACCCCTTACAAAATGATCAAGATAATGTATCTCATACACTGCAATGACTTTACACTTCATCCTTAGGAAATGTCACAAAGCTATATTTTAACGACATAATTCACCTTACTGACATTTGTCTAGATTTCCATTAGGTATTGTAGATGAGGCTGGACAGTATTGGATTTGATAAGTAAACTCATGTTTGCACAAAGGACCGTGGATGTGAAGGGGCATTGTTTGGACATCCAATATTTCTGTGTCAAGTGTCAGGGGAAAGTGATGAAGAAAGAGTGATGAGACGCATGCCACTGAATACCAATCAGACCGAGATCTGCTGTCCCAGGCAGCGGACAGAAGAAGGATTAGCACCGCTGCTTTTGTCCCAGCGAGGCTGAGGTGAAGCCGAGAGACGCAGTGAGGCAGCTGTTCACTTCCTCTGACAGTCTTCCCAAGTTCAGCAGTCTTCCGTCTAATTTACCAATACACAGCATATGATGTAGCTATCCCTTGTGCTACTTGGGAGAGCTGTGAAACTGAGCTTGAATGTTAGAGACAAGTGGGCACCTGTCGTGACAGATGTTTCATTGAATTAGGCCAACAGCACCTCCAGAAGGATCTGGTGTCTCAGAACCACCTCTCAGCACTCAACAGAACTACAGTCTCCAACAGCACAGTGTACCTGCACAGGCTTAAACCTATAGTTCACAGCATTACCCAATAATTACTCATTTATAATATAATAGCTTATTTCGAAAAATTGAATTTACTCCTGTAAATCTCAAGACTGTACAAGTCAGATGTTACACCAACCCTTTTATTTATTCATTTTAAGTTTACCTACAACAGAAAGGAAACATTCTTTATACTTTTTTTCTGTGAAGAGCCCAAATTTGGTGATTGGTTTGGCTTTATGTCCAGACAGACAGGTGATTGAATGAAAGGAGGAGTGACGGCCATCACATACAAAAGGAAGTTAACATTCCTTGCTCGTCCTCCTGTGACCAACCCAGATAATGTTGTTTGGTTTGTGTTTACGTCCAGACTCTAGTCTCTGGCAGGCAGCTGTTAGAGTGTGAGCATTATGAACACAGTGAGCACACTTTTTTGCAGTCATGTGATATTGTATTATGTCACATTGCAGATGTAGACATGATAATTTTAGTACTTTAAACTACTTTTTCTAAGTAACTGTCTTTTGTGAGTGTAGCTTTGCTGTAGGTCAGTTTCTTCCGATGTGAAGTAACTGGTAGCTTGTAAATCTATACTTTAAAGGTAGCTTCCCCAACACTGCATATTACTCTTGATCATATTTCCTATTTTGGACCCCAGCTGACATCCTTTTTCTTCAGACAGAGAGACTGCCGGCTCTTTTTGGCTGCTTCCGAAGCTGCCTTTGTGCCCTGCCGTAATCCCTGGGCAAAAATCCCTTTCTCCCTTAGTAAACTGTTGGTGGATGTAGCTACAAATCCACAGCACCCAACTTCCACAGGGTATGCCCTGGGTTTCCAGCCTTGCTGTTCTGCCTCAGCTGCTAGCTGAGTGTATGTAAGCTTCTTCCTTTCATATGCCTCATCTGCTGCATCTTCCCATGGCACAGTGAGTTCTACGAAGTAAACAGTCCGTTGAATATTGGACCATAATACTAGGTCAGGTCTTCAGATGGTGCTGACTATCTCTAGCGGGACTAAGTTGCTGGCTACTCACATTTCTTAATCCCTAGATTCTCTTAACTGCCCTAACATATGCCTACACGATCATTTCCTAACTTGCTCACCTTCACATACAAAGCCAATATGATGCTTAGGGCTCTTTCTCCCAGCAGTGGAAGAATTAATTTATGTTTGTTTACTCTCAATTGCTAGGGACTTCAGCACTTGGTTTTACTGCCAAGTGTATCATCCTTAAACAAGAATATCCTTGCATCCTGAACACAGAGGACATGTGGGATCTTCTCTATAGCCACTGGTTGAGGTTTTGGGGTGATGGCAGTACATCATAGGTTGTGCCAATAATAAGTCTAATCCTAGACACACGCCTCCATATTCCAAAGTTTTTTCCAACTAAGTTTCTTCCTTTTTACACTTTACCAGAAAAACTGTGAAAGTGTAGAAAGGAAGAGTAACTGCTTTGGGACACCTTGCCACATCCTCCTGGTGTTTTGCTCCACTAACAGCTTCCTCTGCATTGTGCCAACAGCAAGGCCTGCACAACCCTGTTGCACTTGCCCTACAATGTGCCTGTGTAGAAGCCAGTTGTGCTTGTTGAACTGCTTCTGTAGGGGTCCACTTATGCCCAGTTGCGAGAGTAGGTGCAACACTTCTTGCTGTCGTGTCTTTAGACTCTGTTAGCGTTAGTTCCAGTCAAACCTTTGCACATTCTTCTTGATTTGCATTTTATTGTCATCCTTCACCATTTTAGGTTACCGTTCAAGTTGCCAAGCAGCCTTTTTTAGACAGGGTGCTGTTGTATTCACAGTTGTCATATCGTCCATATATGGCTTGATGGGTGTGAGGGGAATTCCTCTCTGCCACCTTTCCCAATCTTCAACCCACTTCCGTGCCCTAATTATTATCTCCATGATCACAGTCATAGGGGAGATTGTGCAACCTGCCGTGATACCAATTTCCAGGTACTGCCATGCCATGGTAAATTATATTGTTGTGAGGCAGATTTGCATGTCTTTGACATAGGCTTAAATCAAATGTATGACACTTGTACTCCAAATAAATCAAAAGCCACCCACAGAAAGTTGTTTGGTATTGAGCCAGTCGCATTTTACAATACAACATGGAAATCGTTCTTTTGTTATTTGACAAAATGAATTTGATGCCAAATCATGCCTGTGTGTTCTGAACACCCTGAGAAAATGTGGATAGGACTGCTTTACGAGTAGCACCTTGTGTGTGTTTGTTTATGTAAGCAGAGATATGAAGATGGAGGGAAAATTTAAATAAGTGATACTTACCATTACTGTCCAAAAATACCTACTAGCCTGTTACTAACATATTTACCATATCAGACCTGTCTCATTTTTGCACTGATAGAAGTTAATAGGCCAAGTCTGGAATTGTATAGTATTTGAGGTGCCAAGATCATTCATCCACTGGCTTAATTTTGGTTTATTTGGTTTGTTTGAAAACATTACCTTGCCTGGACATTTATTGACTTAGTTCATAATACAAGGAATGATGACAGTCAAACACAATTTCTGAATGTATTTTGAAGCTAAAATGGTGGTTTACATTTGTAATATTTTGCAGATATTGCAACATAATGAACCTGTATTTTGATTTATGGAAGGTTCCAGTTGTTTTACCCTAGACACTCCTCATATTCAGACAGATTACCTTGTCTTTTCCAGGACTGCATGTAGTATCCACCCTATATCTTTATCATGATGCTCACATATGCTTGTCTGTCAGATCTTGTCTGTAAACATAGTTCAGTATCTCTCTCTCTCCCTCTCCCTCTCTCTCTCTCTCCCTCCCTTCCTGCAAGCTGTTTGTTGAGACAGTAACATGACCTTCAACTGACATTAGGTATTCTGAAGTGGTTCTGTCATCCTAAACAGGCAAATTCCTGTCTAAGATGACAAACCCGACAACAACAACATTGCGGTGTGCAAAATCTGCAGCTCAGTAATTTGAATTTATTCATAAATTTACTGGGACTGTGATTACTGTGACAGAGCCAGATCACTGCTGCCCTATTCTCAGCGATAGCTCGGATGATAGCCAATGAAAATCAGCATCTTAATTAAGCGTTACATGTTTACCACACACTCTGATTATCCACACCTGTGTGAGCTGAGTCCAGCCAGCTAGAATAAGACCAGAGAAAGGCGAATTTGCTTTCAAAATAAAAGTATACATTGTGTCACTCCTCAAGACAAAAGGTTGAATTTAGTATGAGGGTGTACAGAATAACAAACACCATGTACAAATTATCAGTGGAATCATTACAATTAATGGAGATACCCTAACCCTTCAATAGATGCTGCAACCATGTTTTAAAAAAAGAGAGATTTGGTGCTCGACAGTAGAGGGCAATATCTAAACAAAACAAAAATTATGTTCTGGTATTTGGATACCTACTGTACGTATAAAGGGTCGTGGATATCATCCACTAATGTGCATCCAGACTTTACCATTTGTTCTAATTTATTTCCAATGCCAATTTCTCAGATGGAGGTAGCTATCCAATAGATGTTTGGTTTTGCAAAATGTCCTTTTCCAAGTATACATTGATTGCTATGTAGGCCTATGCAATAGGCCTATAGAGGGCTGCCAAAAATATACAAAAACATTCTCAAACACCAAACTTCTTACAGACAACTTGGAAGATAGTGTTTTCTATCTTATAAATGTTTGCTTTAACCCATTTCCATGGCCCTGTATATATGGCATCTTGCAATGTGTTCATAGGTCAATGCAAGTTTCTAGTTCTGTAGCTTTCAGGAACAGTTGTGCCATTGAAGTGAAATAATTGATGATTAACAAGATATTGTTACTTGGTCAGTGTGATAATTATTAGGCACACAGCTTAGGGGAACATTGGTCCTGAATGCTTTCTATTGTAATGATAAAAACATCTGCAGATCTGATATGGTCTCTTAAGCTTCCTCTTCTTCCACCAAATTAAAGCATCAGAGATAGTAGCAAGTAATTTGATCTAGTTTTAAATGTTGCTAGTTTACTGAAATAAATGCTGCTTGGTGGATTGGAAATGAGAAATGCATTCATTTGGAAAAAACGATTTGGAAAAAAGTCTTAAGTCATGCTGTGCGAAATATGTGTCATATGTGGTCATATGCCCCATCTACCACATCTCCCCATGACACAGTGAGTTCTTTAAAGTAAACAGGTCATTGAGTATTGGACCACATTTCTAGGCCAGGTCTTAGACTGGTACTGACTATCTCTGGTGGGACTAGAAACTGCTGGCATATGTCTGCTTCCTGGAACCGAACTGTAGCAACAATCATGAAGCTAAAAGGACGGCTGTCTGGTTTGAAACGGCCCTCTCAGATGTTCAAACAGTTTCACATATTACACCGTTTAAAACATACAGTATATTCATGGCTAAACCCAGGGCATGTTTTCAGTTAAAATGGAAATTACCAGTACTGTTATTTTGCCCCTGTGTCTTTAATTATTTCCAGATATAAGATTTCATTATATCCAACATGCTCCAACCAAGTTTTAAAAAAGAGGGATTTGGTGCTCGACAGTAGAGGACAATATCCAAACTATTTTATAGTACTCAGAACAGATTAAAACATTCAGAATGGCATGATGTTTCCACTAATGTGCATTCAGACTTGACTATTTGTTCTGATTTATTTCCATTGCCAATTTCTCAAATTGTCCAAAGTCATCATCCTTGTGGTGGGACTGTTGTCTGACAATTAACCACTGCTGTTGTCCTCCTGTCACCTTGTTAAATTTGTGAGGTCTCCTTAAACTGTGAGTGTTGCAGGTGTATTTATTGCAGAGTTATTGCTCCATGTTGAGGACTTGGCGCCAGAGGTAGAGGCAATGACAGAGCCATTTTGCTGTGACAAGACTTGTTAATGATTTCCTTTTTTTCTGATGGAAGTGTTGGCAGTGGTGGGGCAGGGTGGGGGGGGCTTGGGCTCTCTCTCTCTCTCTCTCTCTCTCTCTCTCTCTCTGTCTGTCTCTCAACCTGGCCTTGTAGCCTGAATCATTTATCCTGTTAAAATGGAAACAGTGTGCTTTCTAACGCTGTCCTTAGCAGCAGGCCTGGGGGTGCTGAAATTGATATCAGGACTCATGCTCAAGGAATGACAAAATGGGCTGTTTGTGGTCTAGTCAGTCCTTTCACTGTTAAAAGGTGATTTATAGAGAGCATTTGTCATTATCAGTAGACCCTCATATCACGTTGAAATCGCAGCCAGCTGTTCTGTTACTGCCTCTATCTCCTCTCCGTGCTTGTAAAGCTGCCTGAACCTTCGCTTGAGGCCAAAACCTTTTACAAACGGCGGCGTCTTGTCAACATGATGTCCGCAGTGACTGATTAGGCGACGCTCATGTCAGTTAAACAACACATTATGTTTTGTTGGAGCGCACAAACAGAGTTGGAGGTTAAAGCAGCCCAGTGAATAAAGAAGGCGAGAACAAAGAGTAGATTCAGAGTCTGATACAGTGGACGCCTGTGCTGCAGAATGGAAAAGAGGCATTCCATCAGGCCTTGTCCGGACTTGTGATATTTTAACCCTGGAACCTGCAATGAATGAATACATTAAGGGCCGGGAGTCCGAGGTGTGCTTTCCTGCGATGATATACGTTACCTAGAATGAGTCAGTCGCTGTCCGGACAGCCTGAGCTGAAGCAGGGTGACCAGTCAGAGCTGGAGCAGGACCCAGAGCACAAACAGGGAAGGGGAGATGCCAGAGCCGGGATGGGGACCTACTGTTGCTGCTGCCTGCCTCTTGGCCAGCGGGCTGAACACTTGGCCGATCATGAAACAGCGCTGGTTGCTGAGCTGGAGCCCTCCAGATTGGAGAGGGAGGGGATGCAGACTGAGACAAGGTAACACAACATGAGCTGGCTAAAAGTTATTGGCACAGCAAAATGGAACTTGTGTCTTTTTGTAATAGAAACCGTTCCATGTACACTAACGTTAGTATACTCTGAATGCCCGTGACAATGTGCAGTTTCATGTAAATGGAGCTGGCGGGCCAAGAAACAGCTGACGTAAATGATAGTATCTTTTATATGGGGGGAAAAAAGCAAAAAAAAATTTTTTATCATTTGACATTTATTACTCTTTTCATGCAGTAAAAGGAGGAAGCTCTTATTTCAGCTGCCCCTCTGGAGGAAAAAACAGACTTTGTTCCCTCCCCCTGATTGAATTCAGATGACAGTTCTTGCTGCCGCATTCTGTCAGAGCCTCGGTGCGACTGGAGCCACTGCAGAGAGAAGCAGGTTCCACACTGCTGTCATCGCACCAGATGGGTGACAAGAGAGGTGATTAGCTATAGGGGCCGCAGAGATGTGAGAAAAGTGTTGGAATATAAATAGAAAGTCTTTGTTGCGACAGAAAGGAATCTGACCTTTCTTAGTGAAGTGCAGAATGTATAAAATCCAGATTTGCACTCGATAAGAAGCACTTGTGTTCAATGAAGGCAGTTGCATATGGGACAAAGTTAAGATACTGCATGGACATATTTTACTTTTTATTTTACTCTGAAACTGCTACTCAACACTTGCTGAACATATAGCATTGATTTTCTTTTCTGAATTTCTTTTTTTTTTTTTTAGATGTAAGTAGCATTATTAAGCAAATGCCCAATTAGAACCTGTTCATTTGTTTTTAGGCTTGAGGATGAACACTCCCTCCCTGATATCACCCCATGATTCCTTGCACAAGGATGTAGACTGTGAATATGGCTTACTACAACACATTCCAACAGTGCTACAGCTAATGCCAGTGGGTCAGAGGTTTACCTTAAGGATCTATAACTCAGATCATGACAGGAATCTTCTGGCTGATTTCCGTGCTCCATTGTTTAGTAAATGAAAATTCTGGCATTGAGTCTGCCCTTCCTTCAGTCCAGGTTTTGTCATGTACTGAAAATCCCCTTGCTGCAGGGGGATTAAATTTAGTTTGTAAAGAATATGGGGGAATATAGGAAGCTAACATCCTCCCAAAGACTAGTCATGGGATGTTAGTTTCCTCTATTCCCCCATAGAAATAAGTATTGTAAACTTTGTGGACATTTTTTTTGAACATGTCACTTGTGTAGTAGAGTAGATAATTGTAAAATAATTGCCTGTCTAAGAAAACATTCTTCTGATTAGGTAATTTACATGTCGATATAGGTGTAGCCAAAATATTATGATCCTGAACCTGATTGATACTTTCTGTGAGCCGGACTAGAGCTTGTGAGGGCTCAAAATGTTGCCATGTCCTGATTGAAAATAAACAGTCTTGGGAGCAATAGACAGTGAGTTCTCCTCTCTACATGAACTATTTTTCAACTCAGCGCCTAGAAATTCGATGTATGTGTCTACCTCGTCTGGCATTTATTCTGACCTCAAAGGATTAGTTATAACACTCTTGCTTTCTAATGTTTCAGTCTATAAATTTCTTCATGTGTATCACTGAAAATGATGAAGTCTGCATCACCTAATATTTCAATACAATAAGCTTATGGTCAGCAGCTGTGAAGAATGTTCCTCATTGTGGATTACTTGATTGAATATTGCTGTTCCCATTAATGGAATATTGAGTGTGAAAAAGATAAATGAAAAGCCTCGCCTGGCCAATGCTAGTGAGAGCAGATCTGGTGGTTAGGGCAATTTCATTCACTGCAGCATTTATTGAACACATCGACCACACAGCTGTGTGAGTTCTCACAACCAATCCAATTTAATTTGCTTTAGTGCAAAGATGCAAAGCTAATTGCTTATTCATGATCCAATCAATTCTCTCCATTCTAAAGTTTGGAGAGTTGTGAGTAATTTATTATCACTGTCCTCAGTCTTCATTCCCAAACATTGTCTATAATTTACTCAATGAGTAAAAATTTAGAGAGATAGCGGTGATTGTGACAACATGTTTCATGTTTGTCAGTTTCCAAATGAAGGACTCGGAGAATGTAAATTCACTGTATTTTTTACCAGTTATCTATGAGGACATCTCTATCCTGCTCATTGCACGTAGCTGAAGATAAATAATACATCAGACAGTGGTTTCAGACCGTTGTGGCAGATCAATTGATCCATTTCTTGAATTTATGTCTCTAATTATGAATGGGCTGGGCAGTGGCTAACTGTCTTTCCTCTGGCCCTTAGTTGTTACTATGTTCCTCCCTAATTCACTGACACAAATGATCACAGGACAAATAGCCCAGAGCCAGGGCTGTGGAAGTGCCACAGGACGTTAAAGAGAGTTGAAATATCTGTAGATGGGGAGGAAAGTAATGTCTGTCAGTGAACCATTCTCTGACCAGTGAGTATGTGCATGTGTGTGTGTGTGCATGTGTGTGCATGTGCAGTGCTGTGCTGTTCTCTGATTAGCCACTAGATACTGCTGTTGAATCTTGAACCACTTGACACTTTACTGACCATTGATGCCACTTCACATCTCAGGTCAGATGTTCTCAGCATTGATAAAAAAGGTCCACATTAATGGGTTTTTTATTTTTAGTCAATGCAGATAATGCATAAAATGTTTTTGTCACTCAGGCCTTCCTTAGTGTGCAAGCTCACTGGCATATCCCCTATTATCTGTATTGATAAAAAGCAAACAAAAATATATACAAAAAAGTTAAATGCCTGCTAAATTCCTTGTTGAGTATAAAGCATATTTTTGCTTTCCTATGGTATTCTGTCATTCTTCAACTTTATTTGATTTTGAACACCCAAATAGTTTTCTAATATGAAAAAAAAAACATTCTGAAGAGTTGTCCTGAGCAACCAAAGAAAGATCACTACTTTAATTGCATGATGTTATTCAAGATGTTTGCCACTGAAAAATAGTTACAGCTTTGTTTAAGATTATATATAATTTCTGATCATAGTATATTTCTTCATCATTTGTCAATCACAGTGCTCCTTTCCTGCATTTTCAATTTGACAAAAAATTTGCTGTATCACTTTTGTATTGAACAGTTATAATGTCCCCTCCCTTTCTGAGCAGTCAGTTAAATATCAGTTCAAATAGGAAGTTCACACTGAGTCATCACCCTATAGGTTTGTTGCCGCTGTGTGAGTGATATAGATATAATTAATATTATTGGGACAATTGTATAACAGCTGCTAGCTTCACTTATACAGCAGCCAAAATGACAACAATCTAAGGACCGTGGGTGATAGAGCCAAGTATGAAACAGCCCATTGGATTATGTGTACATCAGCCTAAACCGCCCTCATCCAGCCCTCTGCTCTCATCTATGTGTCTGTCTGTGGACTATTGACCGAGCTTTCCAGCAGTCTAATCCAGCTAGACTCAGCTCCAGTCTGTCCTCCATCCCCCCCTCTCTGTCTCCCGTTCTGACGGGGACCTGAGCTGAGAAGAGGGCCCAGGTTGAGACGGAAGGCTCTGGTTGCACTCAGAGACCAAGGTCAGCACTTAGCGCTGATCTGACAACACAATGTGACGATAACTGCTCATCTGTGGTAACTGGAGAGACTGGTGACTGTATAAGAGCAGAGATGTTCCTGAGCGAGGCAGACCTTTCCCCTTTCCTCCTCCTCCATCCTCCATATGGGGACCGAACAATGGAGCACTATCATCTTTTCTTCCCCGGAGAGGCCAAGTAGAGCTATATAAGTGCCGGCGGTGTTACTCGGGGTGACAGAGGGAGCGGAGAGAGGTGGCTGAAACAGCAGTAATATCCCTATCTGACACTACACTCTGTGCCCTTCCTCGCACACTCACCTAGCGCTCTGCACACACTCAAATCAGGCACTGTTGCCGTGCGTCAAGGGAAACGTAAAGGGACACTGTGGTATTGTGTATGCATACTGGTCATCTTCTGCATTGGCGGCTGTTGAGGACAGGATCAGGACAGAACTGGACTTTTGAGGCCTTTGAATTGGACTCGCTGCTCTCCATATCTGTCCACATTCTGGTGAGTAGCAATCTAGCAGCGTAACAGGATATACTGTAAGTGGCTAGCCAAGAATCAGGAAGACTCTGAAGCTATCAGAGTGGGAAGAGTACTGAATAGATTAAGGAGAGTAGAAAAACCAATTATATAGTGACACACAGACTTCAGACACCTTTGTCTCTGTAAGAGCTTATTTTGAACAACCTGCTCGACAAGACCAGGCTGGCCAACTCAATGTCTTAGTTTCAAACTCTTTTAAAAACACACATTTTTAGGCTTGCTTTTACTGGAACTATAGTCTGTGTTTGTTTTATTATTTTAGTTATCCTGTGTATTTGCCCTTTTGTTGTATGCATTTGTAGTAGAATGTTTTGCTGGTATATTGGTCTTGTTAGTATGTTGGTATATTGATTTAGTAGAGCATAATCTTGATTCTAACCCTCATGCACCCTAACCAGGGTCTGTATCCCTACAACACCCAACACTCACCACACTGGTAAAACATTTTTTTATGTTTTTTCTTTGTTCATTTGTTTCTGTTTTTATGCAGTGCTTTCATTTTTATTTTTCTGATAAAGCACTTTGTATCACTGTTTTGTGCTCTAATAAAGATTCTTCTTATTCTTCTTCCTGGCAGTGTATGAATCACTAACTTTTCAAAGCCTTCAAGACATGTATTTTGTATTTCAGTCACATTCCAGTTAGCATGTTTGCAAAATTCAGCCTCAGGTAACTTTTGTGGCTAAGAGTGATTGTGTTAGCATCTGTGTTGTGCTGGTGATAAATGGCCAATGCACTAAGTGGCCTCTGCAAACAGTTCAATAGTGGTCATATATTGAGAGTCATGTTAGTGGCCATGGTATGTTTTTATTGATGTTGTTTTTGTGCTTGGAATGCATTTTTTATAGTATCGCTTAACAGCACACTTAAGGCTATTTCTCATATTTTTATAACATAAAGCCACATTTGTTGTGATAAAGATGTAATTACTGTGATGAATTTCACAGCAGCAGCCACATGTATTTACAAATATATATTTATTACATATATTTATTACATTGGTTTAATGTCAAACAAACACACTAGGCTTGATTTAAAAACAATTTTTTTTTTAAAAAAAACACTAACTTTGAAGCTAAGGTGATTTTTGCAAAAATCATGCAAAAATCACCTTTTTTCTGATCCATTTAAAAAAAAAACCCTCAATGAAATACAGATTGGTTTCAGAGAAGAAGAGCAGTGCCACTGAACAAATGCCCTTCAAATGGTGCCATTTTAGATCAGAGTGACCCTTGGCCTGCACAGATGGGAGATTGGCAGGGTGAGGAAAAAGGATGAATACCTGTTTAGCACTACCAGCACCAAATGTTTGTTACTGATGTTTGCTACATGCTCAGATTAGATATTGTTTGATAGTGAAATGCATCAATCAGTCTCTTCTGGAATTTCACAAAATGAATATATTCCTCAAGTACTACATGGATTAGCAATTTTGATTAGTCTCATTTAAAAGGACTTGCATCTAAACTTACAATGCATATAATCAGAACACACTGCATTGCCATGCAATTTTCAGAGGTTTGACCAATTTGGTCGTAAAAATCACTGAGCAAACACCTGGAGGTTTCTGATCATTTACCATTACTTTTAGCAAGATACGGATTATTTAATGCCAAGAAACTAAATACACTTCATTTCTCAGATTTGACATATCCATCTTGATTTCGCTTTTTTATATGCAGCGTGACGTGAATCAAGAAACAGGAACAGGCTAATACATTATTCAAATGACAATTGGCGCAGGTGAGACCCAGAGAAGTGTCAGACTGGTGTAAATTCTACAGTGCTAAAGAGGTCTTTATTTGCAACATGAGCGCCTTTGACTCCTGGGGTATGCTAACGAGATGTGGAGGAGAGTATAGATGGATGAGATAGAGCAGCAGAGGATGAGGCTCAGGGGATGAGGGTAGCAGCAGCTGGATGTGTTACCTGCTTGATGTGTGTGTTGTGTGTGTGTGTACAGGTACTGTCAGTGTATGCTGTGGGTTGACTTCCTGAGTCTTTTCCCAGTGCAGAAGCCATCCTTCACCTGTACCCCCCCTCTCTCTTCATTAGCTGATAGGAGGCATTTGTAGCAGGACTAGTAATCAGTCTCTTAGGCTGTTGGGTCACTGCCAACTCCTGGCTGCCATTTCTCAGGCCGTGAATGCTTTCTCCCCCACTCACTCTCTCCTCCTTTCCTTTGCGCTGCCTGTTGTTACACCTTTTTCCCCTGCAAGCTATTCTCCCCCAGTCTAATCTTTCTTCACTTTCCCTCCATCACTCCCTCATCTTTTTCTCTCTTCTCTCGCTCACTAATTCCTCTTTTCCTCCCTCCCTCATCTCCCCTCCCCTCTTTACTCACACTCGCTGTGCACGCTGTGTGTATTGCCTGCATGAGTGCAGAGGGAATGGAGCAGATAGGGCGTCCAGTCCAGGGAAGGGCTTTGACGTCACAGCAGCACTGCTGAGGAATGCACACAGTAGAGGAGAGCAGAGGAGAGGTGTGGAGAGAAAGAGAACCACTAGAGGGAGGGAATATGAGAGGAGGAGAAAAGAGGAGAAGGTCTTGTTATATGCTGTTAGATGGGTTATGGCTCACTCTACCTCCCTGCAGTTCTCCTCGGTGCTTTGGGGCCTCTTAGATGCTGCAGTGGAAAGGTTGGCTGCCTTTAAATTCTGCCTATCACATCCTAAGCCCAACCCACTGGGAGTCAGGGGATTGCATCTGTAGGGGTTCAGTGATCAGGTGTGGGCTCTGCATGTTTCTTTAGCTCCACCCCAACAGCCTAGCACAGGAGAAGCGGGAAAGAGGATGTTTTGAATGAATCAACGGGACGGTGCTGAGTGGAGGACGTCAGCAGCAGCAGCAGCACCGCCAGCTGAGAGGAGCACACACAGCAGATCACAGTCCTGCAGCTACCTAGCATGTTGGGCCAGCCAGGAAACTCAGCCTCACACATCCCAGTGTATCGTGCGACTCGCAGGTGTGTATCCCAGCCCCTCTCCCAACGAATAGAGAGGATTGTATTGCTAGCTGCACAGAAGGTGTTTTTGCTAAAGCTTTCCAGCAGCCGCAGGAGAGGATCTGCTTTACATTGCCTACGGTTAAGTGTTTGTACAAAGTGTATGGGCACAGTCAGGGACAGTTATGTGCATGCTGAGAAGTGTGTATCATCCTTTCTCATGGCAGAGCGTTTTGAAAAGGCAACTGGCTACTAGTGAGTAAAGCTTTTGACTGCCTTTGGATTGCCTCTGGGAAGACAGTTTATCATTGTGTACTGATGCAGCTGTCTATAAAGGGATGGGGAGCGAGAGAGAGAAAGATGCTCATTATGCTGCTTCATCATCACAGGTCATTGACCACTGTGTTGATGTCAGCAGAACTGTTCTCTCTCTTGCTAATTACGATGGTCTCCTATATACATGGTTAATACTGTATGTATCTTAAGGTTGCACAGTAGTGGAGGGTTGATGCAGCCCAGAGATCCAGCTCCTTCCTATTGTTTCAGTCCGAGAGAGAAACACTCCTCTTTGGAATGTGCTTGTTTACATGGGTCTGCTCCTCAGCCCTTCAGCCCTACAGCACAGCTGCTGAGGGCCCAGCCCACACACAATCACACACACACACACACACACACACACACACACACACACACACATATTCTCACATCTGCTGCATCTCACACTTTTTCATGCACTGATGGACTATTTATTTCTCAATTTGCTGAAATTGTTTGTTCTTTGCATCATTGGCTTCAGCAATAACATTGCTCTAGCTCACCAGTGACTAGGGCTTGAATAGTGCTTTTTTGATATTTATTTATCCAGGGAAAGTCAGCTGAACATGCATGCTCTTTTACAGCAGTGCCTCTCATTCCCACGGTTTCAGACCTGGGGACTCCCCAGTACAGTACTGGTTGCCACCAAGGAGCTCCTGGAGAGTGTTTCTCATTCATTTTCTCTGCCCAGATTTCCTGTTGCTCCAGGGATTTGAACTGGCAACCCTCCTGTCTCAAGCCGGCTTCTATGACTTCTAGGCTGCTGCAGCCTCGTTAGTTGATTCTGCCATGATTGGGATATGAGATGAAAACGGCCCTTTCGTAGATCCATGCATATGATATCAAGCTTGTTATCATTCTGTTGGGGTCTCGATGTCAGCCACAGCAATAAGGTTATTTAGCCTATTTATCATTCCTGCCTGCGCTTGCTGGTCTGTCAGCCCTCCTGCTGTGCTCTCAGCCACAGAGGGCTCTGTCCGTATGCAGTGGGTTACAAACACCAAACCACAGACTGTGACCTATGAGCAGCAGATGACAGGGACTGAGAGTTCAGCCCAACTTTGAATTCATATTATCATCGTTGTAGGATGAATAGCTACAGTCATAACCAAACTCATTCTAAGTCAACATGACTGAGCCTCATGTAGGTTCATCCAGGCCAGCATGGTGGTCTGCTTTAATCAGATTGTTGGTTTGCTTTAGCCTGGTCCGGTCCAGCCCACGGTGCTTGATAAGGCCTGATCCGGTGCAGACTTCAATGCTCCACCCAGTCAATTCCAGTCACGTTTAGTCCAGTCTAGTCCAGCCCAGTCCAGTCACACCCAGCCCAGCTCAGCCAAGCCCACCCATCCCCTCCTATCCCTCGGCCACAGGGTGAAATGTGGCTCAGAGTCACAGTGCCTCATTGGTATGCTTAGCTGGTATAGAGGTCATATCTGTGTTAACCGCAGTTTTGAGTGGCCGGACCTCTTCAGTCTGAAAAATGAGACACCTAAAATTGGTGCAGGGGACAATGCTCTCAGGAGTAGAGGGGAGACGGTATCAGGAAAAGGAGGTGACCTCTCTTTAAACTCCCATGTTTCTGTTCTTGTGATAGAAATCCTGTGCATTTCCAGGGAGACTTAATACTTCCAAGAATAGACATGATGATGATATCTAACAGAAGGTTGAGGCATTTGAAAAGGGAGTACATTCTCTGTTTATTAAGACCATGACCTTTTAAATTCCCCAGTTCGTGATTTAGATCAGCCTCTGTGCGGGAGAGAAATTCCAGGGAAGGGATTGTTCTGGTAAAAACTCGGTCCTGTTGGCCAGTTGGACCTTCGGAGCTGTGGGCCAGATGTGGCCTAGCTTCCTCCTCTGATGCCTGACTTAATAAGCTTCTTAAGTCTCAAGACTCTCTCCACACTCTCGGGATAGAGGGGACTAAAAATAGCCTCTAGATTCAGTTACCCTCTGCCAGCCAAGTGGAACCTTACCTAATTTATTTAACCCATCTCTTTAATTTCCTTGATAAAATGGTAATGTGATAGCCCATGTGTGCTAGGACCATGGAGGGACAGATGTGCCTTGGCTTCAACTGAATTATTAGAGCAGTTTTTATACCATCATGTTAAAGTAACCATGTATTATTTGACGTTTAGCCATATAATGTAGTGATTAGGTACATTTGAATTTCTCTCTCATATCTGTATTACAAACTGGTGTTGTTGTGGATCTAATCGGGGAATAGCAGGCTCAACAGAGAATTTAGAGGGAACAGATTGAGAGAAACACACAGTCCTTTGATAGCTATGTATGCTGCATGCTGTTTATGCAAAACAGATGTTAAGCCATCCACACTGCTAATATTCTGCAATACATGAGAAGATCAGCGTTTTCAAAACATCAAACTACATCCTAGAAGACTTTGTGTGTGCTTCTGTTGTACTGGGCCATTTGGGTCCTGTGTGTGTGTGGTGCTTGTGTGTCTGTCATTGCTATTGAGCATTGCAGTAATGGAGTAGCTGTGTTGGCTTAACCCTGTGTATTGGTGTAGCTCCCCAGCAGAGTGTGTTCAGTGACTGCTCTGCTCTGCGGTGTGTGTGTCTGCTCAGGGACTCTGTAATGAGAACTGCAGGGGAGAGGTCCCTCCAAGCCTGGAGCCCACAGTTTGCTCCCAGCGGATGGCAGATTACACACACACACACGCACACACACACACACACACACACACACACACACACCCACACACAACTTAAAGAGCTGACTCAGTGTGCATTTGCAGGAGAAGGAAAGAAAGAGAAAGAAGGATAGTTAGATAGGGAAACAGAGAAAGAAAAGAGTGTCAGGGAAAGAGAAGGTGGTGTCATGTCAGCAGAGATATCAAAGGGGGTATCTATGAAGTGATGGTGTGGGAAAAGTAGAGAAGATAATAGAGTATGAGTGTGGGACGGTTGCATTTGCTAATCCCGATGTGCAGTCAGAGAAACGTGCGTCGTTATAGATACACAGTGAGGCAAACACGGTGGTAAAAACAACTCTGCCGCAGTAAAGTCGACATCAGGGAGAAGCGTGGAGCGCTATACAAGCTCTCCCTTGGTCACAGGCCTATATGCATAAAACAGCCTCAGGGGCGAGATTCTCTGCAGCAGAAATTACCAGGCTAATCATATTTCTCTCATAGCTTGTGTTGTGTGTTAGATGAACTTTATCATTTGCAACCTGAACAAGTCCAAGACATTAGGCTAGTAATCTGAAGGTCTGAAGACTTTTTTAGATTTGTCTCAGTATTTTGTACAATGTATGTTATTCAGCAAATAGGCATATTCTTCCACTGTCATCAAATTTTGCTGACAAAATCTCCCTGATGTCTTTTTAATAGAGTACCTGGCAAATGAGCACTTCACATTGTGATCATGACCTAAAGTGTGGTACATGAAAGATTATTAATAAGTATTGAGGTAATCAGAAGTAGTCAGATGACTCATATGACCCCATATATAGATTTTAAACAGATTCAAACTTATTTAAAGAAATCTTTATTTTGTGTGTGTGTCTGTGTGCGTGTGTGTGTGTGTGTGGGGATGACAAAATGATGTCGCTGACGTGATGGTATAAGGGGATTTGGCATGTATCACAGCATGAGGGCTAGCTGAATCCGATTGTTAGCGGATCCAATGACTATTTATCCCCCCCCCCCCCCCCCCCCCCCCGCCCCTGGACATAAGCACCGGCAAGTGACATGGCTGCCATGAAATGGTATTGGAAAAGAGGGATTACCTTGGACACAGATAAACGCATTCCTTAGCCTCACGGGCACAATGAAATACAACTATACTCCTCCTGTTTTGTCTGTGGTAAAAGGTTGTGGGGGTGTAATGAGATTTTAGCATTATTTGTCATATTTCAACCCCTTGTCTGTAAGGCATTTCAGGCCTCGGGATGTTTGGTGAGCCTAGCTACAGTACTGTATGCCTCTGTTTGCCTTTCACAATCGGCAGAAGATGAGTGGAGAGGAAATTCTGTCTAAACAAGTGTGCTTGTGCTTCTTGTTGGGGGGGTGAGTGAGGGAAACTACGTTGACTTTAAAAACTCAAAGCACGAACGAAACACACACACCAAGCCCGGCTATAGAGGTTCTCCTCCTGAGCACCTAATAATGTGAAGAAATGACAGACATCTTGGACGTGCAATGATCCCCCGTCCTGACCCAGGTGACGCAGCTGGTGGCAGCAGGGGTGCTGCATCACAGAGATGCAGCAGCTTCATCTCTGTGCTCCCTGAGGCTCGGCTCGGTCCGCCCAGAACAACAGAACAACAGGATGAGCTGCCATGTTGGCCTGTGTGCTGGCCCTTGTTAGACAGCATGCCTCCGGCCTTTACATCTCCTCATGCCGTTACACTCGCAGGTGTGATGTCAACAAAGCTTGATCATAGACCTGAGCTAAATTAGCTTTTTCGTAGCTCGGGTGAGTGAATATGAGGTGCCACGGCTGCCCTAGCCAAGCAGGACTTAAAGGAATTACTGTGTGTATGCCAAGGTGAATATGATGCAGGTTACTTGCCCTTGCCTTGCTGAATGTGAAAGTCCTCGTCTGCCTCAAGTCAAGGTGTCTAAATGAGTGGGCTAGCCTCATCCATTAGAGAAGATTAGATCGACAACAATATACTAATATACTGTATTGTGTGTCTTTGGACTACATGAGATACAGCTCTGACAGCTGTTTTTGCAGAGTCCTCTCCACATTTAGACGCCCTCTGCACTCTGCTGTGACGAGTGTCATTGGACTAGCTTTACCCATCTGGGGACCATTATTTTAATGAGCAGACACACGTTCCATTTATCACGAGGTTCCATTATTGTCTAGCCAGGCATGCTGAAGGTAAAACAGAGCTGTGATGTGTCAGAAGCGGTACAAAAATAACATGACTCTAAAGGTAACTCGTGTTGAAAGTCCCACATTACTTCAAGGGGAAAGTGAACAACAGTTACTGAATTTGTCGATAACAAACATGCTATGTTAGCAAACGTTATTTCAGTGTTTGTGAAAGTCACTCAAATGTAACAACTCACACCGGTTACAGAGACATTTTTTTCTGCAATAAATTGAATGGGAACTTGTATCTGTCTGTCTAATCTAATCTAGTTTTATCGTTTATTGTTCAAACACATTTAGAGTAGCCATCTCAAATATTCTCAGCCTGTTTGCCGTGACTGTCCGCAAAAAATTTTTGGTTTTCTGATGTTTGATTTATTTTTGATGTCCCAGGATTATGGAGATCAGAGATCAGACAGATTATCTGACCGTGAACATATGCAATTTGTGCGTGTGTGTGTGTGTGTGTGTGTGTGTGTGTGTGTATGTGTGTGTGTGTAGGTCTGAATGTGTGTTCAGGGGACTGTGTATGTGGAATGACAGTCAGATTGTGCCGCTTTGACAGGGTGAAGAATGACAGAGTCATGCCACTGACAGATCATTCATTTGGTACTGCAGAACCTCTTGGAGCAGACCGTTCTTTTATGCTTGAAGACACCTGCATTAAAAATGCTCAGAGTCAGTCTGGCAAATGATGGCTGTTCCTGTATGGGCCTTGCACTGAGAACCTGCAGGTAGGGCAACTTTGTTTTGATAAAGTTATGTCTTATATCTGTTCATCATTAGATTGATAGAACTGCATCCGGACGGTGCGTGCCGCACGGTGCGGTGTTATGGATTGATTCTGACTGCTCAGTCTAGGGAACAAAGCTGTTTTACAGATGTAAGCTGTTCTGCTGCACAATGCTTAGATAAAGTGATGGCTCTTGTCTTGGCCTGCCATTCTGTTAAAGCTCCTATTACTACACTCGGGAAGATTACATTCTTCGTCTGATCAAAAATGAAATGCTGACTCTTTGCCATCAAAGTCAAGTTCCTCATTTTTGTTTCAGCTCTGCATACTTAGTTGACATTTGTATGACTTCTGGAAGTGACTTATTGTTTTATTCTCAAAACAAAACTGTCATCTCTGCTGATGTCTGTGCTGCAGAGTTGCTGTCATGGATAAAGTGGCTCAGAGCCATTCCTCCCTTAAGTTAAGCAATGCTAGGAACACAGGGTCCCTCAGGCATGGGAGAGGGCAAACTGGCTGGCTGTAATTCTCTCCTAAGCCCTAACCACCAGCATAAGTAGATATTTCCCATGGCTGCATGGAGACACATACACTGTGTAGTAAGACAGCTAAGAGGCTGTGCAGTGATGCACCATCTCCATTAGGAATGCATAGAACCTGCTGTAAATCTGTTTTATCCCAAGGAGGATGGTGTGACAGTTCTGCCTCAGTCTTTTGTAGGAATATCAATGATACATGTAGTTAAGTGGAAGCATGAAATAGAGCATGTGTTCCCTGAATGACCTCCTGCTTCCTCTCCTCTCCTCTCCTCTCCTCTCCTCTCCTCTCTCTCCTCTCCTCTCTCTCCTCTCCTCTCCTCTCCTCTCCTCTCCTCTCCTCTCCTCTCCTCTCCTCTCCTCTCCTCTCCTCTCTCTCCTCTCCTCTCCTCTCCTCTCCTCTCCTCTCTCTCCTCTCCTCTCCTCTCCTCTCCTCTCCTCTCCTCTCCTCTCCTCTCCTCTCCTCTCCTCTTATCATAGTGCTGACTGTGCTTTGGCACTCATCAGAGAAATGGGAAGAAACATATTTAATCTGATGAGATGAGCAGAAAACTCCTTGTGCTCGTGACAGCGTGTGTGTGTGTGTGTGTGTGTGTGTGTGTGTGTGTGTGTGTGTGTGTGTGTGCGTGTGTGTATATGTGTCTGCATGTGTTTGTGTGTGTGTGTATATGTGTGTGCATGTGCATGAATGTTTAATAATCTCACCACTGTAAACATAGTTTCATGGCTTTCCCATGAATGTCCAGAGGAGAGAATGATGTTGGACATGGTGAATGGGTTGAGGATTGCCACAGTTCCTTTGCAGCTCTGCAGCTCCATGTTGGAGCAGAAAGCAAACCTGGACTATATTTGTGTCGGCAAGATTACTGGTAAACAGAACCTTTTTTAAGATGGGGGGTGGACTGAAGCATTTCTCTCAAAGAGCTGGGCAGACACTCTGGATTTTTAAATTACTCCTTTCTTGTGACTATCTGTTTGTGCTGAACTGAAATACATTTTTGTTTATTTCACTTTTGGTGTTTCAGGGGTTTCTTTAGCTTGGGAACTGAAAGGTAGGATAATGAAGGATTTAGATGTAGCGCATAACTATGGATTGTTGTTTTGACAGTTCAGTTAGCACCTTGTGATCCCTTGTCAGGCAATTACAGTATATGTTATGTTTTCACAGTGTATTGTGGCTTCTTTTTTAAATTGTATGCAAGCTGCTATCCAGTTATGTTAAGTTTGTTATGTTGAGTTTTTTAACTTTATCTATGGGAAGGGTGCATTAGATTCTCTTTCCTTTTTTCTATTAGGTTATGCACTCAGTTGCATGGTAATAAGGTTTATTTGATATATTAGGTTTATTATTTTTTCCATGTTGAGCATCATGACAACACATAGTTCTGATTTTTGTTGCACTTGAAATTGAATCTCTTCACCACATCGCCCTTTGTAAAGTGATAAGGGAATTTGTGATACACTATTGACCCTGTAGGAAAATCCTCTTCTCACTCGGCCCCGCTCCACAGAGTGTCCAGCAATGTCCAGGATGTCGGTACCTTGTTCAAGGACACTTCAGGAGGGTGGATGCTTGCTTGCTGGCTCTTCCAGTTGATGTTCCAGTTCTTCCTACTCACTCCGCCGCCCCGCTGCCTCTGAATCGCTGTGTGTTCCTGTGTTTTTTGGTTGAGATCAGAGGGCGAGGTGGGGTGTGTACGAACAGGATGTCTATGACCTGGGAGGAATGAATGTCTTCCTGCTTGGTCAGACCGTGTCCTGGCTCCAGAATGACTCACTGCCCCTATTATCCAGCGCCTTGTTTTGATCAGTAAGCCACACAGATGGGAGCTTGTGGATAAGGAGCATGATGTTGGGCAGAAGCGACGTAGGGCCCACCGCGTCTTCGTCTAGTCTGTTTCTTTCTTTGTGTTTCTTTATCGGCCGGAACCTCAAAAGTCTCTTTAATATTCTTAATTTATATACTGCTGACAATGCAGTGATTTTTCTGCTGGTTATGCCTCCTGCATACGGGAGGAGCTGCCTGGAGGAATTCAAGGGTGAGTTCTGGTCAGATTTGAATGAATTAAAACTTTAATCTCTCTCTTGGGGGTGAAATAAATCTTTGATCAGCCATCACTATTTTACACCGTGAGAATGTTCTTCATTTATCGTTTTTACAAAAAATGTGATGGGGGTATTTTTGACCGTTGGTGATGTTTTTGCATAATGAATAAGACTCATTTTAGTTGACACGATCATTTATGTGTTTTAAGATTCATTATATTCTTGGTGGCTTCATCTTGTGTGGCTGCAGATGAATGCACTAGCCTTGCCTATCTCCACAGAGCCTGCTGCCTATCATTCCCTATCACTCTTTTCCTACCCAGAGTTCACTGCCCTCCCTCTCTCTCCTGCCTGAGACTGCAGCTCTAACGTCCCCCAGCCCTTCACATCCCCCTCTGTCCTAGGTTAAAGGATAAGGCTGGTGTTTTTTAATGCATTGCTTACTGTAAACAAATCCTATGAAAATAACAAAATCAACAATGCGTTTGCTCTACTCCCGTTACTTTCTGACTTCCCACGTACCGTTTTTAGCCTTCAACCCGGAAGTAATTGGTTCCAATTGTAAGCTAAAAACCTTGAAATACAGCTCACAAAGACATAGTTTAAATTTTTAAAATCGCTAACTGTTACCACAAAGTCAGGCTGTTGTAGTTATTACCAAATCAAATTCAAATGGGAACAAATTCTTCATTACGCCGAGGACTATTTTCAGTGCTACGGAACTACTTTCCTGAGATCGCAAACGTGTTTACAGCCGGCTTATTAAGTTGTTTGAGGAAAAAGTCGGCTGGCCCGGTGCATCGTGATGATGAAATATGTTGCCCAGAGCAACGGCATGGCTCTTTGACGTGTTTTTAATCGTTTTTATAATACAATGGAGTTCTATGGCTGCTGGGACATGGCTTCATTGGGCACCGGCTACATGGACAAGATTTGCTGGCAAAACAAAATCATTGCTGATTTTGTTATTTTCATAGGATTTGTTGACAGTAAGCAATGCATTAAAAAACACCAGCCTTATCCTTTAAGTGATTTGTCTCTGTGTATTGTGGACTCTCTTTGCGTTTAGCTGCTGAGATATACAGTAGCTGCTAAGACATGTTTACATAGTTCCTCAGAAAGTAAAGGCTTTTAGATGCTCTTGTGGGGTGTTATGTTTTCAACTACAGATATGAAAGACTCAGCGATTTCAGGGTATGGAGGAAACAAGAATTTGATCCACTATCTCACTCCAGATTAGATCAATCCATTTCTGCTGAGTATGGTCGTTATTCATATTCATATTTATTGCTTTGTGTAGATATGACAAGGGCATTTTTTGAGATAGGATGCCCATAGCGGTCTCAGACAAGACCTAGCTGTCACCTCATTACACTGGTAAATGAAGCCTGTGCCTCAGCCCTTCTGAATGGCTGACTGCAGAAGATCAGAGCATCATATCACATATCCCAATTACAGTCTGCAAATCGGCTACAATCAAGATGGAGTGGCCCATCAGAGGGAGAGAATTGAATTCTGGATGGTGGAATGAGCTAGCATGTCTTCCTGCCTGCCTGCCTGCCATTCCACTGTGTCTGTAAGAGAGGAGGCTGTGTCAGCTCAAGACAGGTCAGGCAAGCTTTTGTTTTAGGCTGAGAGGAAGAAGGATTTAGATTCTGATGTGGGCACAGTATACATTGTTTCACCATTTTAACAGTCACTGTCGCTACTGTCCTTTCCACCGACACGTAAAACCAACAGCTGGAGAGGCATTCTGGGAAATGTTGGAAATCACGAACTGAAGTAGAGGTAGACGAGGCAGGTTGAGGGAAACTGTGTATACCAAAAAAGTAAATTACAACACTACAAAATAACTCTGTGATGATATATACAGTGAACAGTGAGTATCTGAGGGTGGAATTTCCCCTTCATGATACAAAGTATGGATTTTTGACTGACTGACCAGTGGATAGGATGATATGCCTATCACATGATACGATTCTATACCCAATATGGGGTTCACAATTTGATACAACCATGATACGATGTAAAAATGTTTATTTCTGAGCCACAAATGTTTCTAGCAATGACATTGGCTTACTAGAATGTAAACAACTATTTAAAAATGTCATTCCAAAGTGAAAATAATATGATTTGGATGGAGAGCTTGTGAAATTGTGATGGGCAAGCCATCTCATTTGCGATTACTGCAGCAAAATAAAATGTAGCTAATATTGCTACAATAATAATTTTTTCTGCCCCACGATATATATTGCCACATTTTTGTATTGCGATATATTGAATTTCAATATATCGTCACATCCCTACTCCCTACCCCACTATGATAGCTGATATTTTGTATTTTATCATCATCATCGTCATTGTCATCACCATCATCATCATAATCATACATTTCAATCAATTTCCTTGGCTTTTTGAGGGACTTGGGTGGCAAAGGCTGCAAGGTGAGCCGATGTCGTCCCAAGAGTTCATACTTGTGTGCTACAGTGAGCCACAGCTTGGAATGATATAATTTGGCGCAGTCCCTGCATTTCCCTGTTATATTGCATAGTGATACAAAATGCATACTGTTTGACAACATCCCAGTTTAATAAATGCAAGAACAACATGGTCAGCCGAGCCAGAGAAACAGTGACTATAGGCCTTTTTATATAATTCCCCAGTGTGCGTGTGTGTATGTGTGTGTGTGTGTGTGTGTGTGTGTGTGTGTGTGTATTAGTTCTTCATTCTGGAAGCTGCAGTGACAGGAGGGGAGGAGAGAATGTTATTGCCTTTGGCTATCAACAAGCTGGTGAGACAGACAGACAGACAGACACACACACACACACACACACACACACATAACCTGCCAAAAACACATTCACACCCTACTGTCATTCATTGTGAATGTCTGTGCAGATTTTGCGGTCTTGTTTGCTGCATTTCACCCTAGTTGCAATCTTAACTTTACAACCTCTTGATCAAAAGCTTATCATCAACATCATCATCATCATCATCATCATCATCATCATCATCATCATCATCACCATCAAATCTGTGCTCACCCTGTTTTATGGGACCCTGTCTCTTCCTCTGCCTCATTCATATCAACAAGCTCCTCTGTTTATCTGACATTTCCTGCAGCTTTACTTGAACTGCAGAACTGTAGGATTCGTTGCATTTTGTCAGATACGGCTGCAGCAAACCACTTTACTACGATATGATTAATGTCACATTTTTGGCCATAAAGGTCTCAGTGCATATGCTGAGAAATCACATCCTAAAATTTCCAGAAGTCACCGCTCCCCCTTCTTCCTCCTCCCTAATTCTTTTGTATTGTCTCCCATCTACTGTAGTCTTTGCTGTCAAATCCAGTTTACAACCTCATATTTTCAGTGAGCAGAGCTTGTTAGGTATCGCTGCATGTGAACGTGAGCTGGTTTGATGACGTTAGCCGCCCGAGTGTGCCTAGAACCGACCTCCCAAAAGAAATGCCACCACAATAAAGAAGAATAATGTCAGGTTTTCCTTTTTTAAATGATGCCAGATGCACGTTTTGGGCAGGATTTTGGCTGTTCTCACTTGGTTGCAGGCTTAAATCACCTGGGCGGCCCTCCTAAGTGATAAAGAGGGTAACTCTGCAATATAACTTTTCTCCTTCTCTGTCATTATTGCTCACTATTACAAATGATCATTCTTTAGAAAATTATGACTTCATTCATTCATTGTCTTATTTCTCAGTTTTGTATCAGTCACTTACCTACATCCCCTTTTATTTAACAATGGTGAATGCTATGCACCATGCTCATTGAGTCTCTAGGGACTGGAGGTCGAAGGTCATTGTGTTTCATTAACCTGGGGTTTCCTGAGGCAAGTAGTGTCTGTCTTCAGATTGGCTGAGCCATGTTGTTCTTGACCTGAGATTGGCTCAGGCCATTGGTGATAAAGCTTGAATGAGTACTATGGAGGTGTGTGTGTGTGTGTGTGTGTGTGTGTGTGTGTGTGTGTGTGTGTGTCACAGGAGGGAGGCAAAGTGCCTTTGAACCTCCTGCCCTATAATGAGCATCCGTATTGATCTGCTGATCACAGTGGGGGTTAGATGGCGGCAGGAGGGAAAAGAGGCGTGGGGTGTTTTCATTTCTATTTGATTCAGAGTTGGCTGAAAGAGAAGGATGTGAGGTCAGACCTTCCATGATAATTAACATGTTAGTGATCAACTGATTTATCAGTTTGTCTCATTAATTAGAGCCTAGGGTTTATTTATTTAAAACAAAATGTAATCAGTGGATGTGAGCACCAATTATGTGAGCTAAAGCTTTATGGTTTTAAAAAAAGATAATAGCGTTTCCTGACGCATGGATTGTCTCTCTCTTGTCTTGCACTCTCAGCTGTATGATGCTTTTGCTGATGGTGTATTTTTGTTCTGGAATGTGATAAGGTTTGCTAAGCCAAACCTTCACCCCAGCAGTGAAATAGATGTTTTAGGAACTGAAGGGAAACTGGCCAGTAGGACAGAGGATTGCATGTCTGCTAGAAATATAGTTTACTTTTCGATGTGGCTTTCAAGTTTCCCAAGAAGAGTTTTGCCAAGCTAGATAAAATGTCATGACATTCAAACCAACTCTGCTGCTTGGATGTTTAAAGTTACACTAGGCAAGATTTTTATTTAAAAATACACCGGTCTTATCAGCCTAGAGTGTGGCTGCAATAGAGAAGAGGGTCCCATCCCCCCTTATTGAGGACTCTTAGATTCGCTCTATTTGTCAGGTGTGCACATTTCTCTGTCCACAGAAGGTGATGAATCGAAACTTGAGAGTGAAATACACACTGTCTCTGTCTAGAGAAAGCTGGACATACAAAGTTACAAAGTTATACCAACATTAACACCATAAGTAATTCTAAATATAATATGTTAGTAAATATGTGATAAAGATCTAGTTCTTGAATATTAGTTGACCACAACAGACAGAAAACAAATGACTAATTCCTCATATTATCAGTATTCAGCAACGGCAACAGCCAAGTACGCTTTTCATGACATTCCAGGGATAGTGACAGGCCAAAAAACACACAGTATCAACTTTCAGTTTAAGATTATCTAAGTTTAGTTTGGATGCAGTGCGAATGAGAGCACCTAACTTGCTGTACTCTTACCCCTGCTTTTACCCCCTTATAAAACACACACACAAACACACACACCGGCTTCTGCCCATCCCTGTTTGCACAGCTTAAGTAAAGGTGACTGCTGGTTGCTTTGGGTGGCCATCAGTAAGGTGCTGGATAGATCTGTGGCATTAAATATTGACCTGAAGCTGCAGGACTCTTCATTGATTTACCCCCCAGAGAACGCTCGCTCCAGAAAACTTCCTAACTTTTCTTTTGCCACAGCATATCCCTGTCTCTATTGATCCCCAAGATAAGTGCTTTTGAAAGTCATTTTATTGTCATGGTTGGAGGGGTTATAAAACTGCAATTTCTTTGATGAATTACTTCAAATCATCCTTTATAAATATTTATCAGTTGGCTAATTCCGTGCCAGTGGAGTAATAGAAGTGCTGATGTGCACACAGTCCTGCAGCTCTCCTTCCCTCCCTCGGGCCATTTTCTCGCTCCCCCTTGGACTGCAGGCAGTGGCTGGAACAATGACAAGAGAGAGCAGGTCAGTTGATAAGTGTTTATCACAATGCAACCAAGAGCAAACTTTCTCCTGGACAAGCTATTAATGTGGGTCTATAAAACAGACTGGAACAACGCAGGTGGGGGGTGGAGGGTGGAGGATGGAGGGTGGGGGCTGCTGAGATGGCCATTCTCTTTGTTTGTGCGCTGGAGTTAAGCCTCCATTAGTCAACTTCTTTTTTTGCAGTCCTCTTCGGGTTTGAAACACATTCTTTCCAATTGAGCAGACATGAAATGAAATGAAACTGGTCAGTAAAACCCATTTTTGGCAATAGATGTTAGTTCATTTCCCCTGACGTCTCTGCCAACTCGCCCCATCTTAATAACAGCAACAGCAACATTTTCAGTCCGAGTGGTGCTTCTTTTTTCAGAGCGAAGGCTTCTGTGTACGGAGAATTAATTCTATGGGCAGCGTTTCTCTCATCCTAATCCCTCATTATTGGCCCAACGCGGGCCCTTCTTGCATTCACTGCAATGCAATTAGCTGTTGACTTGCTTCTGTTTTGGAACAGCACTGCCTAGAGGCCCGCTGTGACTCTGCATTGAAATGTGCTGTGTCAGAACCGTGTGTGTATTGAATGTTAATTTTTGTTTTTCTTTTATTTTCCCCCAAAAGCTCCCTCTTCCAGTGGCACAGACATTGGCAAGTCCCAGCACTTGTTTTTGCTCTCCATAGGGCATGTTAAGGCCTGTCTGTGCCACTCTGTGCCCAGTGTGCCCGGTGCTGCTGGAGTGGTTTGCCGGATGGCCGGCTGCCGTGGAACAGCAGAGCTTGGACCACAGGGTTTCACTGATGCTATTTTAGACTGCATGCCAGGGTTTTCTCCAGTAGGGTTGTAATAACAGGGTTACGATGTCAACTCAGCTCAGAGTTTCTACTATTGTAGACAATGCTCCAGAATGATGATGATGATGAGATGATGATGATGATGTTAGAGAATGAGTGCAGTGACAAGAAAAGGTCAGTCAGTGTGATGTGTGTGTTAGATGGGGTGCCGACTTCCCTGCTCTCCCTGGGAAGTCTCATTTTCACACTGAAAGACAATGGAGTTTCCCAATAGCTTTTCCGAGAGACTGCACCGATAATTTCTCCACAAATGTCAGGGAAATGAAGCGGAGTTGGCTGCAGTGCAGTGCTAGTATGGAAACTGATAAAGGTCAACGGACATGTGCAAATCCTGCTGCAGAATGCTTATCTCCTTAATGGCTTCAACTTCCCGTGTCTGGGTGTACTGCACACTAACCACTGCTGCTGTAGCTTAATTCATTCTGCCAGCCAGGCCTGGGATGTTACAGGATGTTTCTGGAGGTCCATGGTAGCTCTCTCTGACTCTGTCTAATGTCCTGTCACACACATTCACACCGCCTGGATGGGCTGTCATACACAGAAATGACTGCCATTAAAGCGCTCAGTACCTCTTCCTGGCGCCTCATTTGCCCTGTCACAGTTCATATAATGATGTGCATATTTACAACCCTCCTTTCATTTGCTTTCATCTTATTCTTTATATTATAGAAAATTAGCATCATTTGCTTACCAAGGGCTTGCTGATATTAATTTTGAATTTGCTACAGCTAATTGGATTGGGCTGGTCATAAACTCAGCAGCCCAACTAAATCAAATGATTGCCTTTGTGTGTTCTCTGGTGATTAGTTGAATTGCACAACATTGATGAACAATTAGTCAGTTGATGGGACTTTGTGTCCTACTTAGCTCAGATCTACTCTGAAAGGCACGCTGCAGGCTACTGTTGTCGCTGTCGGGTGAAAACCTTGTATCTCCCAAATGTCAGCTTTTCAGAAATTAAGAAAAACAACTTTGTTTTCAGATTGAGCATCTTGCATTTTTAAGTTTATCCAATGGGTTTTGAAAGGGTTTAATAAGCCCAAGGGGTCGTGGAATTTTCTCAACCCATAGAAGACCAAGTAATCCTTCAATTCTATTATTATCTATTATACGACAATGTGACAGTGGGTCATGTATCTATTCTGCTGCGGTGGCTGTCACATATTGATCAATCGGTATATGCCTGAGCTTAATGATTGATCAAACATTTACCTCATATCCATTGTTTCTTTTGAAAGGAGAGCTGTCTCGATGTCCCACATTAACAGCATCTTGGACAGAATAAATATGACCTATTAAATGTGGTATGTAGAAAATGGCTCCCTTTTCTAATATCTGGTTGTGTGAAACTGAGTTTGTTGTATAATGAATAGCTTGTATTAGCTGTAGCTCCCAATTCTTGGTTGTCTATCAGGTTCAATATTTACCATAGGCCTATGTCAGTACCACCACCTCTTCATTCCTCTTTGAGGAATGAAGAGGCATTTCTGTTAATGAGAAATCGGACTTCTCTGCCCACTCTTAAATTGTCTGATGGGAACTATGCAAGTGTATATGGAGCAGCTATTGTATGCCAAAATGTGGATGATTCAGCCAATCAAAAAACCAAAACCAAGGTTCTCTTTCTATTTGTGAAAACTCAAAGCCAAAATTCCTTCCTGTATTTTACTACCTTAGCTGCAGTGCTGCCACTCAGAGGATACAAGCGGTACAAAAACACCAGCCAAAATACATTGGAAGATATGACAGCTTCACCATGGAATGATTCTTTGATGATGCAGTAACAAACCCTGATTTCAGGGAAGTGAGCATGATCGATCTGAGTGGGAAAAAGAACTCGCTGACTATTTTCCAGTAAAAAGTGAACAGTTTTTCTCCAGCCACATATAGGGCAGAAGTATTACGGCAGCTAGCTAACTTACTTTTTCCTACAAAGAGCTGATGTTAGGCTAATTTGATTCAGGGAAAGTGGGGGAGAGAGAGGTGGAGAGAGGGAGGTAGAGAATAGGAAGGGAGGGGGGTCTGATAAGCAAGCGAGGCGTTCCCCTGATGGGAGGGAGTCGGATCGCTACCATCCACACTGCAAGTCTGGGGTGAAACTCCTAGAGACAGCGCGCCTGAGCGGGAGAAAGAGGAGATAGAGTTCCCCCTCTGCTTTCCTCCCGCTGGCTCCACTCTGCTCTGCGCTATGCGGATGCCAGCTGCTATGAGAGACCCTGTGTGCATCCCCCACCTGTCCTGCTACTGCCAAGAGGATCTCTATGACCTGCAGCACCACAGCCAGACTAGCAGCTGATTCACAATGATTCACTCTCACACAGCAGGTGAGACTGTCTTCACTTTGCACATGAAACAGCAGAGAAGAGTAAGTAGAGAGACATTTTATACAGGAGAAGAGCAGGGAAATCTGGGCTGTGAATACACCAGGAATTAAGTTCAGGAGTTTGTACTCTACTCACTGGTGTTTCACAGGGAGAGCAGGGTGGTGAGATGGTTTTACGCTGTTGGGTTGTAAGTGGACGGTGTGATCCCAGTCTTTGATGTGTGGTGGTGGAGCAATGCAGAGCCTGTGTGTGTGTGTGTGTGTGTGAGAGAGAGAGAGAGAGAGCGAGAGAGAGGTGTTCAAACCCTGATGCCTTGCCCCCTGTGCCCACGCTGCCAAGACTTAGCCCTACTGTTGGAACAGGGATTACCCTGAGCCCGTTGTTTTGCTGAGTAAATTGGTATGGCGTGCCAGAGCTGAACCTTTGGACTCCACAGTGGTGCATTTGGGCGAGAGAGAGAGAGAGAGAGAGAGAGAGAGCATGCTTTGATTTGAGCTGCATAGAGTGTAAATGCTTCTACAGCACTCACTGAAGGAGGCATTTCCCAGCTGAGAGTAGCTGAGAAGCTTTGACTGAAATCAAAACGGGGTTTTACATCCAGTTCAGCCCACTTTCCATGAAACGCAAGGAGCTCAGCTCAATTCCCAGCCTAGAAAAACATTAATATGCTGCTGGGTAGGTCCATACTTAAGCATAAGGTTTTGTGACCAACATTGTTTTGTATTTTGGTGTACTTCATGTCTGGCTTTAATTGCCACTTACAATAGCTTCTAATAGGAATCCCGTCCCTATATGAAAACATGTTTCGATCCATTTAGAAAGTGTGTAACAGCCAATCTCTTCATTACTCATCTGGGATTAAACCTGGTCTGGTTTACACTGCGGTGACACTTGTGTGTAAACACTGCTATGTTGAGAAATGCTCTCCTGAGGCTCTCTGCAAGGAGAGCTGCCAGTCATTCTTTCTCTTGTTTATCAGGCCTGATGATAAAAGAAACACGACTTGCCCTAAAGGTTAGTGTTTTGGTTCCCCATGCTAGTAAGTGTGAGGGAGTAGGCTACCTGTGTTTGGATGGAAAACCTCCCTGAAACCTGGATGTTTTGCACTGATAAACACTCATCAGTTTCCCATATCTTAGCATAAGTATGTTGAAGTGAGTTGGAGAAAGTTTACAGATGCCCTACTATTTATTGGTCTGGTGGATTCTTAATAATTTACAGTGCATGCTATTTCTTACCTATAAACTAATATTTACAAAATGTACTTGCTCCAGTGCCAGTTCCACTCCATTAGCTGGAGTGTACGATACTTAGAAATAACTTCTTGTTCTTCCAAATAATTGACTTTATTGCTGTTATTATGTTGAATAACCTATATAACTTCAAAAAGGACACTAATAATACAAATGTATATTGATTCCATTCGATTTCTGCATTTAAAATACCCTAATAAGTTCTACATAGAAACACACTGAACATTTAAACAAACATGCTCTCTAATGAACATTTGGTCCACTGCAATGGCCAGTTCAAGACTGAATGAAAAGTACTGTGTTTAACATTTCTGTGGTAGAGATGGAAAAGGAGCAACAATGGCACTGTCAAATTAGCTCATAGACTAGCATTTGAAAATATTTCATCCTTAAATTGATCAGAGGAAATTCAGTAAAGGAGTAGTCAAGTGAAGGGTGAAAACAGAGTTGATGTGATATCTAAGTTATCTTTCAAGAGAGAAACCTATATGAATGAAAACTAAATCTAATTGCTCACCTACCTCTCATATGAACTTTTTTGTCTCAGATGTTTTTTTTACAGTAACAATCAGAATATGGTACCATATGTTCTAGTGATTGCATCCCACTGGTACTGCCAACAAGGCTGTTTCTCCAATACACAATCTTAAAGGCAAAGTGCTAGCTCATCTGCAGCAGGAGCTCATTTTCCCATTTAGGATAATATAGTCAGCATGGAAACGGGTTTTCTGCAAACAAACACAGATCTACTGTGCTGCAGTATTTGTTCACTAAGTGGGCATGCTGTGAATTCCATGACAAATAGTTCAGAAGTAATGCGGCTGAAACAAAAGCCTCAAAGAATGCAGATTCCTAATTAACAGGGGATGCTGGTGCAGTGCTGTATGGGCCCAGTGCAGTTCAGCAAATTATGTGCTTTTACCACGAACAAAGCCCGGGACAGGCCTGTGTGTGTGTTACTATGTGTGTGTGTGTGTGTGTGTGTGTGTGTGTGTTTGTGTGCACATAAGTGTGAATGTTTTGTATTGTTTGTTATTTCATGTGTGTGTGTGTGTGTTTGTGTGCACATAAGTGTGAATGTTTTGTATTGTTTGTTATTTCATGCCATGTTGTGTGTGTGCAGAATCACTTAGCACCATTCCCATTTAATACACCCTGTGAACTTTTGAGAAATGTCAACTCATAAATCTCCCTCCTCGGTCTGTCTCCTCTCCCTTTGCTGCATGATGATGCAGTGAAGCACCAGGTTTTTTTCTGTATCATCCTGCACCTTTTCAATAGTAAAGCTCTGCAGCTGTCCTTCAGAGGGTTCACCCTTTACTGTCAGGCAGATAGTCATTTATTTACCCTTGTTATAACTGATGGTAGTGTAAACATGTTTATCACAGCTATTTGTGTAATTGTGTGTGTGTGTGTGTGTGTGTGTGTGTGTGTGAGAGAGAGAGAGAGAGAGAGAGAGAGATAGGGAGAGAGAGAGCGAGAGACACAGAGAGAGAGAGAGATAAAGCAGCATGTTTTCTGTGAACTGAGTTCCTGCAGAGATCTTGCTTGATCGAAAATGCATTGCAGTATTTACTGTGTGTTTCCATTTTCACAGTATGTCCCAGCTTCAGTTGAAGATGAGTTTTATGGCGTCTCTGCTTTAATAGAATCTGTACAATGGGGATGGGAGAAGATAGGAATGAGTGAGAGGGAATAATATCCGACACAGTGCACAAGCCAGACTCGAAAGCATAACATTGCAGTGCAGTAGAATATGGCAGCCTGCCCCTTTCCCCAGTTTTCCCGAGCCTACACGGGACAAGAACCTCAGCACTTCAGATCTGTCATCCACCCACTCAGATAAATAGCCCGGTCTCCTCCTTAGCTACGCTTGAGTAGAGAACACGGAGAGGCCTGTGCTGCTGGACATTAGTAATGACACAGGAGTAGCCGATGCAGGACATTTCCTCCATAACAATGCTGTCGTGACATTACTACTTTTACAGAACAGATGTTTCTGAGGCTCTAGGCTAATGAGAGGCAGTACTGGGTATCAGTGGTAACATAACAAAACATAAGTAGCCATAGACATTCATCCCATCATCCCAAACAGCCTCACCCAAGATAAACCCGTAGTCCTATTGCACTGAGTTACAGTGAATTGAACATTATTTCACAGTATTTTGAACTTTGACTGAAAATCACTGCCAGGCCAGTACAGAAGAACAAAAAGTGATTTTTTAACATTTGCAATTGTCTGTAATGAAAACTATGTCAATTTGACCTGTTCCCTCCAATACTGATTGCTATGCCAACTGGCAAATACTTGGCGCCATGGCATTTTCCACATGCCCACAGTGATTGGATTCATACAGTATTTCTCAGAGGCTGTTGAATTTGATGGTGCAGTGTGAAAGAGAGATGCTTTTTTGGCTGTTTTGTGTTATCGCAGTCCATTAGGCTATAGTGAGTGGACAGTTTGAGCTGAGCTGAATTCATGTAAGAACTATGGCAGGGTGAAAAAATGGATATGCCAATATATCGCAATTTTATTTTTATGCTTGACCTTCGCTCTACACTAGCTGATGTCGCTAAGACACTAGTATTTTCATTAGGTCCTGAAATCACTTTCATGGTGTGTTAAGATGGTACTTTATAACTATAACAATAAATTGTACAATGTTTTTTGATAAATGTTTGCCATTGTATTTGCTTAGGCACTGGTAAGGATCAAATAGCTTCACCTGGTTAGATTTGCAAGACTATAAACTAATGACATAACATATTTAACTCCAAACCCTTTGTTGTCTCATTAAAAGGCGTTGCTAAAAGGTTAGAGGTGTTGTCTATATCTATGACTGTCATCATAGATGACACCATTATTACATTGCTTCAGTGTGTTGAGATCAAGGTGTTGAAAAAGACGTGCTTTGGGTGCTTTTGGGGTTGATTTTTGGAGTGTCCATTGGCCCTGTAGGAATGTATTAGAGAGCTGTGCACCCAGGTAAGCAAGACATAACTGAAGCTATAGTGAAGCATTTGTCAAGTTTTTGGTCAGAATTGATAGAATGATTGCATTTTGGAATGATTGTAATTGATGGTATGCTGGAAAAAGAGTTATGCTTTAATGGTATAATTTTTGTTGTTATGAAATATAAACCCTACTGTAGTCATGACCTTTAAACAAAAAAATAGTTCCTGCTGTTGGCCTTTGTAGGGCAGAATAGTTTAGCCTAGCTTGCAAACTTACTATTAGTCTAACATTCAAACAAAGCAGGTCATATTTGATTTTGATTCATAATACAGCAAAACATTAAAAACACAATGGAATTGATTGGCCAGCTAACATTATGTTCCTGGCAGACTTCCATGAATTGCGTACTCTCTTTATTGTGTGTGGTAGGATATCGAAGCACCACAAAAGAGTGGTACTTATAAATCAGTTGAACAGGGAGCCAACTAGTCCTGCTTCACTTTCTGAGCACAGAACCTGTATCCTAGCCAAAGTATTTGTTCAGAGGTTGATATGCCCCTTGTCAACATACTCAACATTTTTACAGATACAGCAGTGCAGTTTAGCAGTTAGCATATTATTATTTTATTAGCTGCATCATTTCTATTGCAAGCATACGACTACATCAAAATTCAAAAGGAAGATTGGAGCCACTCAAGCGAGCAACAAGATACTGTATGTTCATTCATTCTCTTTGCCCACATATTCCTATTCAGGGTCACACCCGGCTGGAGCCTTTCCCAGCATGCATTGGGCGGAAGGCAGGGAAACATCTTAGACAGGGCAAGATATGCTTATATCTAGTCTATATGTGACTTTTCAGCTACAGCCTTTTGTGACCTTTTTGACACCAAAGCAATCTTGAATATATCAACTTGGAGCCAGTGCTTAATGCAAGTTTGATCTATAAACATGTAAAGTAAGGATCTAAAAGATGACAGGCCTACGCACTGTAACGCCATGTTCATTCTAAAACACTTTTTTTCAAGTTCTAAACCTGTATTTAGTACTATGTAGTTATGAAATACAACAGCACCGGTCATATTGTCAACATTTGAGCACTAATGTGCTGGTGGCGTATTTATCTCACTAAACCTGGCTCAGTTCGCCCTCCAGTGGATAAAATGAGCAGGGCGGTGTTCAGTTGGAGATGCAGCCGTACTCCTAAGATACGTCATTTAGTAAAAAAATGTTACCACCCCAGCCCATCAGCAGCTCCATCCATATGCCCACAAACACTCCATCCTGTTCCTCTTCTTACAATCCAGCTCAAACCCAAAACCCCTTTCCTCCCCCCGCTCTTCACGCCCACTGTCTTGCATTTTTTAAAATCGCACAGTAGGTGGAGAGAAACTCAAACTGGGTACAGAATTACTCTTTAAATGTCGTGATAAAATTATAGTACATGAATAAGTAGTATATTGAAAAGTAATGTTACGAAGACAGGCACCGGTATGTTCTGGCAGCTCAGTTGGCTAAGGGACATACTGTGTACTTGACATTCTGGGTTCAAATCCGGCCTGGGACTGTGGTTGGATGTCGTCTCCCCTCTCTCTCCACTGTAACACTGTAAACTATCCGATAAGGCAGAAATGTGAAAAAAAAAAAAAAATAGAGGCACCAATGTTAATGTGACAAAGTGCACTTTGTACATTATCATCTTTAAGATTTCCTAGATTAAGATGTCCTATATTATTTATATATTCTACCACAGCCCAATCAATATTTGTGAACATGAATAACTCTTTACCTTTACCAGAGAACTAAAACTTTAACTAAAAACTTAAAACTTTTTTGACCTGGGTCACCCAACTTGTGGAGGCCAATCCAGTTGACAGGATCTATAGCTTACAATCACTGAAGCAGAAAATGTGCCATAGAATTACACTTATATAGGACAGGGATGGCTGTGAAAAAGGGCAAATTGATAGAATAGTTTAGAGAGAAGCATCATTTTTCATTCCTCTCAACACAAACACTATAGCCACCTGTCCGTTTCTTATTTCATCCTGTGACAGTGACATGTTTTAATGCCCTAGTTAAAGCAACGAATGACCCCATGTAATTGAAATCAATAAAGCCTGGTGAGCTGGGTAAGGGAGAGTGCTGAGCCTTACACTTTGTGTAAAATAATACGAGCTCTGGGTCCTGACCCGGCTTCAGCAGTGCCACATATTTTACAGTTGACTGGGGCAGTCATTGTAAGCGAAGAAACTTGATGTGGTCTTGTAGTAAGCTCAACCATCAGCCGAGAGCGAGCGCAGGCCCGTAGCGGTGCTGTGTTCCGATCAAGCAGAAATATGATTAATGACTTGGTACTAATTTTGTTTTCTCCCTTGGTGTTGTTTTCCCTCCATCCTTCCTGTCTTCCCGCTCCCTCTCTCCCGCAGCCACAACCAGAGGACTACGTCGTTTCGACACCCTGTGACCGGACAGATATCCCCTGAAAACACAGAATACACACTACAGGACAGGTGAGTGTATCTCTTTTTCTGCCGGGAAGGATGCTTACACAGTGGGCTTCAGCGGAGAGATAGGTTAGCTCAAGGTCATGCAGTGGGAGTCTGGAAATAGACTGGGAAATAGCCTGTCATTCCCCCTGATGGAGCAGATCGCGGGGGAAAATAGTTCTCTCGTCTGCAGTTACAGGCGGAGTAAAACCAGAGTCGGAGGAAGAGGCTTTCAATTAACTGTTCATCAGGAAAATGAGCAGTGGTTACCATAACATTAAAGGATGAGCATTCTAATTTATTAATGGAATTGAATTTATTCATGACCATCATGGTATTCATAACTGATTGCACTTGCACATCATCGGCTTTCAATCCTGCGGACTCTTTATTAATTTTTCTTCAAGTTATTGCCTTAATAGAATTTATGGTAATGAGACAACTAGCGCTCACATACGCCTTTTGACCGTGTTCACGTCACGCCTGGAGCCATGAATCTGTCTCATACATCAGCCAAGTAATGCTAACGGCTAATGGCTGTTATTATTATTAGAATTAGTTTATTCTGGGCCATTTGGTTTGTTTTCTTCAGCTTATAGTTGAAGTCATAACGCTGATGGAGAGGAACTTTCCAGATGATAAAGTCATAAAGTAAACTTGTCTGACAGCGTGCTTGTGACTCAGGCAGCAATAAGGTTTGTTCAAGGTTGATTACAGCACTGAAAGATTTCTCGGTGACAAGTTTGGTTTTGTCGCTTGACTTTGGTTTTCTCACTTTGATTTATTGAATGTTTAATAGCACCAACATTTCATGTTGAACGTGTCCATAATCTGATCTCATTACACAATATTCATGATCGTTCTTCATAAAGAATGACCACATTACGGTGTTCTCATTTGCTGTATTATTTATTATAACTGTATCATGGCAGTTGGCTTTATTCGTCATTGTTCATATCATTGTGTGTACATTATCCTGCAAAGCTGCCCAAGTTTATGACAGGTTTAGAGCAGAATATAAAGCAGCAGGTGTCTGATCATATTTAAGCTGGCTGGTGTTAGATGATCGCTTGCATTGCTCAGATTCCAAGTATAGGCAGAAGCAGGTTGAGAGACGAGCATTTGACCTCTACATTCTCTGTGTCTGAAAGTTGTTTTGTTGAGGCAATGCAAAGCTGATTGTGATTCATCTCCACTCTCCACCGCCTTTCCCTCTAACTCTCCATTATCCCCTGTTCGGTACTGTTGAGCCATGGATTTGTACACCATCAGGGGCTTATAAGGTAGAGTGCCCTCACTTGCATATTTCCAACAGTAACAGAATCATTCCGTTACTTTGTAATGCCCGACCTAATCTCTTTAAGCTTGTCATACTGAGAATAGCATCAGACTTATGCCTCTCCCACAAGAACATGGGAAAGATGTCACGTTTACTTAAGGAAACTCCTCACAGCACATTTTTGGTGCTTAAAGGAGTTTTCATAAAAGACTGTGTAAAACTTATAAGTCAGAAAATAAAGTCTCATTTTAGACTGCCAACTCGCATCTAATCTGTGAATACAGAAGCTAAATAAAAACATCTGACTTAGATTGTCCTAGTGGATAACATCCACATTCAGAAATTAAATATTTGGTACGATGATTTGGTATCATACGCAGGTCATAAGCACATTATAATTTCATCATAATGACATCAGAAAATGTCATAGTACACTACAATGTATTATGAATTTGGTGTGATCAGGTTATGAGGCTGTTATAAGTAATGTGTTTACCACTGGAACCAATATATTTATTTTGTTTATAAGACATCAGATGTATTACGAGCTGTGGAATTCTTATTACTGTGCCACAAAGTCTTATAAGTAATCTGTGAACTCATTATCTAAAGTAAAGTGAAATCAAATGGTCTGTTATAAGAAATCAGGACAACTAACAATATGCATTTACATTTACTACACTTACTATTACTGTAAATGTCTTCTTGTTAGTGTGGCATACTAATGACCCCTTCATAAACCTTTATTAGGGGTTGTAAAATAATTGTTGCATGACATCATATATTGCAACAGATAAGATTTTAGATCAGGTTTCAAGAGCTCCATTATTTGCACACACACACACACACACACACACACACACACAAAACCACACATTGTTGCTTGTTGATGCTGGTGTGGGAATGTTATAATTTCCATCTCCCAGACTGTATCTCCCCTTGGTATTCCTCATTTTAATGGCACAGATAGTTGGAATTTTCCAGGGGCTTAAGTGGAAGGAGTTATGAACTGTGCTGAGTAACTAACTGCTGCTTTAGGTTACTATTTTTTTTAAATTCCTGGACCAACTTGTGTTTACTCTTCCTCCCTATGCCTGTGCATGCCTCTCCTTGTCATAATCCAGTTGAAGGGTTAAGCGGAGCCTGTGACAGCTGTGGTGCGGTCATGGTGAGGAATATGTGCGACGCAGGGACGGCCTCACTCCATAAAGCTCAGGCACTGACCACAAAATGTTGCTTCTGTTCACTGTCACGGTGGTGGTGTGGCTTTCATTCTACTTAGACCCATATCTGCATAGGAAGTAGGTCCCCCCCCCTAATCACTGACTCACTCCCAAGCATGTGGAACCTCTTTGCGCTCCCAGGAGACAGGCATCGTATCGAGGACAGAGCAGGAAGAAGGAGCTTCAGGAGGCGCTCCCCCCGCCAGATGTCGATCAGCCTATCCTTCTTTGACCCGAAGGCATGGACTTTGTTATTGATTATCACACTTAAATCGATAAGTCAACTCTCCCCACGTCCACCCCACTGGCTGGAAGGCTTATAAAATGTCAAATATTCCCTTCCTTCCATCACAGCTAGAGGCCATAGTAATAGCGCAAACACACAGTAGGTGACCCTATGTCTATTTCTCTCAGGTGGTAACCTAGTTGGGCTGTGGAAACTCACTCTTTCTGTCTCTCTCTCTCTCTCTCTCTCTCTCTCTCTCTCTCTCTGTCTCTCTCCCCTGCCCTCTCTCTCTCTCCTTATCCACTACATGATGTGAAATATCACTCCTGTCCGCCACATCCCACAGCAAATCTCCTGGGGAACTGTTCAAATGACAGTGGTGGTAAACAGTATGAAAGCTTCACATAAAACAGCAGAGTCCCCTTGATACGGCGGAAACATCCTGTAAAAATGTTGGCTGCGGTCCAGCCAGTGAAGCGTGCAGCTATGTTTTGTTCCGCTGTGGTCCCTCTTTCTCCCTCTGTTCTACCAGCATTTTATTTAAATTTTTTGCCTTAGTCTTTGACACACATCTCTCTATCACCTCTTCCTTAGCTTCGTAGAAGTGCCGCGCACAAAGCAGGAAAAAACAGCAGAGATAGAGCTGCTTTTAGCTCCCTTACAGAACAATGCAGGGGTCTAGTGGCAGTGTTGTCAGAGAGCGAGGTCACACACCGTTTCCTATAGTAAGCAAGCTCTTGCAGTCAGGAAGACAAGGTCTATTGGCTCTGCTAAATACTGGACAATTGCATGTCAGTTTTACTGCTCAGTGGCTGCAGCTGATACTGAGCTCTACTTCAAATGTTGTAGACGTTACACTAGGATATAACTTTTGTATAAAGTGCTATACATGATTTGTTAGGCTTGTGAGAGGCAATATGCGTGGATGAGTTTCTGAATCATATGCTTATGGCTGTGTATATTTATTAGTACTGCTGTGTGTGATCTATGATGAATGTGTCAGTAATGGCAAGCGTGTGTGTGGATGATTGTGCGCAGGAGGACTCTTCACAGGCAGCACTATCATAGTGACACACCGTCTGGCTGTCACAGGAACTGTGGAGCTCGCCGCACACATCAGACATCGTAGTTTGAAAGGTCGAGCAGCGCTGACCTGACTCCCTACACCTGCAGCTGCTGACACACACACACTTTTCATTTACATTTTAGGCATTTAGTCGACGTTCTTACCCGGAGCGACTAACAATGAGTGAGCAAGTAGTGATTCAGCGTCATAGATTTGAACACTTTGACAGGACAAATGGCTGGTACGGGAATAGAACCTGTGACCTTTCCATTATTGACAGTCACTCTAACCACCAGGCAACACTGCTGCCACTTAACATCATTGCAACAGTGTAACAGTGAGTGTTGCTGCTATACACTTTCGGTTAAGACAATCTACGGATCCACCCAATTTTCTGACTGTTTGGAATGCTATGATGTAAAACTAATCATGTAAAAAGGTAGTCATAACAAGGATAACATTAGAATACTGGTGGCCATTATGGCTTGTAATGGCTCTAAGAGTTTTATACTGAGGTTGTTTGAATTTTTCGAGGTTGATCAGTTTTGTTATTGGGATGTTGAAGACTAAATCACCACAAGCACTTGAACGACAACAGAAATAGTCTTATTTCTTCTACTGAACATAGGCTGCTTTTGTGTAATTCTGTCTTTGAACGGGGTAAGTTTTCAGTAGCCATGGAAGTAACCTGTATTTGCCTTTAAGAGTTGAGAGAAGATGTTAAATGATATATACCGTATATAGAAACGGCAAAAATAGCTATTGGCACTGTGTTCTTAAGCACCCTGCAGTATGTTCAGCTTTGACATAAATCATTATTTCCCCTCCCTGCTGCTTTTGATGCATGGCTTACAGTGAGAGTTCACCGGAACAGTTTTCTTGGATGGATGAATGTATGCGTAATACAAAACCAATAACATATTGAAACCAAATATTAAAATGTTTTCTATCACAACTAATTTGACCACAGTATAGTAATGAGAAAATCCCAACATCTTTGAGGAAATTTTTTCCTAAACCGATTTTAGAATAATGCCACAAAAGAGAGGTAAAGCACTAAGGAGCTTGGTGGAAGCAGGCAATAAATAATCCTCTAAATACAATACCACAAGGTTCTGTTTCATTTACAATTAAACCAAGCAGATTTGTTCAAAACTTTTAGAAACACCAGCATTGTCGTTTAGAATGACTTCATGAGAATTATACCAGTCCTGATGCTGGCTTTGGCTCCCTTGACACATTTAATGAGCATGCTCAGTCACCTTAAGTACAGCTAGGGAGACAGCATCCCTAATTAGGCTGATAGCACTTCTGAATACTTCTTTTTCTGCTGAACACTATTACACAGAGCCAGTGATGTAGTGGTAAATAAAAATGTGGTCACCAGTTGGTGATTATCATAAGGAAAACAACCCCTGCCATAAAGAAAAATCAATTATATTTTCAAAGAGCATGAATTTATGCCTTTTTACTTACACCGTACACCGGTTTGATGCTACTTACTATGATGTGCACTATGAATTTAAGTAATAAAGATTCATGAATAAATAGTAATTTATTCATGAGCATTTCATTCATCATTAAAAGGGTGAGTTAACTCTATTCCACAGATAAAAAGGTGGGTAAACTGAGCTTAAATGGGTTTACCCTCCACCACTACACATCCCTATAGATAGCAAAGCTCTGTGAGCCTGCATGGTACAAACAGATTTTCACCTCATTCAGTATTTTCCCGCTGTCATGCCCGTAATTCTACAACAACAGAGGCTTACCTGCTCCTGGATATTGCACAGTTGGATCAGATTCCTGCTTATCCTCATGCAGTAAGTGCCTAGCACCTTGTACCGGAGTGGAATGTATGTACAGTGTCTACTTGAAGCCAGAAGCACCCAGCTGAAAGCCTTGTTAGCTGTGAGATCTGTAATACAATACTGCTGTTTGATTCTAACCTCTCAGTGAGATGGATCACACTGCATTTCTTCCACGTTGATTTTCCTGGATCCATAACAATGTGATGATGTCATGAGGAAATGTGAGGTGTAGTGTGGAATGCTTAGGAGCTTCCAAGGACACGTCTGTATGTGTGTGTGTGCATGCGTGCGTGCATGTGCGTGTGTGTGCAGTTATCAGATTGATGTAACCAATATGCTGCTCGTATCTGAAGGTCAGGACACACCCAGAGAGGAGATCCCCACCCAGAACGGCAAGAGAGTGTGTGTGTGTGTGTGCCAGATCATATCTGCGCACATGGCTTAGACTAGAGCTAGTTTAACCTGGGGCTTTTTGTTTGTTTCTTTTTGTTTTGGTTGTTATCTGGTGTGTTTAAGATGTCTGCCCCGGGGTGAGTGTCAGACTAAGTGTCACTTGGAACAAAAAGCTCCCACTGTTATCCACTGCAAAGCCATTGGCTGTGACAGGTCGCATGGCAGTGTCAGGAAACGGTCATATCCTTTATATCTGAAAGCCCAGCACACGGCCCTGCTCTATTCCACTGTACCTCTGCAGTTTCCCAACATAGAGGGATGAGAGGGAATATCACTGTCTGACTGCCAATGCTAGTCATCCTCTCCATGTTATTGATCTTCTTCTATGGTGCCTCCTCAACTGTAGGCTAGAATCCCGCATGTCCAAGTCAGCAGCCAATCAGAGAGCTCCCAGCATGGTCACCGAGTCCTCCACGGCTGTGACCTCAACAGCAGTGGATGCCACCTCAGGGTCAAAGGTGAGTGTCAGTGTCTCTCTTCTCTGAGAGTTCAGCCTTGTTTGTTGAGTTTGTTTTATCTGGGTCTGTTCTTAGCTTTTCATGCAGAGCCTAACCTGACATTGACCTTTTGAATGGAAAATCCATCCTAAAACAGAATTCACGTATGTTTTTTTTCCAGGTTTTGTCACTTGATGATATGTGTAACTGAAGAAAAATGTTCCGAATAACATAAATGATTTTTTAGGATGGATACTTGCTTTCGGAGTTCTCTGGCCGACTGTTAATGCTCATGCTGACAAATTGGTTTAATCTACTCCAGACCACTCTCTCATTCATTCTCATTCTGATTAATGGCCGCAGACCGCAATACGTTAGCAATTTTTCAAGCACAAGGAAACTCAAGTACAGATCCCCAGGGGCTGGACATAGGTGCGGTGTGTGCATCAATCAGATAGACCCCCTGCTTTTCCCGTGATTATGCAATCACAGAATTTCCATTTGCACCACTGAAAATGGGTTGCACCACAAAAAAATAGGAAAGTCATAGAATCATGTAGAAACGGCTGAGCTTTCATCCTGTTGTCACTTCCCAGTTCCCCGTGGAACGCTTTTCACCTTCCACAGAGATGCCAAATCAAAATTTCTACAGCATAAAGAGGGCAGTATTGTAGGTGATATAAATGTTATTTCACTGTTTTATGTCCAGTTTTCCTCTTTATTGGCTAAATTACCCTTGCTGCATACAGTTTAAAAGTAGTTATTTTTGGAGTACATTTGACTAAGGGTTAAACAGCTGAGGTATGATTTATTTTCCCATACTTGATCTATGTTAACTATGACAATAGGTCTGATTGGTCAAAATATTACTATTTGTTCCATAGGATATATACTGTATATTGCCAGGAGGTGGCTTTAGCAAACTATAAGTGAAGTTATGGAATTCTCTCATTTACTTAAGTTTGTTTTTTGCACCTTTTATTTACTCACATGCAGTTGATTTGTCTTCATTGAGGTTTCATGCAGATTAAATAGTCACAATTGTGGAGCAATGCAGTTTTACTTTGATCGAAAGCCCTGTTGTTTGTCATTAGGTCTGTCTAGGACATTCATGACCATATGACTCTTTAGTCTTTAGTCTTGTATATTTGACCCTCAATATGTGTTTGTCTGCTCTTAGCCAGCCAGCCAGCCAACTTCATTTCCTTGTCCTATTCCTTGTCCTAGATATTTGTGTAGCAAAACACCTGAGAATGATATACTCACAGAAAATATCTAGTCTGAAATGACCTTCTTTAGAAAATATACAAACATAATTCATGAATCTGTTCCGACAGATGCACACAGCCCCACACATCCTTGTACTTGCAGCGTACAGCTAACTCGCTGGTGTTGATACTTACTTCTCTTTATGGGTGTTGCCATTAAAAAGTTACTGCAAGCAGAGGAGGTCATTTCAGAAAAGTTAATCTAGGTATTTTAAGTACTGTGAATTTTTTTGTGGTTTGATCCTCTGCACCACGAAGCACAATGCAGCGGCGTACACAGTATTCCTCCCTATTAATCACTGTATCTTACCTCAGGTAATGTCAGAAAGCATGGTAAATTGCCCCACAGTTTTTCAGCAAAGCCGCTGCATAATCAACACTTTTGTTGTTTTCGTTTTGTTCTGCAGGGCTCCAGAGGTTCGGGGAAGGTACACAGCTTTGGCAAGAGGGACCATGCTATCAAGCGGAACCTCAACATCCCAGTGGTGGTGAGAGGCTGGCTCTACAAACAGGTGAGCCGGGGTTATGAGACTGATAGACAAGTTATAAATAATAGACCCCACCTGTCGCTTATCTAAGAACAACACAATAAATAAAAAGTAAACATGCCGTCAAATCTATCACACTGTGGAACGTCAATCACAGTTGCCGCATTATCCACCTAACTCACAGTTGGCCCCCTCTGCAATATGGTGAGACACTTCACTTTACAGCTGGTATATGAGTGTGTTCGTCTGCTGCGGTGTTTGAAAGCTACCCTGTAAGCCATAGCCGGGTAAACGTAATGATTGATGTGATCATTCCTCATTATGAGTGCTTCCCTGTGTGATTCTTTGTACACCCAGAGGACAGAGGGAGACGTGAGAGATGGTCCCAGTTATCTTAGTATGAAACCCAGGTAAATGAACTTACTGATGCCCTCCTGGCCTGGGTTAGGTATTAATAGGGTTAGGTATTAATTCTGCTCATCGACACTTTAATTAATGATCCATAGTTTGTGGAAGATGTATGATGTATGATTTGATGTGAACTGCAACCGAAATGCACTCCCCTCACAACAATGTCTACAATTTTGGTGTTTTTCATGTTTTAGCTTCGGTTAAGGGATTACATGTTCCTCTATTGGTTGAGAAAATTCTACAACACTTCGGCTTTTGAAACTCTTTCAAACCTCTTTGAATGCATGGTGGTCAAGCTAAAAACAAGGCTATTTTGACATTTTGGAGATACAAGGTTTTCACCTGACTACCTTGTTAAATGTAGAGACTGCAGCTTTGTGCCAAGAAATGAGTCATGTGATGAGGAGAAAAACTTAAATGGAATGAAATTATTGTTGTAATGATATGCATGAAGCCTGTTTTCCCCTCTGCCCGATACTAATGAGTGCTATATTCCCCAACTCCACTTTTTAATTAAAATTTGAATTAAAATGTGTTTCTGCAGAGAGGACTTCTAAATGCATTGTGTGTTGTGTTCCCCCCTTCACCTCCAGGACAGCTCTGGAATGCGGCTGTGGAAACGGAAATGGTTTGTTTTGTCGGACTACTGCTTGTTTTATTACAAAGGTGAGTCCAGGAAAAGTGCACTTGGCCGAGATTTAATAGAGAGCAATTAAGACGGTCTCATGGTGCATCCACTTGATTATGGAATCAGACATACCGCAATCTCCTCTGAGGGGAGATAAATCTCTCAATTAATGGCAGCATGTAATTAGACATTGTCATATTGCAGTTTCTCTCCCCCCCCCTTTCTCTCTCTCTCTCTCTCTCTCTCTCTCACTATCTAGCTATCTCTTTCTCTCCCTCACTTTCTCTTCCTTCCTCCCTCCCACTTTTCTTTCCTTATTAACCTTAATGTTTTATTGTGGGATGTAATCTGTGGTTGTGTTGCCATAGCATCTAGCTCGTCTCCTCCATTAATCATACTGAATAATAGATAAGCCACATGCCGCCTCATGCCACATGCTGCCACATGGCCTCATGCAAACTAGAGTCATCCCTGAATTATGTCTCACTAATTATCCTGCTGCTCATAAATCTATGGTCAATCGTAAACATAGTAAAAGATCTTGGCAGAGTAAGAGATTGTGTTGTTTTTGCTACAATGTAACAATACTGTGTGTGTGTGTGTGTGTGTGTGTGTGTGTGTGTGTGTGTGTGTGCACTCGCTTCACAGACAGCCGAGAGGAGACAGTGCTGGGTAGCATCCCTCTGCCCAGTTATGTCATTGCACCAGTTGAGCCTGATGACCATATAAGCCGCAAATACGCATTCAAGGTAACACCTAAGTGTAACGGTGGTATTGAATTGGAGCTATAAAAGTTATCGTGTGTATGTGTAGCACGAATAAATAGTTCACAACTCATAATTCTTCTGAGAACACATCATTATATGGCACCATCAGATAAAATTTCCCACGCATTGGTTCCGCTTGCTGTGGTCTCTCTCGGTTGGGGCCGGTTGTACACTCCCCACTCGCTACATCTGATTTTCATACCTCCTTTAGACTAATGTGATTTACAACTAAAGATATGTTCACATTTTAGCGCAAGAAAGATTTTGCTCAGTCATTGAGTTCAATGAAGACAGCTTTTTTTTTTTTCTACTGGCCAGAGTTGCATGGCCACATCAATTGAACTTTGAACCCCAGTTGCTGACATTTCAACGTGGAGCCGGTTGCTTTAGTAGGCAGTTTTGGTGCATCGATCATCCTTGTAGTCATGTCATGATTTCCAAAATGGAGGTAAAGCTCTTACTATGTGTTTCAGAATTTACCAAGTTGTACATCAACTCTACGGAGAGTTGTAACTCAGAGAATACCAAAACCACACAAAGACATGTTGCATGTCATTCACTTACCATGCTTTGAGAGCTTAAGCTGTGGGTGGAAGCAATACTTCATTGTTTTTCAACAGCACCACCCAGTGTGCTTAACTTGCTTATGATAACTGGTAGAATTTGGCTTGCCACAATAAGTTACAACTTTTATTTCGCTACAGTTTACATCTAGTGAATCTGCAGTAATATACTTTTTTTTTTTTGATTGACCAGAATGGCCAATCAAGCAAAGTGATTGTCTGCTGTCTGCTGCCTCAGCTTGGGCTGTCAAGAGCCACCTGTGTCACTGTTGTCATGAGAGCTTCCTGTGTTCGTTCTTTGTACAAATCCATATAAGTGCTACCATACAATCCAATATCATGTGAGAAATACCATTCAGAGCTAATTCTGTTAATCTGTTACCTGCCTTTCTCAAACCTTTACCACAACCAATGGACTTTGTCAGGTACCTTCATCTTAATCTGTCTTTTGGTGACTTTTCACGGATGGAGTGAAGCTGTAGCTGCTGGTGTGCCCGTCGGACTGGACGCCCCATTTCTGCCTGCAGTGCTGACAAAACAAATAAACCCTGCATTTTATGCTCTTGGTGTGCCTGCCTTGTTTAAACAAAGGTTTCAATTAATATTGAGATATTTGAAGACAGCATAGTCTGTACTGGATGTTCGGTTTCCTCCTGCTCTGCTGCCAGTTCCTCCTTTTCCACGTCTGTCAGCAGGCTGCTGCTATCACTATCGGACTGGGGGATAGCAACATTATCACCTCCCCCAACTTCCCATCCCACAGCACTGTCCACACACTGCTCTTTTTTCACAAGCACGACATGGGAACAACAGTATCTATCCACTCGAGGGTTGGGTAATGAACATAAACTATTCCAGGTTCACATAGAATTCCTTTTGATGCTTTTTGATTTTGTAGGATACAAAACATAAAAAATACTAAAAACTACAATTGGTATAATCTGTGACACACTTATGAATCTGTGTGTGCTGCTTTTATGTACCATTAGGTATTTATAATTACAGGAAACATTTGGTAATTGTTCCTTTTTGTCACTTGAAAGCGACAGAACTCTTCCTTGAGGGCAGCAGAGTCTTTTTCACTTTTCCTTCTGTGAAATCTGCCACAGGGCAGTAATGGGATTGATATCTTTTGGTTACAAGCAGAGTGTTAACACTATCCAGCTCCTCCTTTGTGGAAGCGCAGAGCTCGTTGCAAAGAGCAATAGTGCTTGAATGTTTGATGCTCTGCAGCTTCAGGGCATTCTATTGCAATCATTTCAGCTCTTTTGTACTTTGGCTTTTTGTTCTTGGATTCTGTGTGTGTGTGTGTGTGTGTGTGTGTGTGTGTGTGTGTGTGTGTGTGTGCGAGTGTGTGGTACAGCGTATCTCCTGCTTTTTCAAGCTCATATTACATACAATGGAATTTGTATGATGATTGTGCTGCCGGGAATATTAATTATACATTCAAACTACCATTGCACCTTTTCCTCCTTCCCTTGCCGGGGGAGTATGTATAAAAGGCCTGGTGAGATGAGCCTGTGCTCAGTGCAGCTCTGCGGTATTACCTAGTATTTACAGTAAGAGCTATTCCCCTCAGCTCTCCCTGGGCTATCACACATTACAGAGCGGGGAATTTCATTAGATCTATCCTTGTTGCTTTGGCAAATTTCAGTTACTGCTAAGTGTCTGGGCACAACACTTAAAGCTGCCCACTGGATGTCTGGCATTGTTCAACCATGGGATGTTGCTGTTATGAATTAATGTTTTGAAAAGATGGACTAGGGATGTTGACACTGAAAAGCATTGTATAGCATATACAGTAGCAGCTGATTGGAGAAGTTATGAGAAAAGAACTAAGTTGTGCAATACTGCAGTACTATACTGTGCCATACCCATCATTTAACTCGGTTTGGTACTGTGGGCTGCTGCTACAATTATGTGTCTGATTGTAAAATTTGGTGTCTTAGCACTTTTGGCGCTTTCACTGTTGCTCATTCTTAATCTAATTAACTCGCTTATATGATGACTGCCAACAGACCACAGCCAGAGCCATTTCTGTTCTTTGTGATTGAGTCAGCAGTGATCTGCAGTACCTTCCTGTTGTGCTCTGTTCTCTTCTGTTTGCTCATCTCACTGTTTCTCTCATTCCCTGTTGGTCAATTGCCTCCCGTTGTGACCCGGTGTGTGTGCGTGGGCGGAGTGAGTACTGTTCTCTGCGGGCGGCTGTCCTGAAACACACAGGCTTCCTGTCTTGCATGAATAGGTATTTGATTTCACCATAGCCTCATCGGCCAATCGCCATCCTCAGCTGATTTTGTTTCACATCACTGCTAACAGCCACTGAATGCACATTTCTAATGTGCATCAATGTCAGATCTATAGACATGACTACAGCAGCAGTCATGGATGGACAATGCCAGAGTGCAAATGAAAGCCATTTATTTTACTGAATGTTTGGCTTTGAACATTTGGAGAAAAAAAAGCCCATATCTTCTGTTTTAAAAATCCAACACTCCAATACATATAGGTCCAAGGAAGAACTGCCAATTACATTAATTGTGGTGTCTGTGTAGTTCAATGGGTAGAACATGAGGTTAGAGGCGGGTCGCCACTGGAGAGAAAAACCTATCAGCCATTTGATCAATCTTAGAAAGGTATGGACTCAATAGCTCTGGTATTTGTCCCGCCAAGCTCCATGTCACTTATCACATTCTCATCACCATGGGAATGGTGGGACAGCAGGGTCCCACGGTGAGCTGCACCGTCTCATAGTCTCAACCATTTTTCCCACACTCTTCTCTGGTTTCATTGGCTTTCTTTGGGTGCTCATCGCCATCAACGTGTCGTCCCCCCACATTAATTCATTTCAGATTATTTTACATGCTATAATGTGTTTCACTGTATCTGTGATGTAGCAGTCATCTCTTCTCTGACTCTCACAGTGATTGGCTCCCCATATTTTGCCTAAAAGTTAATTTTCATGGTGATTTTATGGTAAAGATTATTTTTGGTTCATATTTTGACTCCTGGTTCATATTCTGGTGCTTCAGCTAGAGAAGAGCTCAGTGGTCATACATGCTCACTAAAAAGTTTGAAAAGTGCAATAGCAAATGCATTGTTCCTGTGCATTTGCTATTGCAATTGTGAAGTGCTGTCACCATTTCAGAACAGAGCAACATAATGGGAGAGCAAAAGTGGTAATAAAGGTTTGCCCCTTTACAGCCATATCAGTGTTGCACTCATTACACATCTCTGTACATTATTGTAGGTGGAAGGCTATTTGTGGGATATGACAATAATAAAGTGGGATTGTATCTATACTGGTATCGAATGAAAACACATTTGCTTGGTGTGCAGGGCTCCTTTTCCCTCACTGTAGATGGATTTCTATCTGTGTCTATTCAGCACTTTCTTCTTGGGGATTCAGTTGAGATCACGCTCTGTCCACGGTGCTGCATGTAAGATTGTTACAGTGTTATTGTGTGTTATTAGGCAAGATGCCAAACAATCAGAAATGTGCCATGATTATGTTGTCAAATAATGCTAGTCAGTGCTCTTGTGGCAGTCTCCAGCTGTTCATGAATTTTGTAGTTAAATTCATAGAGTGAAGGTAGATGACTGTGTTGGACCAAGACGTATTCCACATGAGCAACAGTGAGTTTCAAACTTGGCTGCAATTAACCTGCCATACACTAAAAATGTAGTTGTGGAGATATGGTAAGATGCGATTGAATATTGCGAAGTAATGTGTGCATGAATGGACATAGTGCTTTTGTACCTTACTGCTATATGTAATGTAACATTGTTGAAACACCAGGCAATAGCCTTGCTGTGGACCAGTGCAAAAGTGCTGAGTGCTCCTTTGCTATGGGATGGTTGGCTGTCTGTGTCAGAGGGCCCCATGCCTGGCAGAGTGGGGTGGGGTTGGGGTTTGGGGGATTTGGTGGCCATGCAGTTGGGCTGTTAGGGCAGACCATGAGGTAAATATATTCAACAGTGGAGCAGTGTTCCATAACACCACATTAAAAGCTGCAAAAGGTAAAGTAATGATTATGGCGTTGTGTGTGTCGGTGTGTGTGTCGGTGTGTGTGTGTTAAGCTGATGACAGACACTGCTCACTGCTTTTTGTTTGTTATGGTTGTTTGCTTCAGTTTCTTCAGTTGCGTGCTAAAGAGATTGTATTGTGTTGTGGATGCTTTCATGCAAAGCAATCTGAAAATGAAACCCATGTTCCGCCTTTTGCATGCCGTAACAGCAGAATGCTTGCAGAATGTTTATGATGCAGCAATTTGCTCTCATTCTAATTTCTTCAGTAAAGTGTGGCTGTAATCGTTGTCTTCACTGAGGTGACGGCTTTCAGTCTCAGTAAACAAGAAAGCAAACTGAGTTACTCACTAGTGAATCGCTCATTTTGAAGTTTTGTTATTATTTACTCATCAGCTTCAGTGTCCGCCTTGTACAGTCTTCAGTAAGTCGTTCTCACGTGTGTCCTCTCTCTCTCCTTCTGATAGGCGAGCCACACAGGAATGCGCTCCTACATTTACAATAAGAACTCTGTGATTGGCTCACAGGCAGAACACTGTGGGATGCGGACATACTTCTTCAGCGCAGACACACAAGAGGACATGAATGGCTGGATCCGGGCCATGAACCAGGCGGCGCTGATGCAGCAGAGTCACACCATAAAGAGGTTGGTCTCTCTCTACAGAGTGGGCTTCACTTCTCCCACCGGTTGGGCTTCTAGTAGTATCAATATCTTGTTCCCCATGGAGCACAACAGCCACCATGAACTATGTGTCTCCAGATTATATTATACATGTAACTTGGGTATCATTCAACCAAATAGTGCTGAATTTTTTTCCATCGGTTTTGCAAGTGGAAAACATCCAAAAAAATGTTAGCGCAGGTCCATCGGAGAAAAGCAGTAGAATACACAATGGAATAAACAACCGCACTCTGCTACTTGCAACACCTTTTTATTATGAAGTAACGTTACTAGTTTGACGAAGGTCCATCTGTTTTGCCATAGCATGATGTGTTGACGTTTTTATGCCCTTACTACAGTGTTGCTCTGCGGTATTCACACTTCTTCTCAATGCAGCTGAATATTTTTTGGAAAAAGCCACATGCTTTAATGTCAGTTTCACAGCCGAATATTCCCTCCCATTCCATGCCTTCATGGGCTTTATTCGGTTTGAAAGGGTGAGCAGTCATCCACTGCAGGTCCAGTCGTGAGACCCAGCGCTGCCCGTCTGTTCTGGGGCAGTGAGGTGTCTGGGGTGTGTACGTGTGTGTACATGTGTGTGTGTGTGTGCTGCAGCTGGCTTCTGCATGGATGAGGGTTGTTCCAGCCCATTGGCAGCTCAGCACAGGCCAGTCACAAGAGCTGTTCTACTGCAGCATGCATATCTACAGCAGAATGCGATCACAGTTTACAGATATTTTAAAGCAAAAAATTTGAGCAAGGTTGTTTTGTTTTAGAATGTATTCACAATCTAATGTCTAATGCTGTATCAAACTCTGTGGTAACTGCATGGTTAGACATCTTAGATAAGCCAGAGGTATGAGTTTGGACCGTGGAAGTGTTTTTGGATGAGATGAAGTGACACATGGTTTGGATGCTCTGTGCAGTCATGCCACCTAGAGGCTAATGTGGCTCAGTGCTCCCAAAAATGTGGTTTTGAAAACACTCACTTCCCACATGATATTCTTAATTATGTTACTCAAAATCAAAGATAAAATATATGGAATGTTTTGCTTTAATGAATTATCAATGAATGATAACAACTAAATAGTTCCACGTTGTCCTGTGTGATGTGATCATTTTATTGAGATCTACCATCGGGGCATGTCTCTCAATCAGCTGAAATACACTTTTCAATACCACGCCTCCCTTCAAATTTGGCCTCTTGGAAAATATTTCCACAGAATTGAGCAACCTGAAAGTGTAAGCAATCATATGACTTATTCCCTTACCTGGGAAAAAGGCTGAATTTAGCTGTGAAACCTAATGAATTAGAAGTCTTATCATTAGAGCAGATTGAGAAGAGAGGCTGGCTGCTCCAAGCTATTTGTTTAAGACAAAATGACTGTCATCTCCATTCCCTGGGGACTCACTCACAGTGTGGTGTCTCTGCCAAGAGCGCCGCTCTCTCCCACTCCTCTCTTCTGAAAAATATGAAAATGTGTGGTTACAAAGTTATTGAAAAGCTCCCTGTGGTCTCTCATCCTTCCTCAGAGAGACTCGGCAATGAATCGGGCCATATGTACAACTCTCTCTGTCTCTGCCAGTGGAGTGAGAAATTACATTCAGGGTCACTTCAGGTTAATTGGAGTGCCCATTGTGGCTTGTTATCCACTGCTTAATGTGGATAGCAAGCTGTTTAATCCCCCTGTTTCTAGAATAGTGCTGTACTTCATCATAATGTATGCTGAAGAGGGTGAATGAGCTGTTTGATCAATAGTTTTATGAGTGAAGTTGTGTGGACTAGTTGTAAGTACTTTAACACTTCAGTACATACACTCTGTGACTTAAGCTAGGCTGTATTAATTTTTTAAATATTATCAAACCCCACAGTTATTGGACAGGCAGGATTAACTGTTGTTTATGCCATATTCCAGTTAGATCTTACTTCCATCCTTCCCTCTGTCATCCCCTCTCTCTCTTCTGACAGAGAGGTAGAGAGGCCAGAGAAGGCTGTGCAGCAGGCAGTCCCACAGACCAATCACGTCAACGTCAGCCAGAACTCGGCCCAGTCAGAGAGCCTCCGCAGGCCGGACAGAGAGGAACCTCAGGATAACGGTATCCGACTGGCTCCTGGAGAGGAGGTGAGGTATGGGCTGGAGATCCAAGGGAGGCCCGCCCAGCCGGCCACAGAGGAAAGGGTAGAGGGACTCTCTCCAGACTCTGTCCCTGGTCCCTCCCACAAGAATGGCCAGCAAACTGTAGTCCAAGTGGTTCTGCCACCGGAACAGAATGGAAATGTCGTCTATAAGAGGGGCTTCGTTCCACGGACAGACACTGAGAAACATGTGCAGAGGAAGACCGCTCTGGCTCAGGTGGAGCACTGGGTGAAAGTTCAGAAAGGGGACCCGCCGAAGAGGTCAGTTTGGCCATTATAATCATAATCATATTGAAACAACTGAAATTTCACTATCACAACAGGACTAAATCATGGATATGGACAGTGTTCATGCATTTCTGACAATAAACAGAATTTTGAGCAAATACCTCCCTCTAGTGGCTAAAATGAGTTTTTTAGCATTGAACTGCCTTATGTTTTGGTGTGGATTTTTTGGTATGGTATGGATTTTATTGTATTTTGTTTTATGTTTCATACTGTACAGTAAGCATCCATGCTGACATCCATGTGCTATTCCATGGATATGAAAGTGAAAGATTACCCTCTCCTTCTTCCTCAGCACTCCCTCTGCAGAGTACAATCTCCCTCGGCGGACTCCTCCCCTGAAGCCCAAAGCCAGCACACCGGAAGTCACCTATCAGTCGTTGCCAAAGACTCCCCGTCTCCCATCTGGCAGCAGCTCTCCTCCGGCGACCTGCAACCTGCCCAGCGACTACAAGTACGCCCATGACCGGCTCAGCCACTTCCGCATGTCCACAGATGAGCGCATGGCCACCAAGGAGGGCATGGTGTGGCAGCTGTACGAGTGGCAGCAGCGGCAGCAGTTCCGTCACGGCAGCCCCACCGCACCTATCTACACGGGCCCCAACTTCACGGACACCTCCTCTTTTAGGGTTACTGTGGAGATGCCTCGCTCCATCTCTGTGCCCCCGTCGCCCTGTGAAGTCCCCCCGTCTATCCCGTCCTCCTTCAAACCCCTGTCCCCTCGCAGGCCGCACACCCCTCTGGACAGGGTGACAGTCAGGCCGCTGGATGAAGTGGCGCCCGGGGACAGCACAAGATCCAGCTCCCCTAGACCTATCTGTGCCCAGCTTTCTCAGGTAGGACACTCATCTGGGGAGTAGAGGCATCCCAGGCATTTTTAGAAATGTCCTCCAAGATAGTTTAGACCTGCACCTGAGCACAACTTATTACTCCTCACTATATACAGAGTACATCATACTAAAAGTCTAGGCATGCCTGATTTACACTGACAATAAATGCCTATCACTCTTAAACTTTGCCATGTAACCTACCCCAAGTATTAGCCATTGTAGTATTAAATACAAAGTAGCATTTTCTTTTTTTCCAAGCAACTTTGGAGGTGCACAGTACTAAAGGTATCTCTAAATACTCAAATTTACATTAGTCTATCTCCAATGCAATGTCTTGGAAATAATTTAAAAAATATTCTTCTATTCTTTACTGTTCAAAAATGAGAGATTAGTAAATACAATAAAAATGTTCACAACATACCTGCTGTCACATTTTAGGAGCTCTTCTCCCCTCTCCATTTTCTCTAAACTGGTCATGTGACCTCTACATGATGCTCACATGACTGAAATTACAATCTAATCGTGCTTCCTGCTTGCTTGTTTTTGTAGCAGCAATGACTGCCCATCCTCCAGTCTTGCTACTGACGATTTAATGAAATAGTTTTGTCATGATCCTTGTTGCTCAGAGCTCAGCAAGGATCATGAAGAAACTATTTTCTCAAGTCATTGTTAACAACATTGTTATTATTTGATTGTGCAAAATGACTACTTTGGGATTGTGCTATCACTTTGGTAGTATTTGTAATCCCATTGAATTGTTAGCATGGTATTTTTCAGCAGTTACCTCTCCCTCTCATCTCTTGACTGAGTGCTCCTTAGCTTTATCTTAGGGGCTCTCACAGAAAAGGCCATACTACATGTATCAAAAAAAAGAATTAAAATTGTACATGTATCATAATTACAGTCTCAGTCTTGGAACTAAATATATTTTAAGTCACCGGGTAAATAGTATCCTCTGGAAGGAAGGAGAAAGTAAATGTGTAAGTATCCTGATAAGTACCTTGTTATCATAGCAAGGTTCCTTTGCGTTCACCTACCCAAGAAAGAAATATTCATGAAGGGTGCATATCATAGAAACCCATTTGAGGAAGAATAAAATGGCATAATTGCCTTGGTGGTGGTACTTCTGCCATCGGTGGCTCCTGCTGGGGAAAATGTGTTATTGTTGTATTTCTTTCTTTTTTCTTTTTCTTTTTTTCTTTTTAAAGAACATTAAGCACTCTGCTTTCCTCAAGTATTTCTTTCTTTTTCCTTTGACAATCAGAATAATTAGAGAGATACATAGAGCAAAGGTGGAAAATTGAGAGATGAGGCCCTGGTAGGTCTCAAACCATTGCTCATCTCTGGATACAGAGTGTAGATTTCTCAAAGCTACGTTGCTTAAGTGTGACTTTTACAATAAAAGTCTGGACTTTCATAATAAGTTATTCAGGACCATGGTGAGGCCTACATGTCTCTGTCCAACTTAATTCATGTTATGCTGCTTGCCTTGAGGCAGTCTTAAAGGCTCAACTGGAGTGTAGTGTCTCCTATGCTGAACCTCCTGCCCCACATCTGGCTTTGTTTATGTTTATTTGATTGGAACGGACATGTTTTTTTCCACTCACAAGTTCTTCATACAAGAACTGGCAATTAAACAGTGTTACATTTATTTTTAACCTATAAATACTTTGTTTGCATGCTTTGTTTGTAAACATTCGAGCAAATGGAACCTATATTTTGTGTTATAGTGGGGTGTGAAAGTTGTGATTTTTCTTTTTTACTTAAGCCAGTCCCACCCTTCGAGAATCTAGGTGCCGATACTCAGTCATTGGTTCTTTAACACAGAAGCCACACTGTAAATGGCAGAAGCCTATCATTGGCATGGGACAGTGGTAAAACTCGATGTTTCACATGTAATGAACCAAAGCACAAAGGTCTCATTCTCACGGTAGCTGTGCATAGTGTAAGAGAGGTGCCTATTGATGTTGACTTCAAGGACATTATGAGTTAACTAGGAAATGAGGGGTCACCATGGGAAGATTAGCATGAGAAGGCTCTGACTTCCCAGCGCACACACTTTGATGCTCATGTGAATCGCTCAGCGATTCACACAGTCCACACCCAGGCCTCTTCCACAGGTGGTGTGAGTGTGTGTGAGCGCAAGCTTGCCACTCCCCCGTTCCCCGAGCCGTCCCAGCGCTCGTACACACAGACACACACACACACCACCACCATCGCCACAGGAAACGGAGCAAGGGGCCGTCCTGCCATCCACACCCTGCGCTGTCTCCCTACCACACCCTCCACATGTGAGAAGCTCTCTCTGCAATCCATCACCACATTGGCCGACACACACAAGCCTCATAACCAACCCGCTGGCCTTACACGAGTAAACAAAGTGTCGCAGACGCTCTGTTTGCTCATCATTCACCCCTAGTGCCAAGACACTAATTATAACTCTGAAATAGAATGGTACACAATTATGGAAAACTCTCCAGAGGAAGATACATTTTTAACAAAGGGAGCCGCAGTGACTGTGCGAGACCATCCAAGGGAGCAATGGTTTATGGGAACTAAATTTAGTTGGCAGAACTTAGTTTTGGTGGACCCAGCATCTTTGAGGCTGATGGTGCTCTCTGGCTGGAGTACGCCTGAGTAATAGCGATCTCTGTACCTCTGTGGAATATCATTAAAGAGTATGTGTTATTAGCAGCTAATCCAATTTGCCCAGGGCTTCTCAGCACCCTATAAACATCTCTACTGTATCTCAAACATCAGCAGCGGTCTCTTTCTTCAGATCTTGCATTTAAATAAAAAACCTATTATACAGCAAAAAAATAGTGGCATGGGAATCTCAAAGGGAATGGCTTACAGTGCTTCTCTTGCTGGTAGCAAACAAATGTTATTTTAAGAAAGCAGGTTTGGGATAATTTATGTGTAGTTAATTAAATCTCTTGTTGTTTGTGTCCTTTTAGGGTGCTGTAGTGGGCCTGACTTCACTAATTCTGTGTGTTAAGCAAAAACGTCAAATTTTTCGAGCCCTGTAGCATCTAAAACTCAGGGCACACCTTGTTTCAAATAAGAGTAGGAGGGATGAAATGGAGAAAAGGATAGATGAAAAAATAAATCTGCTGTGTAGTCAAATTTCTTTGCAAACTTGCAGGCAATGGCTTAACTTTGATACAGTGTAATAGAGCGGTCTGTAGCAGAGCTAACAATCACACATACAGCACAGACTTTAACCAAGCTTGAAGATTCATTAGTGATTATGTATTAGACATTCTGTTTGATTTGATAAAATTTGGAATAACGTGTTGATGAATTTTGTTTCTCCACAGACTTCTCAAATAGAGAGAAGGTCAATGCCAGCCATGGGCTACATCACACACACTGTCAGTGCACCCAGCTTGCATGGCAAAACGGTATGATCCTCTTTATTACATTTACCATATAACTTGGCTTCATTTTCAAATATATCTGGCATATAGCATTAAAAAATAGATGACATTTTCACACTAAAAAGCAGAATACCACTCAATAAAAAAAATAGTTTTCCTGTAGTCTAGGACAACACAATCAATATGTGTGAACATGAACAACCCAGTCCAAAGCCAGAAACCAGGTAATTAAGACTCATATCTGTGACACTACCAAGATGTAAAATCTGGAGCTGCTCCATAAACAATGAATGGGAGACTGATTTTGTGAATCCACATAAAGTGTATTTGAATTTTTTATGCCATATGAGATTTGTTTTAGTGTTGTCTGTTCTGAACTGGAATATACAGATGTAGAGAAGCCCCTTGGCTGATCTAATAGCACCCTTTCTCATCTTTCAGAAACCAGTCTCCATAGATGCAGCTCTAGATTTTACATTTTGAGTGTTATTAGGCTCATGGGCACCATGTATGTAAAAGGACATGCATAGTATCTGAAGTGTGTTGGCTTCTCTACCACTTGGCTCTCTCAGCTACTGCTATTGCTCAGCCACTGTTACTGCCCAGATGGTTCTGAAGTATTTTCTCTCACCCTTCTGCGCTTTCACTGGCCTCTGGCCCCTAAACCCGGCCTGGCTACAGCCAGAGGAGCTGACTCTGCTCCTCATTCAGCTCCGGAGGCACCAGGCCAAGATGGCTGGTGTGCATAGCCCCAGCGATGCGTTTGCTCACCTGCAGCACCACCAGCACAACGGCCTTCTAGGCCCCAGCATGCAGGTCAGGGGTCCTCGTACCTCCCAACCCCCCCTTCAGCACACTGCAGCCCCTGCCAGTGCATTGTGGTCCCCCTCTCCCCAGCCAAACCCATACATTCTTTCCCCATCATTCATAAGACTGTGCGGTCTGTTGGTATTGCTTTGTTGTGTCGGTGATTCAACCTTTTCAGCATGGGCTGCACTGCACTATAGACTGTGCAGATCGCAAATTGCCTATTGGCTACATATCAGTCAATTTTTTTTAATAGTTGGACTCACCCATCCACCTAGTTCAGCATTTTAAAGGCTTTTAGAACCTTGTGTCTATTTGTAAAAAAGTAATATGCCATCTTCCAAGCATGTTGCTTGTTGACTGTGCATTGTCCCTGCATTTTATGCTTTTCTTTGTCCGAGAACTATTCAGACTTACACAACCACCATAAGAAATGTGTCATGAATACAACACATTTGTCTCTACATTCCTGTGTAGACTGATACATCTCTAACTATGAAAGATGGGTATTATTGCTGTGAAGCAGCCTTCAGGCCACAGTCTCAGTCTCCCTTAAGAGCCTGTCCAGAAACAGTGCATTGCTGTCCGACTAGCAGACCAGAGTGAAGCTGCAACGGTGCTCAGTAATGACAACTCCACCCAGTTTCTAATATCCAACTATGCTCTGGCCATTTTCCATGCTTATGTAAACATCCATGCCTAAACACTCACTTTGACCACATGCACATGGGCACAAGCCATCTGCTGCTCTGTTCTGTATGGGGTCAAATACAAGACGTTACTGCATACATTTTAAGTTAAAGGAGTTGAAAAATGGCACTATTACTTAATTACAATTTGGCTTTACTAACAGGAGTTACATACAGAGGTTCAAGTGAACTGCAATTAGGTTCAAGTGAAAATCAAGCCCTGTTAGCAAAGCCTGAACAACAAACAAACTTGACAATGCCTGAAGGGTCCTCTAGTCACGGATTATCCTTTGCAGCTTCATTTCATGTGATTTATCTCTCCACTGCTCACTTAAAGGCTGATGATACTTACATACAACTGAAGAAGGACCTGGAGTATCTAGATTTGAAGGTGGGCCCCAAGAAAGTACATGTCACTTTCTCCTTCTCTTCCTCCTCTCATCTCCCTTCTCTGGACTGCTATCTTGCTCTCCTGCTGCTGCTTTCAATGTCTGCCTCCCTCTCTCCCTTCCCTGTCTTTTCTCTGTTGTCCACTGTCTCTTTATGATGGAAATAACATTTCTGTGTTTACTTGCTTCTGTTGATGTTAATTTTCCATTTGAGGATAGCAATCCATTCTTGCATTAACACCCCGGTTTTTATTATGAATTCAACAAATATCCCACAAAACTTGCACACAACTTACTGACAGTAAGTGACAACAATGATTGACTTGTTCTTTGCCTTTACTCATGGAGTCCTGATGTTTAATATGTGTCAGGATATTTTCAATTTGATGCTAGTACTGTACTTTCAGATGCGGCATATGGGGTAATGAAGCTACATGTTACCCTAACATACTGTATGTGTTGTTAAGCCTGTACTGATGGGAATTGAAGTTTTTACAAGCACATGACTGCATTTCAAAACAACATTTTGAGTCATGTGAACTCCAATTCCTATTTGGGTGTCACAAATAGTACAGTGACATAAGCTATTACTGCTATATTTTTGAGCAATATCTTTTTCTCCTTTACCTATAAGGAATATATCTCCCATTCACAACAATGCAAAGCATCGATTTGTATGTTTAACACCACAAAACATAAAGATTTTGGGTGTTTTTTTCGGAATGGAGGGAGTTCATCTATTGATGTGCACAGTACATCCTGTAACACCTCTCCATTTCCTGTTTCAAAACAGATCCAAAGTATTGACCCGATGATCGTTTCAATACACAATGTGCTTGAAAACTCCACTCCAAGTTTTGGGTACAGTTGGAATGTAAGGATGGTGTGCATACAAAGTGAAACAGACCATTCCACTGCTTTTCAAATGGAATGCGATGCATCCCTGGCAATGTTTGAAGACAGAGGAAATGATGTAGTCTTTTGCATATGAATACCTTGGTCTGATCATTCATTGGATGATACTGAAACACATTTATGAGATGCGATGATGGGAGCTCTTCATGACAAGGAGCTTCCCTTGCATGCCGTGAAACTCTCCTGGATGTAGTGAATGTATGTTTGATACCTTACCCTTTTGCTTTTGTTTTGCTCGTTAGCGCTAAAGAGATGGCCCAAGGGTGCTCTTTGAGAGATATGCTGGCACTCTGATTATGATACGACATAGACAGCTTGCAGTATACGTTATACTCAAGCGATATATCATGGCCTTTTAAAAGAAGAAATAACGGAATCAATGGCTCTTTCAGTGTTCATCCAACTGAAATCTTAAATAAAAAGGCTTCATTCACTATTTGGAAAAAAAATATGATTTCCCTCTCTAACCAAGTAGTTTGTAAATCATAGTAACATCATTTGAGGAAGTGTGTTCCTGCCTCATACAGTACGTTCCTCCCTCATGGTTCATATCAAGGACATGGTGGTTAAACCTGCTACAGAAATAAGCAGCCAGGAAAGAGCAGCTTTGTGGTTTGCAGGCCTTCCCCAAACTCGAAGATACAGAAACTGTCTCCCCATAAATATTTTTGCTCCGCTTCTGCACAAAGTTTTGTTATACCAGCTTATGCATTTCACTGTGTCCTGAATGTGCGATTGTTTTTTTTTGTTTGTTTTTTTCCTTACATGTTTTATTTTGTCCTGATTCATCCAGCTTTACGCGTCAAGCGGTCTCACTGTATGCCGTTTCTTGAAATTCCATGCAATAATTATCTGTTAAATGGGAGTTTTACGGTAAAGGTATTTGAGGTATCATTCCAATTATTGGTATTAAAGATTTGGTTTTATTTGTGCATACGGGGCATTTCAGGTTACTGGACGTGAAAGCCTAAAAGAAAGACCATCAAGACCTGTGAAAATAGCAGAAAGCGATGCTGATGTAAGTGAGTCATTCTCATCCTCCTCAGCCCCCAAAGAAGCACCCAGTTTATCCATCTCTTTTCTTTTTGTAAAGATCTATCATTTCCTACTTCTTACCATCCACTACAGAGAGACAGCTGAGTTCTGTCTGTGTGTGTGTGTGTGTGTGTGTGTGTGTATGTTCTTTAGTTTGTGGTAAACAGAGGCTGTGGAGGGAAGGGAGCGTATGTACATTGCAACACTGTGGGGACATCCATCCACGCTGCACAGTGAGGGCCTGAGAGTATCGACCACAGCTTTTATTTTCCTCCCTGCAATTTAAAGGGAAAAATACATGTAATGGGAGTTTTAGATGTTGAGCTGTTTAATTTTTCAGTTTGATTTGCCTGATCCTGCTTTTCTCATTCTTTGTTTTGTGCTGAATAGAGGTAAATAAGATGGATGTCCTGGCTTTTCATCATTAGCATTGTTCCACTTTAACAATTTATAAGAAATTGCGAGTGAATTTGTCTGAACAATGAATATTTCATGCAATTAAAAACAACAATATACGGCAGCAAAATAAAAACAGCTTAATTATTAATTGAACAGAATGATAAATAGATCTGAGAGAAAATACACACTGTGTGAGAAAGACTGTGAACTAGGCAGTCTTATGTTGTTTTCATAAACACATAACCCATTTCTGGGAAAACAAATCTGTCACTCTCAATAAACACGGCTTTCTCCAAAAGTGAATTTGAAAATATGGATTTTTGATTATGATTACTCATAATGGGTATTACCAGCATCTCGCCCCCCAGACTAGACAGTATAAAGCCTTTTGATATCTCACACTGCACTGATGAGAGCAATTCCTCAGGGCTTTTCATATAGATGAGCCTTATTGACATATTTACAGACAGTGAAGACTACAGTAGACGATCAATTCATCTTATCTGGCCGTGTTGTTAGAATACAGTTGCACGAAGACAAGTAGAGCGGAGTAGACCTCTGTTCCAGATGTAAACAGATACTGTATCTCATCACAACTGTTTCATCTCTTCCCAGTCTTCTGTAGTGTTGTGTCTATACTCTGTGGTATTAATAGAGGTAAACACACGGTATCAAGGAAGAGCGCGCCTCCGTGATGTAGAAAAGGAGTTTTTATCAGGCTGTTACTTTTCTCCCCAGTTTTCCTGTATACTCAGTATTCTGCCTGTGTTTTTTTTTTCTTCCTGTAGGTGAAATTAAGCCGACTGTGTGAGCAAGACAAGATTCTACAGGAGCTAGAGGCCAGGATACGCACTTTGAAGGAAGACAAGGTTTTTGTTATTATTTATCATTACTTTTCTAGTATGTATTCTGTATGTGTATTAGTGTGTGTGTCAGTATGCTCCATAAACATTTCTTGTATTATGACAGTGTCTTCATGCCATGTCCCCATCTAGGACAAGCTGGAGTCGGTGCTGGATGTTTCCCACCAGCAGATGGAGCAGTACCGTGATCAGCCGGCCCATGCAGAGAAGATTGCCTACCAACAGAGATTACTACAGGAGGATGTGGTGCACATCAGGGCGGACATATCCCAAGCCTCCACAGTAAGACACACCCTACACTCACACACTTATTACACTCATTACATACAGCATAAGGATGTCTTCACACCTGACTTGCTTGGTGCAGTTGAATCAAAATCTGGAGTCTTTTTTTCACCCGTAGTTCACTTCAGCCAGGAAGTGTACCAATTACATTACTTTATTGGTTGAAGACGACGTGTTGACTTCTATTTTTGTAGTCTGTGAAACTAGCATCACGTACCATGTTGACTGTAACTATCAAAATGAGTGGTAGGGGACAAACCTGGAGCTACAAAGAAACTCATGAGCACTTTTCTCAGTTACTCAGGAGCAAGCATTATTCAAAATATTCAGTGATATTGAAAATATTCAGTGATATTGAAAATATTCAGTGATAAAATGAAAAGGAATGGGTTCCGTCGAAGAACTGAGCAGTATTATGAGAAAAATGAAAAAAAACACACACGAAAAACAACTGCGTCAACAATACATCAAGGTGTGTGTGATGCCTTGCAGAGAGAAAGTGTCAGTTATGGAGATGAAAATGACAAGTGCATTTTTACCAATGCCAGTTTTCTGACCAAAAATCGAAAAAGACATTTCCAGCCACATCGGTTTTGTTTACAGTTTCTTGATCGCCTCATTTCGGACAGCGTGATGATGGATCAGACCATCCGAGCAACGGAAACAATTGATCAACCTCTAACTGGTTCAGATTAAACTTGACTCCGACATGAGAAAGCGTCCTAAGGCTCTACTCACATTGTGACACTTGTTCACTGCTACCCTTCTCCCTGCTGCCTCTCACCACACACATATGGGCTCTCTAATCTCTGTAGTTTACAGTATGACTGTATTTATAGTCATACTGTAAATCTCACTCGAATAACGGGGTGGAACACCGAAACCATGATAGCAGCATTGAGACAGGATGAGTACAGTATCGGAAAGCTGACTCTCGCCTTAGTCTGGTGTTGTTTGTTCTGCAGGAGATGGAGAACGCGTGGAATGAGTACAGCCGGCTGGAGAGAGACGTGGACTGGCTGAAGTCAGCGCTGCAGGGCCAGATGAACCGCAGTGATCTTACTCAGGTCTGTGGCTCGATTGGCCACTGTTAACACAACACAACACACACACACACACACACAAACGCACCAGCAGTCATGCGCTCTCATGGTTGGGTGTGTGTGGGAATGAGGCTCCGAGGACATGCAACAGACATGTGCATCGCAAGCCATAGTGGAGGAGTGCTGCTCACTGCTGATTTCACTATGCACTCTCCCTCACAAAATCAAAGCAGTCGGTAAGGTCTTGATCTGATGTGTGAGCAATTGTTGCATGATGTCTGTTTAGAGAAGAGCATGTATCTTATTCCTAAAATTGAAAAGGAAAAAGACATGAAAAACCTTGAAAAAGAGATGACTTTTCACCAAGTTTATGTTGGCCATGGTACACCAGTAATTAAAGAAAGTATTCAAAATGTGTGTTTGTTTGTATGTGTGTGTGGGTGTCCATGTGTGTGTGTGTGTGTGTGAGCAGCAGGAGAAATCCCAGATCAGGAAGGAGCTGTGGAGGATTGAGGATGTTATCGCAGGCCTCAGCTCCAGTAAAGCCAACTACAAAGTCACTATCTCCTCTGTGACCAACCCAGGTGAGACGAGTGCTGCGCCTGCCCATACCCACATGCACTGGAAGACTGAGAGAGGTAGAGACACAACTGCACACAGTTTAATATGCACAATCCGAATGATGTTTACTGTACATGGTCTTGTTATCTCACCATTAAAGCCCATGCTCTTATAATATTCTCTAGTGCTCCAAGACCCAGAGCATTCCCCATGGAAAAAGACAAACAAAAAAAGCATTGGGAGTCTTTAGAGTGTACATGTACTCATTCTACATGTCTGTTTTCCATGTCCATACACACATACTTCCCCAGAGAGGAAATTTGTGCCTTCGGTGTCGGCGTCATCAGTGCCTTCTGTGTCTGGGAGCCCGTCTGCTATGGAGATGAGGTTGTCCCAGCAGCAGCACAGCCCCCACCTCAGCCCCACCAGCCACACCCCCACCCAGACCCCCACCCTCTCCTCCAGCCCCAGCCAGCAGCTCTTGCTTCACGCTACAACCCCCGTCACTGCTGGGCCCGCATGGGTATGAATTAGAAGAGCGAATTAGTGTAAATAAATGTTTTTAGTGCCTTTGTCGTCTTTTAGAAAAGGGCTGTTATACAAGCTTTGATGTCACAGCTAGAGCAGCGTGAGGTACACTGCCAGTCAAAAGTTTGGACACACCTGATTGAATGTACTATGTTTTTCATTATCTTACAGTAAAGCCACTTTGATCTAAAGTCTTATGCTTAAATGCTTGAAATTTGTTTCTTAGACAAATATAAAAAGTGAAGTTGATGCCTATGTATGAATTTCTTTCCAAAGCCTTTGCCTTTCCATCAAGGCAAAGGGTGGCTACTTTAAAGTATCTAAAATGTAAGATAGTTTTTATTATTTATTATTATTATTATTTATTATTTATAGTTTTTGTTTAACACTTTTTTGGTCACTGCATAATTCCATTTGTATGGAAGAGGATTAGGGCCACATGTGAAAAATTTATTTGAGTTCTGAGTTTAAAGTCAGAATTCTGAGAATAAAGTCAGAATTCTGACTTTCTCAGAATTCTGACTTTAATCTCAGAATTCTGACTTTCTCAGAATTCTGACTTTAAACTCAGAATTCTGACTTTATTCTCAGAATTCTGACTTTAAACTCAGAACTCAAATACATTTTTCATATGTGGCCCTAATCCTCTTCCATACATTTGTGTTATTTCATAGTTTTGATGTCTTTACTATTATTCTAAAATGTGGAAAATAGTAAAAATAAAGAAAAATGTGGTGTGTCCAAACTTCTGACTGGTAGTGTAGATGCATGATTTGGTTTTAAAATATATATTGATTAGCTGTTGTTGTGTGCAGGGTGAAGAAGACGCCCCTCCCAGACCGCCCCTACCTCAGCTCTACAGTCCTGATGAGCATCCCCCTGCTGTGCCCCCCCTGCCCAGAGAGACCACCGTCATCAGACACACCTCCGTCCGCGGCCTCAAACGACAGTCTGACGAACGCAAGAGGGACAGAGAGATAGGCCAGTACACTAACGGAGACGGCAAGGTGCATATGTGTGTGTTTTTAATGCGTTTGCCTGTCTAAATGGTCCAAAGTCCAGCACATTACCTCTGTTTCTGACCTCTGTCTGTGTATCTCAGATTGAACTTAGGCCCTTCCTGAGCGAACCTGAGCTTCTGGGAGCTGGAGACGGCTCCATTTACATCGGCCTGGCAGCATCAGGACACGATGGAGGTTACCAGACCTTACCTAGCAGAGGTAAGAGGATGGTGGCTCCAGTGGAAGAGATTTAGCTTCTTATTTGTTTGGTAAAAAAGTTCACACTAGCAAACATACATGCGGATTGCACCCACCCAGATTGTTTTGGCTATGGTGCCAAGATGGGATGGGCGATTTAATGTTTGTTGGCTTTCCCTCAGGACTGTCTGGCTCCTCGATCAGGCTAAATCAGTCCTCAAACATCTCTTCATATGTGACCATCCGCAGAGCATCCTCCGCTGCCGGCTTGAAGGTGAGGCTCAGAATGAAACTGAAAGAATCAAACAGAAGAGACAGAATTAAAAGAGAGAGCCAAAGTCAGTGGAGAGACGGCACAAATATAGTAGTGAGTGACTCCAGGTTTTAGATCTTGATGCCATCAGTTCTCCTGTTTCTGGTTTTGTGAGAGAGTTGTTCATTGTCACTCATACTTAGTTTAGAAATATTTAGAAAATGTTTAGAAAATTCTAGACCATATCAATAAAATGTATGAATTCGGAGCATATATTAATGACTTGTGGGTTTTACTTTGCAAAAAGGGACTAGACACACAGAATAGCTAATTCACAAACACTAAATCCATGTGGAGGTGGAATTCATAATGACAAGCTTAAGTGGTGAATGGCAACAAATATAATGGAGAAAGGCTTTTTGGTGTGATGGAGGTGTTTAGTGTTGCCCATGTCCTTCTAATTTAAACAAAGACTGCCAATGCGGCATTAATGGCAAAATCCCTTGGTGATGAAGCCCTGTGTGTTTACACACCACAGAGAAGGCATGGGAAAGACCCATGGGTCTGGAAGAATTGTAGTGGTAGTTATAGCCTAGATTTTAGCAGGATTTTTTTGTATTTAATAGCCTGTTTAGATTACTGATAACCACGTTAAAAGAACTTAAGGTTCTTTTAAATTAACAGGACAATTTTGCTCTGGGGAAAAAAGAAAATCACATTTTTGGGGGATTGGACAGTTGGTGTTTCTACTATACACTGTGCAACTGATTCTATCTGTATGTTGCAATAACAATTTAGAAATATCTCAATGTTGTGGAAACTGAAATATTTACCTTTTTCCATTTTCATTCCTCATTCACATCTATATACTGTATATCTATATAGCTATAGTTTCACTTCAGTTTTTTCTCCACTTCTTTGCCTTCTGCTGCGCCTTTCACTCTTGTTATCACCTCTCTTTCTGCTGGGTGTGGTTCTCTGTCCTAATGTATGCCTTCTTTTTCTCCTTCCTCCCACTCCTCTCAGGAGAGACCAAAGAGTGCCTTGGAGCGTCTCTACTCCGGGGACCCGGCGCAGCAGCAGCTGAGGGGAAAGATGAGTGCTGATGAGCAGCTGGAGAGGATGAAGAGGCACCAGAAGGCCCTCGTCCGCCAGCGCAAACGCACCCTGAGTCACGGAGACCGCCATGCCTCTTCATCGTCCCGCTCCTCCTCATCCTCACGCCCACTCTCAGCAGACTTGGGCTCAGTATGTTACTAGAGCAGTTTCACACGTCACACCCTAACGTCGTAATGATGACAGCCAAAACATGTATGACGATCTAGAAATGCATGCCCTCACTAATTGTAGCAGGTCTTTTCTACCTGACATAGGACAGTTGATTTGACAGCAATACATTAGATTGGAGATGAGAGGCATGAGCAGTGTGGAATATAATGTGGCTCTCCCTGTACCTGTTGTCATGCATGTTATTTGGAGACTTTGAATGACAGACAAAGGGTTTCTGCCACTTATAACATAGTTTCTGCTTCACAAGACTGTATCACAATTTTTTAAAAGTGTTAAAAAACTGTTTATAATACTTACAATACTTATATAAAAAAGTGTTTATTATAAAATGGAAATAGTTACATTTACAGTGAATAGGGATGATGATTCTTATCTCCACAGAAGAGGAATCACTACAAATAATATATCTTGCAATGTTAAACTAACACAGTAATCAATAACCTCATTGACACAGGGCTTTTATGCCATATGCCTTTCATTCATCAATTTTTGAGATTATTTTTTACATAATGTTTTACCTAATGTTGCTTTACCCATACTCTCTCGCCTCTGCTCACTGGTCTTTCCATTTCTCTGCTGCGGTTGCTTTCACTCTGACTTTATGTTAATACCCTCCTGCCATGCTGTTTTCTTCTCTAAGTGTGAGCTAAACTTTTAGAAGAGGGAGTTTGCTCACCACAGTCCCATCCTTCTACTAGTCTAGATACTAATGCCCTCCGTTCTCCAATGAAATGCTATTGCTGTTTCTAACCAGTCCTCATTTGTGTGTGTGTGTATGTGTGTGTGTGTGTGAGTGCCCACACGTCATGCTGTACTACTTATCTTTCCACTGACAAAAACATTCACATACACTGAGCAATACCTATCTAAGCCTACCCATCTGAATTTCATCATAACATTTCTGCAGACATTTTGTTTTCAGTTCCATAAGGGTAAAGAGTCTGGGTCCTTGCGGATTGGGGCCTGTTGTAGTCCGAATCACCACTTGTTAGTATTTGTAAACTGAAGCATTGCCTTATATTTTGATAGTACTAATGTGTGTGACATCCATTTCATATCAAATCATAGGTAAAGTGATTTCAGTGCTTGCTCAGTATTTTAATCTGCTAATAGGTCATTGGTTTTAAGAACCCATCCTTTTTCCACATGTGGATGTTTGCAAATAAGAAATAAACATTTTTCTAATAAACACACATTGCCATGTTTTTTTTATTCTTTATTCATTACATTTGTGTTGTGAATACATACAGTGGTGTCCCTGCAGTGTTGTATTTTTTTTTTCTTTTTTGTCAAATAAGCACGGTTGGACTTGTGTGGGCCGAAGCATTTTCTTTGGTCATCAGTGTGAGAAAATAGATCTTTCCCTATCTTCCCTGTTTGTTTCAGTGGCATTTTACTGTCCCCCTTACTGTGCTAGAGGGTTTTCAGCATGCTGTGATTTGAGAGCTTTCAATTTGATATGAACATGCATACTTGTCTATGCATGCCCTCTCTTTATTTCTTTTCTCACACACACACAGACACACACACACTGCAGCCTTTTAAAACACACATATATGATAGCATATATGATAAGCTGTAACTTCTGTGTTTTCCAAGTGGATGTGCTTGTTACATGGAATTATGTGTGAAGGCAAGTGAAGCAAAACAATTTCACATTTACTTAAAGAAAAATGTATGGTATCATCCTGTCATTTAACGGTTGTTTTTTGTTGTTGTTGTTGTTGTTTTCTGTGTGCCTGGTGCAGTGGAGGAGAGAGCAGGAGTTTGACCTGCAGTTGCTGGAGCGGGCCGTTCAGGGGGAGGAGGCGCGGGGCGTGAGGAGCGTCCAGGGGGAGGAGAGACCTGCTGAGCACAGGGAGAGGCCCCGCTCACAGTCTGATGAATGGCTGACCTTCCGCTCCACCGCCACGACCCCTCCCACCCACGAGGCCGACCTGGAACCACTAGACTACGACCTGGACCTCAACAAAGAGGTGCAGTAAATTATCTATGTCTCAACAAAGAGACACAGCTGATGACCTTAATGTCAACAAAAGAATACAGTAAATGACCTTAATGTCAACAAAGGAATACAGTAAATGACCTTGGCCTCAACAAAAAGATGCAGTTAATTGCCTTGACCTCGACCAAGTGGGAAAGTATGGTTAAAGGAAAAATCAACGCTAAAGCACTTTAACACTGTTAAAATACAGCTTTTCGCGATGTAGCTTGCATTTCTGCATCCATTTTGTTGTTTGTGTGTTTTTCTCACTCCCCTGGAATATTCCCCATGTTGAGATACTTCCTGCACAGCTACAAGGAGAAAATTTTTCGTTTATCTAAAACATCAACAGTAAACATCAGGTTTTGCTGTCAGTCTCTCAGAATCAAAGAGAAAGAGCTTCTTTCTAGATTCACCATTTTGCATCGACGTTCAACAGTCATACAGGGAGAAATCCTCAATCCAGTGCAGCCATAAGACTTGTTGCGTTTTGAATAAGGGAAGCAACTACCGCTTTTTCTCAACTGTAAAACCTCTTGCTCTGCTATCACTATTGCTCTCTCCACCTACACATAAAAAACCCACAACTGAAATGCTCAGACACATTTAGGCACATTCTCTGGTTTTGTCAAAAGGCATTCCGGGAAATAAAGGAAAGCACTAATTGAAGTAGACTTGGGCGAGGCAGGTTGAGGGAAAGTGGATACAACAAAAAGATAAATGACATCACAAAATAACACCTGGAATGCATTGAACATCATAGATTGATGATACATAACAGTGTAAAAGTATCTCAAGGTGGAATTTCCCTTTAAAGTACATGGTATATTAAATGGCAACAGATATTGTCTGAACTTGCCCTATTGTAGCTAAATTTAGGAATGTCTATAAACCATCCTAATTACAACAATATAGAGAATAGGTTGTAGTATTTATTTATTCTGGGATAACCACTAGTGTTTAAGGTAACAAACATGTTAGGATCAGGCGGCAGGATGGCAGGCAGAGGTCCAGAAACTTGCTGCAGCGGCTCAATCTTACTGACAGTGGTGAGAAACACAAATAGTATTTTGCTCTATAAGAGATTAACAGATCTGACTTTTAACTTTGGTAATTGGCCATAATGTATGTGAGATAATAAGGGGTAATACACAATGAGGTGTATAATTGTTAAAAAACAATGCATGATGCTGGAGACATTTATGCAGATTTCCTTTGCATGAACTGAACGGGCCAGCCTAGTTTTAGAAAATACCAACAGATTTTGCCCAAATTCAAACCATACCTATTTCCATGTGCACATTCATCTGAATTAAACCCAGACCAGATCGAGATTTAAAATCGACAGCTGGGCAGCTGAATATGTTGCATGTCAGGGTCAGGGTTAGTCTGTAAATTCTCTGATATTAATTACAAGAGAAAAGCCAGGCATCTCTGATTGGAGATGTTGAATGATAACTGTTATGATGTGATGGTACGTGTACAATTTGAGGAAGATTTCTCAGAGATTACAAAATAGTCATTTAAAACAAAGAGAGTTTGGAGGAGAGGAAAGTTTGTGCAAGTCTTTAGACAGGCACTTTGGCAGCTGCCCATTGGCCATTGAGCAAGTCTCTCCTCTCAAAACACTCAACCTGGGGGGAGACAAAGTGTAGTAAATGCTAAACACCCAAACAAGGCTAAAAGGAGTTTAATTTTTATTATTTGTTTTGTAATCACATTGAGCCAGTGGTGTGAAGTGTGGAGAAATTAGAACCCAAAAGAGCAAGGCAATTTCAGGAATCAAGCAGCATGGTGGAAGCAAACCGCGGGAATGAAATTCTGATCAAGCCCAGATGTCAGAGAGACTGACAGGAGACACCACCATTTGTAGATATTATTCCATGGAGATACTCAAAAAACAGGACTAGGGCAAAATAATTTACCTCTAGTCCATCCAGATCAATAAATATTGACAATTGTTTTTTGTTTGTTTTTTTGGATATCATGTTATTGTATGTAGATGTGCACACCAGGCCAAACACATTTCTACAGTCTGGATTAGATTGATTTGATCTTCTCATTTCCACAATCTTTGATGAAGTATTATTGAAGTTATGAAGCTCTTGTTCAGGCATTGTGGATGTGTAACTGCCATTGCTTTCAAACTTTAACAATTTCTTCTTTCTAGCATCTCAAAAACCATCACATGTACAAGTGCATTTTGGATGGCCCGGTGGGACATATATGATAAATCAGATAACACATCTTAGATGTTATGTGAACTAAAATGATTGTATAATTAGGCATTTTGGTCTGCATTATGTAAACAACACACTGTATCTTTTGTGTGTAGCTGTCCAAGCCTCAGAAGGTGTTAATCCCAGAGCGATATGTGGACTCGGAGCCTGAAGAGCCGCTCAGTCCTCAGGAGGTGGAAGAGCGCCATCGCAAGGTGGAGCGCATCAAGAGCATCCTGGCCAAGTCCAGGTAAAAAAACAAATGAATTTTGTCTGATATACTACTGATTCTGGAGCGGCAGGCTGGCCTTGTAGTTAGACAGATGACCAGTTCAACCAGATGAGTCAGGTTCAAGCTCCATGTTGGCCATCATTCTCTCTGCTGAAGTGTCCCTAGAGCAAGGTACTGAGCAGGGTTGGGGCCATTCATGAATTGTACTGAGAATTCATGGTAAATTCCAATTCAATTCCTGGAGTTGGAATTGGAATTGCACCCAGCTGCAAGGAAACAGAATTGGAATTGAATTGGAATGACAGGAAACAGAATTGAATTCCATGAAATTCCATGAAATTCCACTTCTAAGAGAGATTGTCTTGACTCGCTAAACATTATAAATCATACATTATCAATCAAATAAAAGACAGTTAAACAAATCAAATACACTCAATCATAATGTTTGTATTACGATTACATGTTATGCATCAAATACCACCTGAAAGGTACCTTTAACATTTTATGATATTCAGTATTGATAATATACTGTATAACACTATGTGTTAATCTCAGATATGTAAATTAAAGTTAGTTAAATTCCAATTCAATTCCAAATCTGTTTCCTGTAGGTTTTCTCAAATTCCAGTTCCAATTCCAATTCCTCAGTTGAATTCGAATTGATGAGTTCATTTGTGAATTGACTCCAACCCTGCTACTGAATTCCTACTAGGCACTGTTCAGTTACTCTGAGGGATCAATAAAGTATCACATCATTATGAATTCAATTGTGTATCGTCAGTTTGGTGCTTTTATTGTGACAGTGTGCAAAACCTGGCGCCGGCGGTGTCTCCGGACAAGGCAGAGGTGGGGCTGGTGGGCCTGGACTCAGCTCTGCAGGAGCAGGAGAGGATCATCACCATGTCCTACGCTCTGGCCTCAGAGGCCTCCCTCAAGAGCAAGCAGGTCGCAGGTCGGTCAATCACATCATTCAAAATCATTCTGACTTGTAGTACTTAGGTATTCCATCTTTGCTTTATAAATGCGTTCAAATGCAAGTGTGACAACCATTATTCCACAGAAACACTTTCAGAAGTAATTACAGTATCTGTGAAAAAAATGTACGACTACTGACAGTATCAGTAAAATTCCCCCGGCATCAAATTGACATCCTTTTGGTTGAAGAAGGGATATAGAGAGGGAAGCAGCCTTTCAAGAATGCTAGATTGATGGTGTAGAGATGAGAAGGGGATAGGTGCAGAGTCAAGCAATAAGGCTGTTCATTTCCTAATAACTGAACATTATTCCTTATTAGGGAAAATCTTAGGAGCTTAGATAGTCTCTAATTGCAATCCGTGTCAAATCTTTCAGACAGGGGAGGAATCTCTTGATGAGGCCATTTTGTGTGCTGATCAATGACCCAGTCAAACTATGCTCAGGCTCTCCCCTCTGCATCCCGTAGCTGCCGCTTTGAACGTAGCTCTGAACCTGCATAAAAGACACTCCGCTCACTTTTCATCTCTTTCGTAGTCTACAGCAGGCAGGCGAGTTCATTTTCACAGTAGCAGCAGCAGATCGTCAGATGAGTCTATCTGTCTCTCTCTCTCTCTCTCTCTCTTTCACACACATACACACAGAGACACACACACGCACGCACACATAAATCTGTCACACACAGTAACACTCAAGCTGTCAGCGTGTGAGGAAGCTTAATATGCACAGTGAAGCAAAGTCAACAATTATAACATTATTTCCAGCATAGAGAAATGTCAGAGAATATAACTTGTGGCATCTTGTCAGTAGAGTCTGAATCAATGACTTTTCTCTCCCTTTGGTGTAAAAGTAAGGTACGCTGCTGCACTTTCAAATCCCTGAATTAAAAGAAGAATCTTTTCCATGGCATTATGCATGAGAGACTTCAATAATGTCAACATAAAAGCAGAAATGGGCAGCATTTCTATCACATATATCACATAAATTAAAATAGTAGTTTATAATAGTAGTTTATAGAGTAGTTTATAATTAGTTGTCTGTAATTCTGAAAATAAATAAATAAAAATCCTTCATGTAGTGCCACTTGAACTGTCCATTGCTATGGTTTTCTTAAGCTGATAGAATACTAAAATGATAAAAAAAAAGAAAAAAAGAAAGCAGACATCACACCATTACACACAGATCACAATAAGACTCAAAGGGCTGATGATGCAGGAGAAATTTACTGTCAATATTAGTTTCTCTTAACCATATGCCTTTTTGAAATAATTGAGTATTCAGGTTCTCAAATATGTAAAATTAGGTTAAATAGCATATCCCATATACTGTATATGCTGTAGCACAGTGGGCCTCAACTGATTTTGCATAGAGATAGAGACCATCTTTGACCTTGTTCATAAAGTTACAGTAGTCAAATGACATATGATTTGTGACTATTACTTCTGGAAAACAGTAGCAATTATTCTAAGTAAATTGCATAAAGAGCCCCAAAACACCATCAAGGCATGAGACTGCAGGGTGTCCAACATTTTTGACGAGCATATTTTCAGTGGTCACAGAAAGCCAGAAAGGCCATATGGTTTAACACAAGAGTTAGTGTAAATAAGAGAGGGAATTGGGACACAGTCCATTCCAAGAGTTAGAGTGAACTCTCTGTTTATCTGTCTAAAATATAAGTATAGACTCAAATTAAACAATATGAAAAACATGCATATTGGCGATTCATTGTGGTCCTGAAATCACAGATATGATTCAGTTGAATTGCTTGCACCTATTGCTAATATAAAATACAGAAGGGATCATTTTGTTAGCACATGTCTGCAACACTGTAAAAACAGGGATTCAGAGACATTATCTGTCACTGAAGTCTTGAGATTTTACTCAGCTTCCTGGACTTATACCTACAGTTTTACTCATTGATCTTCCTATAGTTTGAATAGGAGAGGGGTACATTTTACATTTGTGAGAGTTCTGCTCTCATTATGTCAAAGGTGTATTTTGTGTGTCTGAAAATATTAAATGCATGTCATTTAATTGAATACATTTGTTGCAATGGGTATTTCGAATTGTTTTTAACTTCTGCATTTGTTGAGAGTATCTTTGATTACTGGTTGAATGGCACACGGACAGCACAGTAAGTGTCATAGTCACAGTGGGTGCTGCCTCCGTCACCCACCCAGGTCCAGCCTTCAACTTGGCCACAGTGCCGTCCCTGAAGTGGCCGTGCCATACATCTTGTTTGACTAATGACTGATGTCGTTTTCTCCCTCTTCCTCTTTCTTCCCCTCTGTCCACTCATCTGTAGTTCCACCGCAGGCTAACACCCCCACCCCTCCTCTCCCACCCCCTCCTCCGCCTCCTCCTCTTCCTCCCGTATCTCTGGCGCCTCCCTCTCCTCTAAGCAACGGAATTCACTACACGTTTGTCTAATCAGAGAAATAAAGTAAGGCCTAACCGCATGTTTACGGTGCTAATGTGATCGGAGCCTCACTAATTCTCCCTAACAAGGGGCTCCTGTGTGCTTTGCACCTCACTGCATGCTCACTGCTCTGTTGTGATTGTAAAAGATGCACATCTTGTCTAGGTTAGAGAAGCCCTGCCTCTACTCCCATTATAATCAACACACACATCTGCAGGCAGTCTGCTCATCCCACTGTGATAATTGTGTGTAAATTGTTGTTTTTTTTTGTTTTTTTTTTCGTTTTTGTAGCTCTGCCAAAATATTTATGGATGGTTGAGGCAAGAAAGGGCTGAAACAAACATAACTATTTGTAGCATTGTGTGTAATTAACAAAAGAGACACCTTTTGATTTAGCACCTTGACAGTTCAGTAGTCGGCACAGCTGCATTCCACAGCACCAATTAGCCCGCCATCTGTAGCCTGGCAGCAATAAGACAGAAAAGACATTAGATATCACTGTTGTTACTGTAAACGCAGAGAGAAGGCCTGCATTGTTTTTACTACTGTATTGATTAACTACCATCCATCAGTCAGAACTGAAACAGATTAGACTGTTAATTTTGTGTCTGGATCTTCACTGACTCATTTATACGACCATAAAACCTCCATGAACTACTGGGTATCCTAAATGTGTACTGCATTAAGTAACTACCTGTACAAATGCTATGTACTTAATACACACACACATACACACACACACATATACAGTACGTGTCAGGGTGTCCGTCTAGTTGTGTTTGACCTTCGACCTTTGAGCCTTATGCCGTGTTCACCTCATATCGGACACAAAAGAACGGGATCACATCTTGTTCTTCCAACTTGGAAGCGTTCACGTGTTTAACTTGCTTGAACGCCCGAATCAAATAAAACCAATTTTTTTTTTTCAAGCATAAACAAACTGCAGCAGACAGTACTCAATTTTCTTAAATAGAGTTCATTGTATAACTGTGAATATAACTGATCATTTTGGTTTTATTATCTTGGACTGCCAACATCGGTGGATTCTCTGTGGGAGAAATCGAAGCCAACAAAAAAATCCCACATCCTACTTGTAATTACCAATAGGAGGCTGCTGCGAATGGTTTTTCCCAGCCGGCAGGTCGTATTTACGGTAAATCCGACATGACGTGAACGCGGCATTATCTCACTCAGAATCTTTATTTCTTGTTCCATTGGGAGAACAAGAATTCATATGTAACTGCATGCTTTTCTATGTATTACCTTTCTACATGTGATACTTTTTCTCTCCAAAACTGTTTTTTTCTGCGGCTCTCTCATCTCATGTTCAGGTCTGCTGTTAGAGGTCGGCCATGATGTGTAGTCGGTTTGGAAATGTTTCACTGTGGTTTGACACAGTTTCGTGCCCAGAGCTGAAGATCAGAGTCTCTGTCCACTGACATTCAGACTCTAATACTTGTGTTTCTTTTTAGTAGTGATTACAGTAACCATAGAAAATGTTTATCATTATCAATGCTTATCAAGTCAGTGTAAAAAGTTGTATTGTGTCCGCATAACTGCTCTCAAACCCTCAAACCAGGAATACAATGAACTCCATAAGTATTTTGACAGCGGCAAACTGTTAAACCTTTAATGTCTTATTTCTGTGTGAAATGACACATTGAGAAAGGCTGGAGAATGTCTGTATGTATGTACACAATGAATGTATCAGTACACCATGTAGAAAGTACTGTTCAGTCATTCATTTGTTCCATGGTTTTCTCTGTGTGTGGTGCCTTATATCTGATTATATCTTCCTTTTAAAGGATTATTCTTCACTGTCCTTTTTGGTTTGCTGTATGTCCTGTAGACGGTGGGAGTGCTACACTGATGGGTCTGGGGATCTGTCTGGAGTTGACAAAGGTTTTTCCTGACTGTTAGATATTTCCAGGAAGAAAATATTGGGCCTTTGTTGCACATATTGAATAACTACCAAAGTTTTTGGTGAGGTCACACGGTCAGGAAAAACCTCTGAAAAAGGCAGTAAAAGCCTAGAATCCCCAGTAGTAATTAATTAATTTATGGATTCATGCACTTCATGCCAAAAAACAAACAAACTTGCTAATACCTCAGTGTGATAGATTCCACTCTCAATTTGATATTCTTGTGTGATATTTACTCCATTCTTGCACTTACTATTTCTTTCTGTCTTGTCACTTCTCAGCTCAAGCAGTTTCTGGACACTGAGGTGCTATTCCATAATGACAACAAACAACTGGATTCTGCAAGAAGGGAGGATTTTGTTTAATTTGGACAGTTACACTGCTATATAGTAGAAGAACTGTAGTAAACATTTAACCTGCACTCTGAGGCACACACAGGATTGACTTGGTAACGCATTTCTATAGTTGCTCAAAGCTATTTTCCTGAAGAAAACGGAAGCCTTTGCTGTGGAGGCTGCTGTGCTTATTAACTTTGGAAGTGTCTAACAAATGTTAATCCCATAATAAAAAATGTTTTATACATGTTATTGCACTTTCAAGTGTATACTGTGTCATTGTGAAGAATTGAAAGTGATATTTTCAAGGAATGACTGAAATGCTTTTACTTGCAGTGTGATCTCAACTGGGAACTTGTATTTTTTTCAGACATGGAATGTGTGAGTAATCATCTTCTGGAAGGTACGAAATGTGTCATGACAATAGTATTTTTGTCAAACTCAGATGATATTCTTACACCAAACCACTTGAAATGTAATATGTATGTATCTACTGTAGCACTGCCAGTCTCTTATTAGCTTGCCAAAATGAATTTTATTTTTGCTTACATCAGGATGGAAATAACCTTTAACATATTTTCTGTATGACTGGAAAAGGTTGCACAATGGAAATTTATAAAAATGTGAATATTAAAGATATTAACACAATATTCGAATCATCAGACATGTATTTATTTACATCATATTTATTTAGACAGAGTTGCACACCATATAGACTCAACTGTTCCATGGCTATATTAAATCAGACAAATATTTAAAGAAACTTGAAAGAAAACCTCTGCAATAGTTAAAGGGGCATTTTATCGCCCTCTATTAAGGATCAAGGGATTGGCAACTCTGTGGCACAGCTTACAGTGGCCTGTAATCGACATAAACAATCAACTTTTTCACAATAGAGAGCAGATATGTAACAGAAACATCTAATGAGAAGCAGGAAGTGAGTTTTGGGAGCCAGAAATCGAAGTACCATATGAAGTAATCATTGAGTCTTCTTGGTATTGATCAATCAAACCCCTACAGATATATTATGGTCATTTTATGCTATGGGACAGTAAAAATCTTACTCATTACACCTTTAAGGAGAAAATCCACCATAAAGAAGAATTCACATCATAGACCTGTCATCTTAAACAATTCATATCATTTTGAAAATTTAAAAACTCTCTCCTAAAGCCACAATCCAAAGAACCAAGACTAATCCGTGATGTAATCAAGTGATACTTTCAAGCTTCTCCATCATTGATAATGAATAAGAGGCCAACTTTGTGGACTCCATGAATGTTTATTTTGCCTTCAACACACAATTGAACAGTATTTAATAATAGTGCCTAATAATAGACCTGTTTCAGTGTCTCCTATTGATTGCCAATCCAGCAGGACAGTGTTGCTTTGCTGATATTGGAGTCTACTTTCAGAGGCTTAACTGTATTACAACCTGTCCAAAACTCTTGGAACGACATGCGTGAATTCAGTTTTAGGGTGGATTTTTGCTTTAAGGAGAATATTAATACCATTATTATTATATATTATCAACTCTTTGATATGAAATTGGTGGTCTTATTCTGATTGAGAAGTGAATCACTTGATAATGTTGTCCTTTTATATTAACTGACTAATATTTTGTCCGTTTGTTGAAGTCTTAGGAAGGCAACTCCTAGATAAATTATTAACTCTCAAAGTATTGGTTAAAAAGCCTTTATATTTCATTATATTTCATTGATGCATATATTGACCGTATTTTCATTCTAATCATGTACAAAGGAAAAGTACAAAATGTGCACTCATCATAGCTCCAGGATTCTCTTTGAACATCCACATTGATTGCTTTGACCTATTAAACTTCATTCTATTATTTGAAAAGGGAATCCAACTATGGCATGCTCAAAGGAGGTGAACTTTCAATACAAAAAAAGCTTCTTGAAATGTTTCTTAAGTTCAAAGCTTTTCCATCTAAAAGGGCATTTTTAATTCCGTGTCTACATTTTCAACCAAGAAGGTGGATAGTAATAACTCTGGAGTCTGAAGCATAGAATTCATATCTTTAAATCATGAACTATGTCTCCATTGCAATTGTAAAAGAAACCTCTGAGTAATACATGGTATTGAACTTCTGAATAAAAAAAGAATACGTTTTTTAAAGAATGTGCTACTCTTATTGCTAAATTTTGCACTTTCCCAACACAAGCTAAATACTTATCATGAGCAGTAAAGCTGATTGTTGTATCATCTTCACACATACATATTGTATACTGTACACTGACAGCATGTGATGCACGAGGCTTTAATGGAAACAGCGCCTTGGCTTCACCCGCTTGTATGGCAGTGGGCCGTTCTGTTGCAGCTCCCTCCCAAGTGAGATGTTTATCTTTAATTGGAGAGTAATTACTTTCACTCGTCTGCAGTGGGGTGTGCTTTGAAAACACCTGAGAGAGAGGATGCACCTCCCTCAGCTCCACAGTGGGAGCCGCCACATCCCCTCTGCCTCCATCTCTTCTCCAGGAGTGGGGCCCCACGGTGCCTGCTGGCCCTGGTGGCTAGAAGACCCATCGCATCCTCTGTTCTGCTTATTTTGCAATAAAATGGGATGTTTTTCCCCTCCTCCTGCAGAAATTCACCCAAGACCCTCCACTGAGGATTGTGGCATTTCCATGTATTGACGTTTGGCTGGTGGTTCATATACATTTGTTATTCTATGCTCTGGACTTCAAAGAGAATGAAATAGGCCTATTATGCTAATTGGGTCCTGTTCTGTTAAACGCAATCAAGGCCTCACACATTAATCCTTTACTAAATACTTACTGGCTTCAGAAAGGCTTTTTCAGATGCACACCATCTAAGAAACATCCTCCTCACTTTTCCTAACAGAAATGTTTGTGTGTAATGTGTAAGAGCTTTTTTTTAATGTTTTTTTTTTTTTTAGCTGAAACCGTAAATCATTTCATGAAGGTCTCACTTTAAATCAGAAGTGCAAAAGTACGTGATCATACCAATGTTTATTTTCTTAAGTGAAAGGGAACATGTTAGAGCTTTGACCTTAGTCATTTTTCATTTGGTTCCCTTAATGCTAGGTCTAGGATTGAAAAGAAGGGCCTGTTGAGACCATGCTGAGGATTATGACCTTGTTCTCTGGTCTATATTGTTCGCTGCGCTGCGTGCTGAATTTGTAAGATATTCACAATGTTCCCCTCACAGGAGCAGAGAAAGGAAAAATCCTACACTGATTCCCCAGGATCCCCATTTTCATCGCATAAATGATATTGTTACTTGCCATGAATGTCTGAAGACCAGGCTGCAGTGAAAGCACAACCCGCGCCGCCTTGACTCACCATGGGGATCCAGGCTGTAGTCCAATTGTACAAATACAAAAGCAAGGAATCCAATACAAAAGGTACTTTGATTCTAAAATGGTATTTTATGCTGTTTTATCATCCCAAGCTCAACATATGGTACATTTTTTTAATGCGTAAGAAATGGAATGGTGGTTTGTTGAATAATTGAAGAGTTAGGAATCATTGAATATTCTTTCCAATGTGCCTGCATGCTATAAAAAGAATGGAGGGAAAGCTGCATTATAGTCATGTTGTGCATTGACCTAACTATTTAGAGTGGCTAAAACAATACTCTTTGTGTGATCTCCCATTACAAAGCCACTGTGTTTCAGTTACACAGTTGTGATATAACTTGAGAGATTAAATAAATATTAGATAACACTCTACATATTAAGCCACTAAGAGAACACAATTCCTCCAGACATAAATGATTAAGTGTGTGTTCAATATGTGCTGTATTACACCAAACAATAAATTAATCTCATGTTCCTTAAACGGAAGGCTTTTACAATACCTACAGTGAATTGGGCTTTCTGTACATAAAAGCAATTGCTTTGTAAATGAACCAAATGCCCCTGGGCCTCCTCTTTAATCTAGCAGCTCCATGCACACATACACACTGAGCTAAGTGAAATTTACTTCATTCAATGACTCTGTTAAAAAAAAAAAGCTACAAATGCATCTACAGATCTACAGTACTATCATGGTGATGAGTAAAATCATCAATCATTTTGAAGTATATCAGTGATGAATACGTACACAAATTCTTGAAGGGCAGGGCATTTTGCTGAAGGAAATTTATCGTTTTGCAGCTGTCAGATCTGGCCGTAACTCCAAAAGATCCAGTTTGCCAAAATACTTACAAACAGTACAAAGGTAGCAGCTGTAGAATATGTGCAAAATTCATGCTTAAGGGTCATTTACTGTTGGCTCTTGTATCAAAAGATCTGTCAACTCATTAGAGAGCGAGAAACAAGATTTCAATAAATAGCAACAAACTCAGACAGTGGGCTTATCTTTGATCACAAGCACTAAACCAGAATCCTGATTGGGCCTCAAATAATGTGCATCACAGGTAATGTATCAGTAAATGTTAGCTAATTGACCAAAGCATATTCATGAGTACTGCAGAGTCGATATTTGTAGTATTGTTGACACAGTCTGTATGATGATGTCCCTGATACTATATAATTAGAATTGGCATGTTGCACTCCTTATTTCAACATGATTAATCAGTGCTTCTCTGTTAACTTGAAAGGAAATATTAGATCCTGACTAAACTTTGATGAAATCCAGAGTTACAAGTGAGAGATTTGGGTCAACTAATGAGAACAGAGCGTCCCACTTTGCAAGTCCAATTGGGAGAGAGAGATGATTTGCATGTATGCAAATAGTGTTTGAGTTAATTGCATAACTTGGCATTCATTAATGATTAAAAATGGTGGTTTCATGGATGTTGGTTCTTTACAATTGGACCATGTCAGTGGGTGAAACCACCAGCACTACAACTCCTTTCTCATGGATAGCAGTTTAGGCGGTTTGCGGTTCAAGTTTATGTAGGACTATTTCATCCCTTGTCACTGAGGAAGATCTACATATGCCACAAAAAGAGTTTCCTCTGATTATACAGTATCTGAAATAAAAGATATTCAGGATAATGCTGTTAGATAAGTTGGGAGGCTGTTTGCAAGATAGGTTTACAGGAGCCTACAGTATATATTTACAGAATGCTCCATTTCTACTAAACATATAAAATACTGTAAATGGTCTCACTGGTCTCAATGGTTATTAACATCTTGATCATGGAGAAAAACTGAAAAAGTACGACTAATCTCTGTCTGCCCCCAACTGAAGCTTTTCTACAGTGCAGCTTTCCTATTGGCCGAATTCCTTACATGACAAGTCTCTTCTGCATAAAAGTGAACAAGGTGTGGCTGATGCACTTTTATTATCCTTGCCATTGCTCACTTAAACTTGCAGTGGATGTTGGCTCATATTACAGTTTCTGCATAATGATCATGTTCCAAGACGTGCAGATTATTGTTTCACATCAAGGATCAAATATGCTGTGCACATGTGCCTCCCATGAAGCTATTATCTGTAATTAACTTGTTTGTTAAGTCTTGCCACCAACACAAAATGTCACAATGAATTGGATTTCCAACCACAACAGTTAAATGATCCGTATCGTTTCCTGCCACATGATAGCCCTTATTTTCTGCCTTTATTGGTCCTATGTCATGCTAAAAAATTTCAATGCAGACCACCCCTCGGCTTTTTTTTTCAATGATTTAGGGCTAGAAAAGGCATAAGTGTTCAGATGATTTTTTAAAAATCTTCTACTCTTTCTTCTTTCATTGATAGAAAAGACAATTTTGAGTTATTTCCTAGCTGAGAATATTCTGCATTTTAACTGGACTTAGTAACCATTGTAAACATGAATCAGCTGTTTACCTTTGCAACCTGGTTTCTCTGCACTGTAATCACAGACAAATCAAACCCAAAGCAGCCCCCCCCCCCCCCCCCCCCCCCCCTTCCCTCATCTTCTCTGACTGAATGGTGTTCACTAATTAACCATGCAGAACAGGAGAAGAACACATGTTAATTTAATGTAACAAAAATGTTGATTTTCATGCACTCTCCTTTTCAAATATTTATGGGCTAGACTTGAATTTCAAGATGCATCAAAGACTCACAGGATATGCAAATGTGTCTGCCTTACCCCCCAACAAGTTGGACTGTCTTCTGCTCTTCATGCAGGCGTTTGCAGCATCATCTGAGCCATAAAGAGGAAGCAGTAGCAGTCGCCTCTACAAAAATAGTAGACTATATTTGTTTTTGTTTTTTTGCAGCTTTAAAATGTTAATTGTTAATCAGGCGGGTTTCTTCATCACATGTGTTCTCTTGTCGCTGCACCCTCTGGCACCTGCTCCGCTGCACCCACAACTAATCACCCCCCATGCACTGTTCAGGTCAAAGCGCACAACCCAATAGTAAATACCATATCAAGCCAAAATAATGAGGTGTGACATCCCTCCAAAGCTAGAGAGCTCACATGAGGCTGCCGGGATATTTTGTCATTTTTAATCGTGATGCAGCAAAAATGAGCCGTCCATTGAAAAGCAGCAACGCTAAAAGTGTTTGGCCTAAATTATTTTACTGCTAAGATCTTATCATGCACAGGCTGCAGCTGTGCGTCGTGAACGTGAAGCCACCGCCCTGCACAGAGAGAGACGGTCCTGCATCTCTCCTGCACTTCACTGTAAACCTGGACCAATCTTTAAAAAAAAACTTATTTAAGTTGCATAGCCTATATTTCACCCAAATAGAAGCATTAGGTTGTGGACTATTCCTCTGGTTTTGTCTCCAGTCCAGTGAATTTTGTTAGTACTGTAACTGATTTAAGAATAACCTACAAAGTAAAAGAAAGGGGAAAGAATAGTGCGACTGAAAGCCTTTCTAAATGAAACACACCTGCACTGATGATCCATACACACTATAGTCTACTATTACATCGAGGGAGATTAGATTAGAATTAGATGATTCTGCATTACTTCTGATCTATAGGCCAATTAAATGTCAATTCCTCGCCATATAATTACTGTGTGTAAACAAACAAACAAATAAATGAAAACAGTCAGTTGTTATAGGCCTACCTACCCAAGGTATGTCCAAAAAATGCGTGATGGGAATCTCGGGATGACTTGCCCACAGTCTCCAAAAGGTGGCGTATGAGACACGTGAAACACACATGTAGTCTAGGTGAAGGAAAACTCCGCTCCAAAATAATATAGCCTTCACATATGGCAAATATCACATATGGATCATCACATATGGGTCGGAAAAAATACAGTATTCAGTTGTTACTGCTTTATTGGTGATTTCAACGTGCAGTGTAAGTATTTCACGGCAATATTAATGTGCGCATTCACTGTAGATCAAGTGGGAGACTTGGGAGTGGGAGATTATCTTCCTGTGATTTTAAATTGTTGAATCTCAGGTGGGGCTCAAGTTCCAGGTATCCGCACAGCTACGAACTTCTGTTGGAAAGGTAGATCTTTCTTTCTTTCTTTCTTTCTTTCTTTCTCTCTTTCTTTCTTTCTGTCTTTCTTTCTTTCTTTCAAACAAATTTCAGCGAGCTATTTCCCACTAACGCACCGGACACTGCAGCCTTATTAGCCCCATAAAGGAATAAAAATTATTGAGATTTTAGACTTAAAAGAGAAATGATTGAGGCTCATAAAGGAGACGTGCGAGTGAATATTCTAATGCACTTTGATGGAGACATGGTGCGTTTACTTCACCTTGAACAAAAAAGAATGTGAAAATGTCAAGTGAAGCACACACGAGTTAAAGCAGATGCGATGTTGTGGATGATGTGGATGAGTTGTATAGGCAATTCTCACTCACACACACACACACACACACACACTCCTCTCTCTCTCTCTCTCTCTCTCTCTCTCTCTCTCACACTCACTCCCCCTCTCCCTCTGCTTCTCCTCCCCTCTTTTAGCCCTATGTGACTCTGCAGTTAACAAACAGAATTTTCTCCTGCTGTCTCCTGTCTTTGTAAGTAACACTCTTTTATTTGCATTATATGATAAATGATATAGGCTACTGTTATTACACCGTGGCATGTTGAGAAACGGAGTGGTAGCGGATGACTGCTGTATGTTGGGCTTCTGTCCTTTTTCTGGTTGTCACAAAATGCTGTTGCTGATTTATAGATTTGTAACTTTTTTTGCCAATTATCTAGCCTTTCTATTTTGTTCTCTTCTTATTGTATAGGCTGATGACAGTTTTTTATCTGTGATTGACGTTTGTTGGCCTACTCCAAACTCAGCTGATAATTTAAAACATATGTCAATTCACTACAGATAAGTGTCTCATTGTAAAAGCTTCTGTTATGTCAAGTGAGCGCAACCTGTGGGTTACCTGGGTCAGCCGCTGGACCTTTCCTTTCATTTCAGATGCCTAAGAGCATTCCTCAGATCAGTTTTAAAACACAACATAGGCTTTCTTTAAATGCCTGTCATCAGTCCACATTCCAACACAATATTAACAGGATATGCGTTGCCCTATGCTGCTGCAACAAATATTGATTATTTAAGCAATACTACGTTAAAACCCATAACCTTTTTAAGACCATATATTAAAATTCCTTACAAAAACTCGAAAACAAAGTTAATCTGTGCATGAAAGTGTAAGAATATTACAGCAGAGAAAAGATTTGATTCATTTAATTCAGGAATAACATCTGAAAATGAAGTAGTATGGCCTATATTGCAAATGTTTCAAACAATTAGACCCTAATCAATAATTATTTTCTGATATTGAGGGTATTAATTAAAATAGCTAGACTGTCCTAAAATCCACCTCTATCATGCAGATATGTCTTTTATTTCCAGCCGTTGCAGCTATTCGCCTGTGCTTGAAATGTAATATTTTTTTATGAATGTGCTAATAATTACAGGACGTAAAAAAGAATATGTTAAATCTTCTGCTTGAGGTGAACAGTGTAGAGATAAAATGTTGAATGTCATTTTCATGGCATAACCTCTAAAAAAATGTCTTCAAATCCAGCAAAGTGCAGGTTTTGAGTGATGCACAATCTGACTTCCAGACCAGGATTTTTTTTTTAAATATATGTGGAGAAGTTTGAGACAGTCAACACCTCAGGTTACCTTGAAAAGCCAAACTCTTTTTTTTTTTTTGGCTCTTATATGATAACCTGAGAAAAATACGTTAATTGCCAGAGAGTCTTGTACATCTGAAGCGAGATTAAAGGTAATTTATTGTTGGTGTATTTTAATTCGTGATCATAAGATGCTGATTTTATTTATACAAATTAATGTAATGGTATTACACAAGTCTAAATTGACCTGGTCCCAGGTTATCTTTTCAGCCTCTTACTTTTCTCACTTGGCGTCATTATCTCGTATATCAGTTTGACATTTGCCTTGCGTGTTACAGAAAAGCCGTGATTTTGCAACACTGTCGTTGAAGTTTGTGCTGTCAGGCTATTCTTTATTTACTAAATTTAAGAAAAAGAAACAAAAACATCAGGCGGCAAAAGGCGTTATATCTCTGGAGGGGGAAAAAAACATCCCAAACTTTGCAATCTCTGTGTAGGCTATAACTGATATTCATCTAAGTAAGCCTATTATACTGACTAAACTGTGTGCGGTAACAAACATCCTCTCTGTCTCCACTCTTATTTCACCACAAATCTCTCTCTCTCTCTCTCTCTCTCTCTCTCCCTCTCTCTCTCTCTCTCTCTCTCTCTCTCTCTCTCTCTCCCTCTGTCTCTCGCATCTCTTGTCTGGGAGGAGGAGGGGGGAGTCCTGCCTCTTTGCCTTCCTCAGATCAATGCCCTGGCCACTCACTTTCTGATGTTGCACGACGGGAAATGCTTTGAATACTTGCGACATGGCTGCGCGCATTGATTGCCAAGATTGACAGCAGCTCTACCCATCGTCTTCTCTTGTCTCAGAGAGAGAGAGAGAGAGGGGGAGATAAAGAATAGATAGCCTAACAACAAAAGATACTTGTAGTTGTGGACAGCTGAACTTCACAGAGAGTACGGGATCCCCTCATATGGCCCCGTGTAAGCAGACTTAAGTTTTCGCTCAACAGATAGCCCAGTGATCTTTTTCTACAAAGTAGTCTTGTAGTCTTTACGCACGGGATAGGACGCACAGTTATTCTTCTCCACGGCTGACCTCATCAAGGTAAAACGCGACATTTGTAGTACTTCTCAACATGTTCTGTGTTGTCATGTACACTGCGTTAGATTATCTCACGTTATGTTTTATTGCTGATTCCTAAAAGGCGAACATGATGTCAGTGAGATGTTCATGTAGTGCGCGTAGCCTACTAATTTGCTTTTGGTAAAAACATTTTATTTTTTAAAGTAATTTATTTTGAAACCTTACACAGGTTGGCACTTTTTGTAAGGGTGAGAATTGTTACTGTTGGGGTTTTATTATTGTTATTATTTGATGCGTCGCTCTCACCAGAGAACCGAAGTACACGCAAGACGAGAGCGGCGCGCTGTGTCTGTTTTCTCGGAGGCACTCGGGTTTACCTCCAAATTGGTAAATCCGCACTAAATTCAACGTCAAACTTCATCAAAACTAAATTCTACAGCATTTCCAACTGTCGTCTGAATGTTTGAAATCAGCTGTTTACTTCAGCGGTTTATTTCAGCCGCGTGAAAGCCATGCGAGCGGACAAGGGGTCTACAGTGTTAACTCCCGGGAGGAAACCGCCAGGCTTCGGTTTAATAATCACCACGAACATTTTCACTAAGCTTTCATAAACAAGCGGCGACACTGACTGTACTATCACCTTCCCTAAACGTTGACTGTCCTTTACTGTCTGCGTTCAGATGCCCAGTAACTTTCTTCTATAGGTGGCAGTTTCACTTCTGTCCACAAAGCGGTACCATTCATTGACAATGACGTGCGCCTGTGTAGGTTTCCTTCTCCCGGATGTCTCTGAATGTGAGGTTTACAAGTTTCTTTGAATCGTTTGCTTATGTCTCATTATACCATTACACATCCTTTGGCTATTTGCATCAAAACTTCTGATCCCGACAATTGAATTTTTATGGTTAGCGACTGTCAGAAACGTTAAATGCCCGCAGCATTTGGCCCCCGGTCAGCCTGGGAATTTGCTCTTCCTTAACTTTCTCCGGAGGTCAGGGGAATTGACCTTTAAAGAATGCATAAGCCATAAATTTAATTCAACAATCGCAAGGCTTGTCCATTTAGAGAAGGTGCACTTGAACACCCAGGTTCCCATTTAAGCCGATAGATCTTAAGGTCGCTGCTCTCGGACTGCAGACACAAACCGAAGTTTTCTAGTGAAAAGTGCAAATGTTGCCACATAAGGATTAATTGTTTTCTTGCTTTTTCCCCTGCTGTTAAGCACATGCGCATCAGCAATTCTGAAAATTAACCATCGTGCCTTATAACAGAATAAACACTGCTCAGATATTTCTTACATAGTTTTAGAACATAATATGAATTTTGCTCAATTAAGGGAGTTGGGAAATCACTTTTTCCAATTTTTAATACATCGTCTATGAGAAAATATTAATGTTCCGCAACTTAAAAATTCATAGCTCAGGTTTATCATAAATGGAAGATGATTGAGTGAAATATCATTGAATGAGCATGGCATTGGCAGCCGGAGTGAACTTGTGTGTTGCGCGGAGATAGCCCATCATTTTAAGGGTGTTTCCCAAAATTAGACACACTCCCAGCCTCAGATAAAAAAAAAAAAAAAAGAAGCTTTTTTAAACTGCTGCAGGAGGAGTGATAACATTTTAATAAGAATAGAATCAGCTGCGGGAATTTTGGAAACAGTTTGAACTGGACAGTTATGTGAGTATCTTTTGTCCCATCTCCTCCTAACATTTTTAAAACTAATGACCATGTTCATTTTGTCTCCACCCAAATAAGAAGCTCTATGCTGATTGAAGAGAACTCAATCCTCTCGCGCATTTTTTGTCTTTAAACTGCCTATAGTCTGAAATAGCCGGGTGTTAAATAACACATTCTTAAATGAGTGACAAACAATCATCCTGGTCGTTGCTATGCCGGAGTAAAGTTTCTATCGTAATGGTATTTTGTTTTGAACAGTTGCTGTTAGCTGTGAACGCAACTTCCCTCATAAGGTAAGGTGGTTCTGGAGACCAAATGCAAGTCTAAATGGCACATTTATAATTAGACTGCCCATTCAGCACATTGTCCTGATTGCTATACAGGGACACTCGGCACTGTCTCTATAGGAGAGAGTTTGTCTGTGTCGGGCAGTGCAACTCAGCATGCCGCTCACCCAAAGAGTGAGAAAGGAAAGAATGAGACTCGGCAACACAGCCTTTTGATGCCCCAGCACCGCACTTGGCTATTACTGAACATCTCTTACATATTTTTGCAAAGGGGGAAAATTACCAACATTCACTCTTCACAAGTCACCTTCTTCGTTCCTGCACTTCTTTGCACCTCTTATAACTTGAATGTGCATTTAAAGCATTGAAGAAATATTAGATGTTGATATTTTTGTGCGGCTAGAGGTGATCGCTTCAAATAATTTCCGTTATTTTACCAATATTACACGGGCCATGTTTGCTTTTCTCTCGCATAAATTAATTGCAGCCGATTTTTGATAGAAAATTAAAAGCTGAAAGTTGTCGTCTTGTGGGTTGATAATTATACAAGAGCGAGGGTAATGATATCTTTTCTTGTTTTAGTTTTAGTATGTCATATTTCATACAGATTTTATCCAGTTTAACAAGTTGAAATCTGACTGGCCTTTTACATTTTCTCTGTTTTCAAGGACTATCTGCGACTGGATCTCGGGGTGACTCGAGCTTTTTGCAAGACTGAAAAAGGCAACATTTCCCACCTGGATTCAACATAAGATATAGACTCGCAGACGCTGATGTGCCAGTAAGTTCAAAGATTTTAGGACTTTCATTTTGGCATGAAGGGAAAAGCATGCTCCGCCACCTGGCTCTCTTGTCCAAACATATCCTGCACTCTATCCAAGTCCAATGTCTCCCATGTTGCAAGAGGAACTTTGCTGCTGAGAACTATTGCATTAAAATATTGTGGTTATTGACATTTTATTATTTGTTTTAGTTGTTTGAATACAGAAATGCTTTCATCTATTGCTTTTTTGGCTTTCTTGCATCAAAACTTACACTGTACATGCAAATGGTTTATTATGGATTATTATTATGCTTGGTGCTATTACATAGAAGGTGAATCTGTGAACTTCAAGAGAACAGTAGAAGATGGTATGAATGATGGCTTGAAATATTATTAGAATTGTGACTAAATTGAAAGGAAAAAGCACTGAAGCACAGGCATCAGTGTCGTGCCCCTGGATCCATAGCACTCCTTGTAAAGTCTGTTTTATTTCACAGCTAAAACTCCAGTCTAGTGTTGTTTATCCATAAGCCACGAGATGAAGCAAATGAAAGTGTTGGTTTGTGTAGGTTTCGTTTTATGGCCTCGCTCTTCTACTAACAGATTCAGCCGTAGTGTATTCCCCTGCCAAGCAGAATTCTTTGCCATCAAAATGATATTACGACCAGCTCCAACTTATGATAAGCTGATTTTACAGCTGGAGAAGGAACAACGTTCTAATGTCAATATAATTCTGGCACATTATAAATAATAGTGATGTATTGTCGACTGTAGATTGAGCCACATTACAAACAATATCAATAATGTTAGTTTATCAGTATTTATGTTTAATATGTAGATTATTTTCTACAAAATTGCATTTTTAAAGAGACTGTACCAGCCTGTATGGACCTCAGTATTTTAAGTTCTTGGTAGGTGTACAAGTGTTTTCATTACGTGTGTGTGTGTGTGTGTGTGAGAGAGAGAGTGAGAGAGAGAGAGAGAGAGAGAGAGAGAGAGGGAGAGATGATAGAGAGAGAGAGAGAGAGAGAGAGAGAGATGATAGAGAGAGAGAGAGAGAGAGAGAGAGAGGGAGAGTGGGCATCTGCATGTGTGATACTTTTCCTATCCCAGATATTTTGCAGAGATTGTCTTCAATCTTGCCATTAAGAACACTATTGTTGAGTTTGATTTGAAAAATCAAAAATCAAAAGAGCCAGCAGAAGATATCGTTCAGATCTGTACCAGAGTCACAGTTTGCACATCACGCATCTTTCCGTACATATATTTTGCAGAAAGTCACAGCGCGCTCCGGGATGCAGGCAGGGAGAGAGCAGCTAGGAGGAGGTGGTTGAGGGGTGCAAAGGTACTATAGTCTCCCCCTCCGCCTGTGCTGGTGGAGGGCGTGTGGAGTGAGCGGTGAGTGCCAGGCAGCCGAGACCTAATGATAAACAAGATGAGAGGAGGTAAACAACAGCAGGCCTGGTAAAGGTAGAGGAGGGCGGCAGCAGAAGGGTGGAGGACCGCAGGAGATAATAAATGTGGCAGCACATGTTGTGACATCTGTCTTTCTAAGTGTTATCTAATTTGCAGTAGAATATTTCAACAATGATCAAAACTGATGGGAATATGCTATAGCAGGGATTTCTCTGTCAGAACCATTGTCACTCCTTGTGGATGAGACTATCTTGAAATATTGATGAAATCAATGGTCCAGTGAGTCATCATCAGACAATGGGGCATCTGGAGGTTAGGTACTCCTCCACACAGCCTCCATCTCAGATGAAAAGCTGTAAGTCACTGTAAGAACATGGAGTTAGATAGATTCATGTTAGAGACATTAATAAATCAATTAGGTAGGGGGATTATTTTTAACTCTTTGAAAATGCATCTTGAGCTGTTACATACATTTTGAATTTCGTCTGGCTTTGGCTGTTAATTTGCCCCAGTCTGATTGAGAGGTGAATTTTATATATAGCTTTATCTAAAAAAAAACAAACACTGAATGGTTTTCTTGATGCGTTGTTGCTGACCTTGGACTTGGGTTCTTCTATTGTCAAAGATGAGAGAACTGATTGAGTACGTTATTTTTTTATTGAGAAATAAATGGCACCTGCGCCCCAGCACATATCGAACGTCCACAAGGGCAGGAATAGTTTCTTTTCTGCTCTATTAGACCTCTGCATCCCTCTGTCTGTTGTAAGTGAACAGTATTGCTGACATTAAAGAATTACAGATAAAAAAAAACACACATTCTGAATATGTATATCTTCACAGGAACATTATAATTGCACAAGTAACCTAAGTGGCCCATTTTGATCTGTATCATTCACTCACCCACTGAATATGTTTTTCTCAAAATAATTGGGCATTTTCTTTTAGTCCATAGCATAGTTGTGCATAATTAACTTTGACTTCAAAATGCAACAGTCCTGGCTATGGTAAATAGCCTCTGTTGATTTTTTATTTTTTTTAAATCACACATTAATATGTAGAATTAATTGGAGGGGTCTTGGTGGCCGTGTGTTTTTGACACAGGTCTGGGACTGTAATCAGGTGGAGGAATTAGTAGAGCTCATTGTTTTTTATGAATTAGATGAAGATTTGTACAGTGCCAGTGTGAAGATGGTTGCCTCTATTTCCATATCAAAGAGGCCCACAGTGCAGCCGGGCAGTAATTAAAATGTGGTGGATTTTGGAGTCCTTGCACATATACACACACACACATGCACGCACACACACACACACACATGCACAGGCACGTATACACACACACACACACACACACGCACAGGCACGTATACACACACAGGCACACACAGGCAGCGCAGGCAAATATACACACATAGACACACACACAGGCATGAGCACACACACACACACACACACACACACACACAGAGCATATAGACCAAGGCCGAGAACTGTCAGGTTGTGTGAAAAGAGTGCAGGTGGTTGAAACTGAATTTTAAACAAACACTGTGTCAGTCCGTGTTCCCTTTGCAGACAGTTTGGTATGGAATCCAAAGCCATTTCAAGAAAACAAGTTAGTTTTCTCCTTTTCTTGTGGCAGCCATTTTGTTAGCCACAGTTTGATTGAGCACTGCATTAATATTTTTCCAGTCTGACTCAGTATCTGCTTTCGCCGGCTGCACTTACTAACCTTTATTTTTAGTCGGTCATGAAATGATGTTTACTTTTCTTGATCTACATTGCATATATATCTATATTTTTTTTCCACTGAGTGACATTGTTGCTAAATACCGGAATTATGAAAAAAAAGGAGCCGAGGTCAACAGCTCCTTATTGGATTGTTGGACGGCCCTGAGTGATCTCTGTCCTTCTAGGATTGGAGAAGCTCTGAAGATCTGAGATTGCGTCTTGTGAGCGAACGAGGGAAAAGAGATTAGTGTAATGTGGGCTCTCGCGCCGCTCACACACAAAGGCGTCAGAACAACCCTTTCCTTGTGATCCCCCCATTGTGTTTGGATCAGACCTTCCCATGGGCAAGCCACTGCCTTGGACTAAGCATAAAAGGACTCTATGAAAATATCACACTTGAACCAACATGGGCAGCTGCAACAGTGAGAGAACTCCAGTTTTAAACAGAGACCTTAGAAAATCTCTTGCTATATTAGGCTACGGCAGAAAGTATAAACAGTATTTGAATTTCTCATTTGTTAAGAATTAGTTTTATTTGTGCTTGGTAAGCTGTAATACCCTTTGATAGAAATACAATCCCTCATGAATTATTATTGCACTCATCATGAACGTTAGCGCTTAGTAGGAGCGCACAAGGTAACCAGGCCTCATGATGAACCACATATGTCAGTTTTAATCTTTGATAATTCAGCCTCTGTGACTCAAAATATAATTGATCCAGCTTCCCGATGTGCCTGCATGTATCCCAGAGCAGGAGCGGCGGTCGTTCTCTATACTCTTTCACAGGTCCCCATTCTCTGCAAAAGCTGAACGATTAGACATTAGCCAGTTGGTGGAGGTTGACAGGCTGCCTGGTATCTGCCAGCTTGATCTGACATGAGATGTAAAATATGCTCCATGGTTGTGACTAAGCCAGCCAATCTGGGTTCTTTACTCCCCAGTCCAGCCTAAAGGATGCTGGGAGCCGTTTTGTTGGCACATGACTTTTATCAGATTAGATATGGCAACTTAGTTTTGTGTGTGTGTGTGTGTGTGTGTGTATCCATGTGTTTGTGTGCGTGCCTGTACGTATGCTTGTGCGTGTTTGCCATGTGAGATATGCATCCTTGTGTGCGCATGATTTTTGTGTCCTTCTGGTTGTAAAGTTGTAAGCATGTGATACATTCTCATCTTTAGCGTGCGCTGAGGTGACATGGGTGCAGCGAATGATCTAACATAATGTGACACTTTGATTCACGTTGTACAAGGCTGCGCCAGATGTTTGACCTCTCCAGTTTGATTGTCATGTGTCAAGTATGGAATTGTGTAAATGCAAAAGAAAAAGCCGCGAGACACCGTGTCTTGTGTTTCCATTTGCTTTAAATACGGATGAAACTCTTAGTTCAAGTTTCAGCTTTACCTTGCTGGTTTCACAAAGGTTTTGAAGATAGACCTCCCCCCCCAAAAAAAGTATTACTCTGTCTTTGCTCACACTGAACTTGACGCTCTCCAGATATTGTGTGTTTGCCCTGTGGGATGGAAACAAGTACTGATCAACTGTGTGCATTATGGAACGGCTACTGTGACATCTAAAACAGGCAGGGGAGTTATATGGAAAAGAAAGGATGTATTGGGCCAGAAATCAGATTCCCAACAGTTTTTGTGTGGAAAATGGTAATGTGCAATGCCAAAAATAAATCAAAGTGACAAAGGAGGAGGGTGGGGGAATAGATGGAACGGGTCTTGTGGCTGAAGTTCTGATGAAGTTAACCAAAGCATCTCTTTTTGTCCAGGTCTTTTGTTTCCCTTCTCAATAATTTTTTTTTACACTGACTTGGATTCGGTGCAAGGCTTTGCCCTCAGTGTGCATTATGAGAAAATGGCTTCAGCAGACCCAACCACAAGCTTTCTCTTGGTCTCTGTCTTTCTCTCTCTCTCTGTCTGTCTTTGTCATTGTCTCTCTCTCTCTCTCTCTCTCGCTCTCTGAGAGAGGGGGGGGGGGGGGGGGGGGGGGGTTGGGGGTGTGTGTGTGTGTTTAGGCCCTGTTGGTGAAAAGATAGTCTAAGAGCAGATTGTCGGAGACTTTCTCAGACTAAAGACTCTGTGCAGATAATGATGTTAGTGTTCATGTTGCCTCAGACCTCTCTGATGAAGTATAAGTAGATCGAACTCAGTCTCCTCTACTCTAGGAAATTGTTTTTTTTTTCTCCTGACCCACACATAGTGAGGCTCTGATATCACCGGTGAAGTCTTCACTCTTGGCTGAGAATACTTATTGTGGGAATACGAGTGTGAAAAAAACACAGTAGCTGACTTCTCCCTTTTATTTCTTTATCATCCTTGGGCTGTATATTCTAAGAAACTGGTGGTTATATTCAATATTTGAGCTCAACTCTTCGTCGTTCCACTGCTTACCTCATCAGAGCCTTTCCATAACAGATAGGCTTCTTGGAAAGATGATCAAAATATGTTCCAAATGGCAGCGTTCCCTTGCTTATCCAGTACAGTAGGCCAGCATGACGGGTGCAGGACCTACTTTATTCATCACTCTTTCTCCTTGTACCATCATATAATAACCACAGCAGAGCATAAACACTACGTTGGAAAATATGAACTTTCAACTTCAACCAAGTGGAAAACAAATCAAAATTGAATTAAAACTCATCTGCTCTCTCTTTGAGGGTCAGTGAATGTACATGCTTTAGAAACAAATGTCTATGGCGGTGGAAATTTTTTTTGCCCAGTCAGAAAGTGCCGCTTTTTTTTTTTTTTTTTTTTTAAACTGTATTTAAGAAATGATTCACAGTCTGCATGACCATTGCCTCTGATTGGCTCAGCTGCACGTTCGTAAGCAAAGTGCAGATATAGTATTTATTTTGAGGAAAGCCCAGAAAGCCCAGCTCAGCGCCAGAAGAATGAAAGCAAAGGCAAAGAAAGTATGGTCTTCGATAATCAGTTTTTTGAATGGGACTAAAAAAGAGAAATCTGCTGAAATGATAGAGAAAGCTTGTGGTTTGGCCCTTGCAGTGAATTTCCCATGAGCCTCTTTGACAATCTGAGGGGATAGCCACTCTGGCACACGCCGCCCGCCCACATACAATACACACATACACACACACACATACACATACACACACAGTCCTGTTCTTTGCCAGGCAGTACGGGCGTAGAAACTCCTGGGAGGAGGCTTGTCAGAGGGAGGATGATTGACAGGAGGTGGGTGAGGGATAGACTGGGGGGGAGCCGAGGGGGATGGGAGGGGCTGTCCTGTCTGAGGAACCGCCACACTCGTCCTTTTTTCCACTGGGCAGGATGGACTACATACAATCCACAACCACCTTACTGATCAGAAACCAAACGTTCAAATCTGAATTTTTGTTGAAAGTGATGGGAATCTTTTTGTTGCTGAAATATTATATGACTATAATCCATGAAAATCCTACATACTGTATACAAACATATACATATGACCTCACCAACGCACTCAGACGCATGCTTGTACACAGGCGTGCACACGCTCATATATGCAGCAGGCCTATGGTTGCGGTTTTGCGTCAGCGAGGAGAAAAGCTTTATGTCCTTGGTTAGGGGTGGGGCTGAGGGTAAGCTGGGGAGGTACAATGTTCCTCCTCATCCTCAGCAAAGCTAAATTTATTGGTTACCATCTGCAGGGTGGAGGAGTTTGGGCTGTGGCCAGCCCAGAGAAAGGCTTCTAATTAAACAGTCATCATTATCAACTTGTGGTCAGTGATCATCATCCCCAACACTGGCTCTCCAAGATGAACATGGAATCATTGAGGCTTTCCTTGAAGCCCATGCTGGACTGAATTAGAATGGAAGAAACAGAGGAGAAAAGTGCTAGAGAGAACGTTTTTCCCTCTTGGCAGAACAGGCAGCACGCGGCCCTGTGCCATATCCACTCAGGTTTAAACAATTACCCAACATCAGAGAAACCAGTAGAGCCTCAGTTCTGGAACAGTCATCGTGTTTTTGACTGCTGTACTTCAGGCCATGGTTTCAGACATGGCCAAGTGTCACATGTAAGGGGAGCTTTCGATAATTTCAATTAGTGTAAGAGGGTGTGCCTGCAGTATCTGTATCACTGCTGCTGGAGGAGCTTTCCTTTGAGGTTGACAGCCCCTTAATATAGTATTTCATGGTTTGATGTGTGAGTGACACAGAGGCGCTCAAAGAGGACAGCAAAATGGTTTATTAGGACCTAATTAGAGCCCTGTGATTAAAGGGGAAGTGACTGTGATTAGGAGAACTGCGGATGATGTGGAAAAATGGATGAATATTCAGAGGAGAAAAGCACAACTGTGTATGTGCGTATGTTAGCGTGTGTGTGTGCGTGCGCGTGCATTTGTAGAAGATGGTACAGAGTCCTGACTGCCGCAGAGCCTCATGTTATGATATCATCTCTACAGCAGATCTCATCAGAGGAGCTTTTCAAGTTAACCTATTGGGCAGAAAATGTACAAAAGACAAAGCTAGAATCGCCCTACAGCCTGCAGGTTTTCTTTTTCTTCCCTATCTCTTGGAGAGCATGTGAGTATGTGCGCTCTCCGTGTGGAAGAATCCAGAAATCAGATTAACTGTTCTCGTAGCCCGACCGTTGATTACACACAAAAAAAATGGGAGATGACCTCCGTTTGTTGCTTGTTTTCGTATGGTATCAGTCCGGCATGTAAGGGCAATGCAGTGGACTTTCACAGCCAATTGAACATGAAACCATGAGGAATGTTCAGCAAAGCCAGGTCCACCTCTGGAAGCTTAGGGCACTTGCAAAGAATCACACATTCTTGTGAACTTCAAAGTATGTGCTGTTAAAGAGATAAATGGTCTTATTATTATTAGTTTCCATCAATGGAGAGATTAGCATTGGATTTTCTTTCTTTTCACCCCACAAACTTCAAACTTTTTCAGACATGTGATAGCCACTGCCATTTAGAAATCATTTATGGGAGTGTTCTGAGGGCAGGAGATAGTCAGCAGGGCCTTGCGATTTTACAATTTCACAACTGACTTCCTCCTTAAAATGACACTGGCTTACCTGCCTATTACTCCCTTTGATTTCTACAGTACATGCTTCTGCGCTCTGAGAGGTATTCATAATAAGCTTAAACTTCTCTGGCTTCATTGCTAAAGGCTGCTTATCTCTGGGCTATTCAAGAAAAAGAAGAGTAATATTTTTTCCAATTTCAACATTTTACTGTTAGGCCACAGTCTGTCCAATCCACGTTTTAGGGGGGTTGTTGTGGAGAGCAGGCATGCACACACACGGATGTGTGGACACACGCATGCACACACACACACACACACACACACACACACACACACACACAGTCAGTCCATGGCACCCGTCTGTTCTGTAAATATGTTAGTAATCTTTGCTATTTAAAATTTGAAATCATACAGCTGTGGAATTTTGTTGGCCTAAACGGTGCTTAGTATTTCAACATTTTTATTTGTGTCATACAATATACGTTTTAAGTCAATAACTATGATTGCTATACATTTTATTTCTGAGCAGCTGCTAGTCTTATTTGAAAGTCTGCTTTGTTCCTTTAATTGATATCTAAGTTTGTTTTATTCAGAGAAAAGGAATCCTGAAAAGTGTTTTTCTTGCATCACATAGATCATAACTTGCAACACTTATAAAAACATTTGACATAGTTAGACTTACAGTTTAATTTATTTACACCTTCATTTTGTTCCAATGCATCACTCAAAGCGTGGTCTACTTCAAAATTTATATTCATAGGTAATGTAAGATATACTTGAAAAATAGTGTGCGGTGAACGGTAGTGGCCACGGAGGGCCCGCTCTCTTTTGCTTGGAGCAATGTCAGTTTTTCTAGTAGAATAATGAGAAGCATGTGTTTAGCTGGCTAAAGAAAAATTAGTGACCTTTCATGTGACCCACCTGTCGTGCTTTCAGCACCGTTAACACCAACCTTATGTTACTATCGTCCGGACAGCCATTCAGTCTGGGACGCCTGAAGAGCCTCTTCCTCCTGCGCTTCTGCTGTTCCCTCTTCCTCCTTATTCCACTTTAGGGGCCTTAGTATGACTGGAGATGTTCGGCCTGACACACACTCAACATCCCCATCAGCACAGACACTATTAAGGTTAGCACACAGAAGCCAGCTAAACAACACTTGGAAACAGTAACTAAAGACAGAAGAAGCTAAAGGCAGGCGAAGTCTGCGAAGTGTTTGTTTGAAGTACATCTTTCCCCAGCAGTGAACAGTGTGCAGTAGGTTTGTATTATTATACTAAGTGCTCCCCAGCCCTCTGCCTGCAGCTCTAGTCTGCTCAGTTCCTCAGTTTTACCATTGCCTGTGCCATGCTGTAATGGGTTCCCAGGGCATGATGGGAATATAATAACCGTTTGACTATGTTTTTCTTACCCCCCTCATTCTCCACTAAATGTAAAATGCGCCCAGCAACATGGGATATAGGGTAGAGGCTGTGATGTCAGTTGTTATTGCTGGATATGCATACTAGGAAATTTTGGATTATTTTCCAAAATCTGCTGCGCAGAGCGCATTATGTCACAAAGGCAACATTGTAGCTAGTTGGGTGTAGAGCAGCGTATGTTTCTCTCTCTCTCTCCCTTGTTCTATGCATTGCTTGGCCACCTTCTGTGCTTCCAGTCCAGACTACAGTCTTACTTTATGCCCATTTCCTCTCCTTGTGCTAGAATCAATGGACAATGGGCCTATAGGATACCTTACATAATGGAAAAAAAATTCATGCATTAAATTCAGGCACATACTGTGCAGACTAGTGACCGAGAATGGTATCCAGACTCGAGTTTTTCCCAAGCAATTTGATTATGCGCAAAATTGCTGTGGATATCTTGATAACATTACAATATTAGGGTTGGAATTTTTTAATTATGGTGGTATCAAAACATTTATACTGATGCGGTAAGTTAGACGCACATGGACATGCTTTCTGAAACATGTGACTTGATGTTATTTTCTCAGAGTTTAAATGGTGAGTTTAATTAACTGATGATTGACGTGTTCAGTGTCCTCTGCTGTCCAATGGGATGCAGCCGCTCTCCAACACTGCCTCTGTACAGTGCAGTATGGAATGGAAGAGTGTCCAATAGAGAACCTCCTGTTTTTCCACTAATTGAATTTGCCACTAAAATATGCTGGCAGGACCCCCTTACCTTGTTTGACTTATTTATTGCCTGACTGTAGAGGTAATTTGACCTTTCATTTCAAAGGCTCTTTTTTTTAATCCAGAAAAAGAGTGTTAAACTCAATTATACCGGTGATCAGTGACTCAAACACTACATTTGTTTCCTCTGAGGGGACAAGCCAACTAGAACCCTGCTCTCTGCTCCTTGTCTCTTACTCCTGGCCCTCGCAACCCTACAGGGCAACAAGGGGGGCGAGGGAAATTAGGAGGAGAGAGAAATGGGGATGGGGGCAGGGAGGGGAGCTGAGTGAGATGAGAAAGGGAGAATGGAAAGAGAGAGAGGGAGACAGGGAGAGAGAGAGGGGGAGAGAGGAAAGTGCCGTACAGTGCCTGCCATGTCACAGGAGATTTGTGTCCTCCCTTTAAATCATTTCCCTCTTTAGAAGATTAAGAAGGCAGAAATATTCTCAAACTGATCATTTTCCCCCCTCCTAAATGGACTCATTTGCATTTGCAAACGGTGCTATTAATTGTGGGTTTCAAAAAAGACAAATGATCTCTGCAACTGTAAATAAAAATAAAAAGCAGAGGTTATAATGTTAATTGTTAAAATGGCTGTACAGGGGCCAGGGGAGCCAATGCAAAGCATACGCACCAATCACCATCAGATTTACACCGTGGCCACATGCGCTACTGAAGCACGGACTTCTTCTTTTGTTTATTTGACCCTTGATTCTTTATTAAGATATCAATCATTTTTCTCAAACAGATGGAGTTCTCATGTGCATCTGTTTGCCTTGTGCCTGTTTGCCAGTTGGTTTGGTAATCCCCCAAAAAGAAAGTAAAACTGAAATTTAGTTCACTTTCTAGATGTAGGCTTTGGGAGGTGGCAGAGAAACACACAGTGAAATGCTGTTACACAGTACAATGTGCCTTTCCCCAATTGCTGTTTGATGAATGTAGGATGAATCCTCTTTTGGGACACGGCATGTGAATGTTCGACTGTAGCCATTCCTCTCTTTTTTTCTGAGAGCACTGCTGCACAGTTGAAACTTGCTTTACTCTATAACCAGACTATAGAGGTTTCCCACATGCCCTTAGTTAAAGTAGTCTGCCCTTATGGTGTTGATCTAGGTGCTGAATGGTTATTTGTGAACTTAAGCCTGCCTTTGTAAATCTAAAAAAGTGTGACAGTAACACAAATCATTGGTGGAAAAGGCCACTATCAAATAGTGTGTCTCTGCTTCTTTTCGAACAAGAAAAACACTGAATAATTTGCGGACACCAATGCCTTGTTGTAACCTGATCATTTATGGATCAGTTGTTTCCTTTCTGGTTTAATTCACCATGTGATTGATTTTCAGTGCAATACTGTCGGAAAATATCCACACTAAGCCGTGCCTGAAATAGGGAATCATTTGAATACAGATGCTTACGGCTTAGGCCTTGTCACTGGAAACCACTTGGAGTCAGGAGACAATTGCAGGTTGATTATGTTGCTTCTGACAGAAGTTGCAACTCCTTTGTACAAGGCAGAGATATTTGCATTTAAATGCTTATTGTAGGCATCTAAACAGCATAAAGACTGATTGTAAATGCCAGCTGTTGGGTTGTCCTTGGGAATAAAAAAAGAATTTCAATAAGGAAAATTGCCATGGAAATGAGGAAATTATTTTCAAACAGTGGAGCTCAATAAGTAGGAAATGGTGGAGTTTGTTGTGCTGGTTGTATTCGTCATTTCTATTGAGTGTGTTTGTTCGATTATGTATGAATCTATTTACAGTTAGCTACTGTATTTTGTATTGTGAGTGGTGGAATTACAGTGATTTTATGCAGATTAAGCATTTCCTCTTATGTTCTTTTGTTGGATACAAACCTGTTTTTTTTGTTGTTGCTGCTGCTGCTCTACCCTGTTTGACTTTGTATATGCGGTTGGGCTGTATGCACTGCAGTGGGTAAACGATGTAGGCATTTTCTGTGTATTAATTTATCCAAATGTGAAAATGTATTATGATTGTGATGATATATTTGACTTGTCTGCTTACCTCTTTTAGTTATGTTGAGTTTGTAGGTATTTGATATAGCTTGACAGCTTGAGCATGTCATTCCTAGCTCTCTAGATGTGTGTACATGTACAGTATGTGTGTGCGCATGTGTGCATATGTGCACTCTGCATGTGAGTGCGATTATATATGTGTGGGTGTACATATGTGTGTCTGCCTGGTGCCCAAAGCAGAGTGATGCCCCTGCTGATTCTGCTCCTCTAGCTCTTTGTCCTGCAGCACTCAGCGTGTCTGCCTCCTCAGGAGACTGGCAGGCTTCTCTAGTGTGGCTCCACAAAGGCCCAGCCTCCTTTGAGGTGTTAAAAACTTCCATTTATGCATCTCCCTGGACAAAAAAGCACCGAGCCCATTTGAGTCCAGTGGCGACACAGGCAGACATTGTGGCCACGCTTCTCTAGCACTCATTTCACAGATTCTAAAACCAGTATGTGGTGAACAGGATTTGAGGGGCTAAAGTGCCCCGCGAGGGCCAGGCGATAAGAGGGAGAAACGCCACCACGCAGTAAACTAGAAGATGGGTCCGGGAAAATAAACACATTACCTGGGAGAGAGAGACTCGTTTTCATACCCCTCCCCCCCCCCGAACATACACACATACACAAACCCCCATATTGAATAGGTACAGAAAGAAAGAAAGAACGAAAGAAAGAAAGAAAGAGAGAGAGAGAGAGAGAGAGAGAAATAAAAGCAGAGCACAGAAAGAAACGACAACAAAAAAAAAACAGAAAGAAAAAGAACAAATCCTCTTTTGGAAAAGGAGGAAATATGCGTATACGTCTCAGAAGTTAAGAAACGAGGTCTCATCAGTGGGCAGAAAGACAAGCTATCCTGTGTTCTCTGGCTTTACAGTCTTTTGAGTGAAGAATATGTGAGAGGGAATCAAAGAGAATTGATAGGTTGCACGCCCGCCTGTTAGGAGCACTGGGGACCTGAATGCCGTCCACCGTGGAGGAAAACATTCTATTTGCTGGTCGTTTCTCTCCCTCTCCCCCGCCTCAACCCAGATGCTCAGTAAATAGACTTTTATTCTTGTTATTTGAGGCAGAGGAAATGACACATAATGTATTTGCCGTGCCGCACATGAAAGCCCTGTTCAGCCGCAGCACTGTATCAGGCTATCGCTTGTAACAAACACTGGGCAGAATAGCTGCTAAGGGTGGATGTTTTTTTTTCTTTTCACTTCATCTGACACTATTGCAGTTAAGTACTGACACAGCCAGAATGCCCGTCACTGTTTTAGACCCTCTCAACAAAGATATTTTAACTGCAGTGTCACTCTGTTAGTCATGCCTGACGTATTGGTGCTAGACATTTTGTGAGCGTCTGGCCCGCTGTAGTTTCAGTGTCAGGACAGAGTGCAGCCGCCTCATACTGAACCTCGATCAGTCAGAGAGGCAGAGAGAGAGTGAGAGAGAGAGAGAGAGAGAGAGAGAGAGAGAGAGAGAGAGGCAGAGAGAGACGATGAAAACAGGAAAAAACAGAGGTTAGCAAGGCTGTGACAGGTAACGGTGTGCAGGAGCGTGGAACAGCTGCGCGCGTGTGATTGGCCTGTTTCCAATACCAAATAACTCAATGATACGGTGGATCTTGAGGAGAAATAAAGCTCGTCTTTCTAACACAGCGGTGGAGCTAATTTTTTATCCATGCCTGTTCACCACACCAGTAGGAAGTTAGAGCTCCGGATTAATAAGGTTATCAGCAGGCGATTCCTCCACAAATACTTCCCTAAGGTGACCTGTGCCGCCCTGCCAGTGTCTACGTTGCCTACATGGACAGGAGCCCTTTCCAGCCTAAGCTTGACCCAGTGCTCCCACTCTTGGCTCTGGTGATTACGCACTGCATGGAGACCGTCGTTTCATATTTCACAGTTGATGGTATTGGAGAGAGGATCGACTTTATGGAATTGGGTATTCATCAGACAATCACACGTGTTGAAATACTATATTAGACATTTCTGTGCCAGAATGTTCCACACTTCACCCCGCCACCCTCCACACACACCCCACACCCATCCCCCTCCTCCCATTTCCCTATTTCCCCTGGGACCGCCGTTATAGACCCACCTCATTGCATCCCAAACTCCCCGAGTCCCCAGGCCCGACTGTGCGGCTGCTGCTTCTGCAGAGATAACCAGACAGCATCCAGGTAGGGAGCAGCCTGCTGATGGCATAGATTACCTCTATTGTCAAAATAACTACCTCGGCAGAATTCCTACTTTAGCGTGTTTGGACGCAAGAGAGAGTGAGGATTTGGAACGGAGGATTGGGAGGATATTTTTTAACATGTTGCAGATCTGGGTGAATTCCAAACAGAAGTTCAAGTGCAAGTTTTGGCTTGCCTCATGCATATCCACACACAAGTACACATGCACAAATGTACGCATGTATATGTGCACACATGTACACGGACACAGACACATATGCATGCATTTTTCAATGTAAAAAATGTCCTAGGCCTATGTCCTAGTTTAAATGCAATGTAGCCATCTGCTTTTATGAACCTTGATACCTGAATTAGTTAAAAGCACTAATTGTCCTAGTCCTACTTTATATATTTAGACATTGGGCAATGCACTATTATGCAATGGTTGATGTTTCCTGTGTACTCATGGAGCTGTGCACAGTTGTTGTGGTGGTTGTCTATTGATACTGAGCCACTGTCACATGACGGTCGAAGACACAACACTCTGTTATGGTCAGGGAAAATCAAATCAAGCATACCCCATACTGTAGATGAACACATGCCTAGAATTTGAAGGTTCATTTGATTTGAGAGGGAGTCTCAGATGCTCTCCTAGCGGTGGCTGTCAAACAGCTTTCTCTTACATGTTGTGTAACAGGCTTTAGCCCAAATGGCAATTCCAGGAGGCATGTGTTTGATGTGCAACATAAGGATACATGAGCAGATTTAAGTGGGAGGTTTTAGTATTCGTGTATGGGATAACTATATTTTACTTTCTGTATCATGGTAGATATATTGTATGGAATGTAGATCTGATATGGTGCCCTGATAAATTGGATGTGTGTGTGTGTGTGTGTGTGTGTGTATTCTCTGACAATTCCCAATGCTGGAATAAAGCTATAATGTTTGACTGTTTCACTGTGCATATTAAAGCTTTAGTGTGCGTACTGTGTAGACGGAGTGTGTGCATGTTTGCACTTGATGTGTGTGTTATATGTGTGTTTTGTGTGTGTATGTGTCTGTGGTGTGAGGTGGCTATCACTGGCCAAAGCTAGAGGAAAGGCCACTCTTTGACAGAAATGCCACAGGTGGCTGTGAGCTCTCTGTCCCAGCTCCTTTGATGTCAGCCTGTTATGATTTTTCTGTCTGAGAGCTCAATCCCCTGTATTTTCAGTGTAGTGGTGTTGATTTTATTCCAACGGCAAACTATTCTTTGTGGCTCCGTTTGACCGTTCACCTGTGGTCTAATGGCTTGACAACTGATGGCTCTAATAGTCCACTAACATCTCTGACACTCCACTGGTGTAGACAGCTGGCGGTAGTCTATGAACTTATGCATATGTATCAGAGGTATTTGTTAGTATTTGTCAGTCATACATGGCAGTTCTCTCTCCCTCTCTCTCTCTCTCTCTCTCTCTCTCACACACACACACACACTCTCTCTCTCTCTCCCAACTATACAAAAATATGAAAAACTGTGCCTGTGGTTATTGGACAAGATGACTTGTTTATAAAAATGTAGTGAAACCATTAATTTGAATTTTGACTGGAATTTTGTTTCATAAATTCCTGATCCTCTAATTAGGAAAGGGAATGCCTGTTTTATATTTCCTGCCCTGAGGCCTAATTCACAGCAGGAAAAGAGCTACTACACGCAGCTACAATAGGCTGGTTGACATTGACTCCTTTATTACACCACAGGGATTACTGCAATTGTTTCATGGTAATATCATTTGGTTTCTCTCATTATTTGCAATTATGAATTCTTTTTTTCTTAAGACAAATAATGAATTTAAACCAATGAATAAGAAATACATTTTCCCATTTGTTCTTTCCCTCATTGTTCTCAATTAACATCAGATTATGAATTCAAAGGCTTGTTAATTTCTACCCCCTGTAATTATAAGAGCTCTCATTTATTAAGGCACAACAGGAATTAGGCCTATAATCAGATGTTTGACAAAGAAAGACTGGTTTATCGAATTACCACCCATGTAAGATGTGGTTTATTCAGCAGGCAGTGATTGTTGTGTAAATAGCACAGCTACTAATATAAGTTAATTGTGTGTGTGTGTGTGTGTGTGTGTCTGTGTGTGTGTGTGTATCGGAGGTGGGTGGTTGCAGGAGGAGCGCGGTGCAGAAAGGTGAGATGAGATTGAGAGGCGGGAGTAGACTTTAAACTCAGAGGTGCTATTCATGTACAGTAACAGCTTTCCATTCAGCTGGGGTCACCTGGGTCTCCTCTCCCCTATTGTCACTTCCAGCCTCAAGGCTACCGCATTCAGATCCGTCTGCAACTATTGCCTTTATCTGGCTTATTCTGTTAGACCTCCAACCTCCCACGCAACAGTCTGCACTGCGCTCTGACAACAATGCGGCGGTAGTTGGTACATTTATCTGGTCTTGTTGTTGGTGGCTTATTGGCCCCAGCCATGGGAGAGAGGTACAGTAGTGCAAATTAGTGACAGATCAATTAAGCGTGACCTTAAAAACCCTTGGCCTTGTTTAATTGGCGGTGCTGAGGCAGGCTAATTGTATAAATCAGCTGGTAATGAGATCTCGGCTTATTGTGAAAAACAAGATAATGTGAGGAAATGAACACGAATGAGCTTACTGTATTTTCATCCCTCAAGCTTTAACATCCCCTGACATTTTTGTTCTCAATGCGTTTTTTCGCTACTACTTGACTTGAATGTTTGTGAATCTGGGTTTGATAACGCCTAAAACTGATGTACGCATACTGGAGTTTGCTGGTTATTTGTATGCACTGTAACAAAGCTCTTAAGTTGCAGGACTTCAAGAGACATGCTGTAACTAGCAGAGCATGCCACTAAATAAATCATTAGCAGGCAGTGCTTGAGGAAAGAAAGCAAAATTAAATAAAACAACCGCTTTATATGAAAGCTGTTTATTAGAGGAATCCACAGACTGGAGGACAGATTAATGAGGTACCAGAGAAGTAGATTTTAAACATTGTCTAGGACTGGTTCCCGATGGTGACAGCTGTGCGGACTGGAGGTCAGACACTAACAAAGCTGTTCTAGCTCAGCTGTAGAGACTCTGACCCTCAGCCAACAGTCACCATGGTCCCAATTCTCTTTCTCTTGTCCTTTCTCTATTTGTTCTCATGTGGGTAAATACAGTTATCTAACTACCCTGCTGATTTTAACTATGTTCTACATTCAGGGGCATTTTTTAATCAAATGCAAGATATTTACAGTTAATAATAACAACAATTTAATGTTATGTATAAGGACACAATTTAAGTTGTCTTTTCTGTCTTCTTTCTGGTTCCATTTCAGGTCATTTTACATGAGTTCAAAATCAACTAACCAGTGATCGCTGGGAGCTGGGGATTGAGTCTTTCAGTTTTTGTAAGTATCAATTTGCCTCTTCAGTTGTTTCTTTCTAGCCACATGTGTCATTCACCCCTGGTGTCTTTCACCCACATTGAACACCTGCATCAAATGAGGTGGACAATTGGATAGTCACACAATGTATGCACAATTAGACAGTTACAGGTACAATGTTACTGACACAAATAGGGTTTTTTGCCCTGCTCATTTATAGCTTTTTAACATTAGATCTGTCAACTTATTTTCTATAGTGACCAAAATATGTTTTCCTATATTGTGTTGTGTTTATTCCAAATTCATTTTTATTTTATTTTTTTTTTATTTTTCTTGGTGTTTACTGTGTAATATAAATCTCTGTCTTGTGTGACACGTATTGTCATGGCCAAATGAGGCTTTCTCTTATTTATTGACTGAGATTTACTCTAGTACTTAGTTGCTATTCTGTCTTTGAGGCCACCCAGAAAACACAAACACTGCCTCTTTTTCTCAAAACCAGAGAAAAAAAAACTATATCAGGAAAATTTCAAGTGTCTTTAGCTGGAATGAGCATTGAACATACAAGCTCCTATAAGTACAGTCAACAAAATATGCAGCTTTCTTGATGTTACATTTGGATTTAAAAGTGATACTATGGAAAGCGCTCCATTGAGCAATGCTCATTAGAAATGTGCTGTTAGTTACCAAAACAGCGCTGTGTGCACCAGAAAAAAATAACTAATGGGATGTTTGTTGGATTTGTTGAGAAATAATGGGTCTATGGCTGTGTCAATGAGAGACACCAAGGAATTAAATGATCAAAACAAATTTTTGGACCTTATACTCCTCTTCTCTCTGGAGTTACTGTATAGTTTTGAACATCTGAAAAAGTTACAGCCTTGGCAAATACAGAGTTTCCGCCTGAAAGAAATAGGGATTTTTATTTATTTTGAAGGCTAACTTGCCTTTATAATCTCCTGTACTCTAAGTGAGAGTTTTCATAGCAACAGAGAAAGAAAGTTGTTAAGAAACGCAGTGCTTTGCCTCAGAAAACAGAATAGAGCATAATACAGACCTTTCTGCATCGCTATAATATTCCTTTAATGGTCTTTGCTCTGGTGCTGCTCTTGCAGCCTCTCTAATAAAAATTGTATCTCAGATAATATTAAGCAAATAAAGCTGAGAAAGTTAGTTGATATTAATCTTTTCTTCCAAATGTCAGTTGGAGATATCATGAGAGACAGGACAGAGTCATATTAATGTGGTTGAGGAGCTCTTCAATATCATCCTATCTCAAAGTTCATGGCCATTTACCATTGTTTATCCATGCCATTTCATGTCAAACACCGTCTTCTGCTCAGATGAATATGCACTTGTCTAAAGTCTGCTGTCTTTGCTGGTGTGCATTAGTGTTGATCACTTTGTTGTGAATGGCTTGAGTGAGCTTGAGAGCGGTTGTGCTATATCTTTGTATGCCAGGCCTTTCTGTCAGTCATCACACTCTGTAGGTTTTGTTACTACAACTAGAGTGATTTAAACGGACAAACTTATTCTTAAAAAGCACTTCATACATATCAACAACAGGCATCACAGCACCAGGAACATGGTGCTAAAGCAGAGTAAAAAACAAACACCTTCTGACAACAGAACACAGTTCTTAGCTGCCATAGATCAACCTGACTGAACAACAGAGCATGCCAGTTTATAGTTTAGAACATGTACACTCATATGGTGGACTTAAAAAAACCCTTCTGTTTATGCTAAGCTAACATAGCCAGAAGACTCTCCCCGTCTCAGGCAGCAAGCCAGAGGCAGAGCAACACCTCAGGCCTCCACTGGACGAGCCACATACGCATTTCAAAAATTTCAACATTAATTGAACTTGTGTAACATGACACAAACCAACGACTACTGCTACTACTCGCCAGCGGTGGCTACTGCCCCCTGCTGGCCACGACAAAAATGCTCCCTTCCTCAGGCAGTGGATAGCGGATAAATGACCCTTGATGCTCCAACGCTAAAAACTCGGCTCTGTGCTCCGTAGAAAACTAAAAATTAAATATGACTTGCATCAATATACCTTCACTTTCATATCCCCAGTTACACATAATTGTCATTCAACAGATACAGTAAGAGCATTATTTGTTCCCACATCTAACGGTTATGGTATAAAGTGACTAATGTTATTTAAGTCTTGTCAGTGTTTGTTAGAATAAGGAATACAGCACGGGGGCTCTAGTGACCAGCAGTCACTACCCATCTGTGTCCGAGTCGTTTTAGTGTGCCCCTTTGTGATACGCAACGCACCATCCCACTCTCCTGTGCAATTCTATCAGCCAGACCTCATACACTCATAAATCTAGATCCTTTGCAACTTTAATCTACATGTTTAATTAATCATAAAACGAGGCAGGGAGTAATTTTGTTTGTGTGTGGAGCACTTGTGGAACAAGTTTAATCACTCTTGTGCGATCCCATTTGGAAACACCTGAGGATATGTTGGAGCATCTGAATAGGCCAGATACACTCTTTGTTAGTATGTGCCATTTATCTAATAGGCAGTGGGCACAGAGTCTCATGGCTCTCAACAGCCCGCTATCGAAGGGGAGGATGCGGGGGAACCATTTTGTCAGAAATTAAATAAACAGCACTTCACCATAAAATGAAAATGAATAACCTTTGAACGGTTATTTTTTCATCTATTATTTATCAAATGGGTCTTTCAGTCCACTGACCCTGCAGTGATTATGGTCAATATGTCGCTAAACAGAAACCGCTTGACAAAGACTTCATTTTAATTTCATCAGCCTCAATTACTTCAGAGGATCCCAGTGTGCATTTGGAAAATTAATTGTTGCACATTTCATTACCTGGCAAGAATGCAGAAAACCTGCATGAACTGTATTCATGTTACTAAACTTTGCATCCAATAAATAGCTTGCCGTGATCCCGTACCACTCAATGACCTCGTTTGGACTGCTGCAACTTAATGAAACATGCTTTGAATATTGGCCATTTGATTAGGTGTGTTGTCTGGGTTCTTTACAGCAGGTGATTAAGACTGGTCCATGTTTGAAACACCCGAATAGGATCTAACCTCTCCGTTTCATGCAGTGGTTATCAGGTTATGATCTGCTCTGTGCTTTACCGGATTTATGTTTCGTTTTTTTGATGGCTTGATGGGCTTTATTTCATTCTCTGGAGAATAAAAACCTAATATGGACTTGGCTGCTTTCCTGCGTCTCAAGGTACGTTCCTTGTACTGTAGGACAGAGTTTTACCTAGTAGCTATATACGGCAGAAAACAGGACCAAAGAACACGCCATTAATCTTCTTGCTACCCCAGCTGTGGAAAGTAATGCATAACTAAAAGTCCGGTAAAATGAATTAATGATTTCAACCATGAACTTTTCTCCCAAAACGCCATGAATCGTCTCCAACTGATAATGCACCACGACCCTGGAGTGTGAAATCCCTGTTGCGTTGAGAGTAGCCAGTTAATTGATTCGCAAATTATTTAAAGTTTGTGGTGCCCAGGGGAGTGCTAGGCTCTAATGACGGCCCATTTCGAAAGAGTTGAAAAACTCTTCCCAGGCAGGCCTGTATTGAATTGTAATAGTAAGCCAACAAGTCTAATCTGAGCCTCGGGAGAGGGAGGGAGCCTGTGTTGCTTGACTGGGTCGAATATGCTGTTGAAATTCTTGAAATTCTGGATTAGACGAGGAATATTCCATATCTAGCAACATCTAGTCTGATTCTCCTTTATTCCTCTTTTGAGGCTTACTTTTTCCTATTGTGATGCTTTTATCTGCTATATGGTAAATTAAGTAACTTTAATCACTTTTCCAGTGCAGATAAATGCATAGCTAAAATGTGATTATTTTTTACATAGTCAGCTTGCAAATGCCATTGTTCCTGCACATGGCAGTGTGTCATTTATCTAGCAACATGACACTCATTGTAGTAAATTCAGCCATTACATTTCTGAAGACGGCCAACGCCAAAACGAATGGAGTTTGACTGACTAAACAGGCTGACGAGAATTAAGGTTGAGAACACTAGTTAATGAGTGATATGTTTATAAAACCATTGCTTGCAGATCTTTCTGAGAAATCAACGATTGCAGTCTGCATTAATTAATCTCAGCATGAAGTTCAGAGATGTTTTTTTTGTGGTAATGTCTGAATTAGGCAATTTACGGGCTCAGCTCGTCATTCTGTACAGAATAGACCCGGTCTAGTAGCCTACATACATTCCATTGCCTCCGAGTAGAAGTGGTTGGATCTCTGTGCTAATATCAAGGAGCCTCTAATCTGGACCCATTAGCAACTGCTGTCATTCAGACACACGGTGTCGGCCTGATTTAAATAAAATGAAATGAAGATAGTTGTTTCTGGTCCCTTGGCTTCACTCATTGCCATAAACATATGCTCTGTGCCCCGCTTCTTTCCATCTTATTTATGACTTTAATTTGTTGTGTGGGCTGCGCTAGAAATCAAATTTAATCCAATCCTCCCAGGGACCCTGTCATATAATAACATGGTAATTTCTGTGTATCCTTTTGAAAAATGAGGAAATTAATTCTTCCTGACATGTTCTAATTATTCCAGTGTGAACGGTGGATGGGCTCCCCTCCTTTTTCCCATCCCCCCAGCCCCCTAAGTGTCAGTTGCCGACGGGTGGCGAGGTGCTAATGCTGACCAGCAGCGCGTTTAATTTGAAACATGAGCAGACACCTTTCAACACACCTTCCTAATGTTAGAGTGGCTCACACAAATTAATTCACTACTCATCTGGCAGCTCTGACTCTGATGTGTGTGCGTGTGTGTGTGTGCTTGTGTTGGGGGCTGGGGGGTTTGGGGGGTGGATGGGACACTATTGCCATTAGTTAAGGTGACATAAGGTGTGTGTGCACACAAACCCTTGTGTGTGTGTGTGTTTATGTACCAGCCTGTAGGTGTATGCTTGTATGTCTATGTGTGTGGGCAAGTGCACATGTGCTGGACCAGGTATCAGCATATTTCAAGTGACTGGGTGTTGAGGTGGCGTAAAGCTGTCTGTTGGGACACTGGGATCGCTTGGACAGCTTTTTTCCCTGGATCTCCCTCCTCTCTAACTAACAGTACCTTTTCACACATCCCCCCTGCTCCACTGAGAGCTCTGAAGAGCTTATTTAATTAGACTGTCATCAGCCAGTCTTTAGCTTATCACTTGAATCTGCACAGGGACACTACTGGCAGAGATGTTTTGGAACAATGATAGCAAGCCCTTCTTGTATTTAATGCTCAAGACTTAAACGCTTATTTATTAAAACAAATAACTGTGGTGTATTTACAATAGTAAAAAAAATGGTTGAGAATGCTCTGGATTGTACATACCAGCACATCATATTTCAGAGTGAGCGGTTCAACCCTTTGCAGATCCCACATTATCTTTCTAAATTTATTTTATTCAGCAAAACTAGCTCATGCAAGGCAAAGTGTGTGTGTGTAGGTGTGTGTGTGTGTGTGTTTCTCAGTCTGTGTGAATACATTCACTCTCACTGAAGACACAAGGCTGACCACTGACAAAAGACTAATTGGCCTTAGAATTGTCAAACTAAGCATCCTATTGACTTTCAACCTTTCTCAAAGAGCCTGCCTTTCAGTGGTCAGTCAGCAGCTAAAGATTTCATAATTACCTGGGAGTTGCCATTTGAAAAAAAAATCTGTTTTCATGCTATTGGCCTGGTATGATGAAATAAAAAGGGTCAGGACAGATTACGGAGAACAACATTGGTTGATAATTATGACTAGGTTAAAAAATAAAATAAGCTGTCTTCTCACAAGTGCCAAGAGTTTGTCTCTATAAGTCCAAAGCTCTGTATACATTCAGGCTTTTGAGGGGAGAAAATGTGTTTCCACTCTAATTATGTACAGTATCTAAGGAGCTGAGACAGGAGGAGAAAAAAATAAACAAACAGAATTTACTGAACTTTGGAGTCGGGTTAAAGCCACAGAACTGTAATTGATTTGGTGTGTGTGTGTGTGTGTGTGTGTGTTGTCTCTGGGTCGTAGAACAGAGCGCTCATAGCCGTGGCGTCATGGTCGAGGAGAAGAGAGCATGGCTTTGTGAGCGGTGGGTGGGTCCCCCCATGACTCAGAGAGGGGAGAGGCGTCAACATGGCCGCCCGGCCCACAGGGATTAAAGCCCCCCCCACCCACCCCACCACACACACCCTGCAGGGTTAATCACTGCCATCTTGGCTCCATGCAGAGGGAGCAATTGCACTCTCCATCACTGTGGAAGAACTGAGGCACAAGCCACCAGTCAGGCTGCCACTGAAGCAGCTCTATGGGTAGACCTGCTTCATAAGCTTGTTTCCACTCAGTACAATAGGACGTTTTGAGCCCTGGTTTACTTTTTAAGAAGGTTGGAGTTCCTGGATCAGCACAGCGATCCTTCCTCTTTGTCCTCCCCTTTGTCAATTACTGCTTTTTATCGTATGGGTTTGGTTAAGAGACATACGAAGCAACCTGTGATATAGTCAGTTGTAAGATAGATCAGGATCTATGTAGGTAGCCTCTGTGTCTCGCTGTGCACTTCGCACTACGTGGGCCTGTTAATGACTGAAGGCCGTCTCGTGCCAAGACCCACATGGCTGCTGGCGGTGCATTAAATCAGCAGTCAATTTGACTGGAAGTTCGAAATCTGGGCTAGGTTAAGGGGATGTGCTGAAGCCGTGTTAATAGCTAGCTTGTTGTCCATATGGTACTGCTTTAATAGAGCACATTTGTTGCAGATGGTGAGAGACTTGGTTAGGCAGAGGCAGCTTTTGGCAGGGGCTCGTTCTTCGAAAGGGCTGCCGTGCCGCTCAGCCTGGTCCAGGCCAGCTTAGTGTCTTTTAACATTGATGTCTATCCTCCCCACTTCTCCTTCACCAAAAAAACAGTCTGCCCTTGAATTATGGCCTGGTCTTAATTTAAAACCATTCTTGTTTTTTTTTTTTTGTTTTTTTTTTTAGATCTATGGAGAAGAGCAAATACAATGTGGCTCAGTCACATTTTCCTGAGTTTGGTCTCCAAACCGCACCTTTGCTTCCATAGGCTAAGTTCAGTTGTCTCCATGACCACAATGGGATTGTAGACAGCAGGTCCAGCTGAGGAAACACAAGCAGAGAGACAGTGAAAGAACGAAGGTTATGGAATAAAACCAATGATAAAGATAGAAACTGAGTGTGGCCTAATCTATTTCATTTCCTCTCCTGGCACTGCTCTGTTTTAGTGAGCCTGCTGAAGGATTTAGGTGCCAGTAAAGCATATATACAGTATATTCAGTGATAAGAGTCCTCTCTATATCCTCTCAGTGTGGGTTTGTTGAAGTTTTGCATCAAATCCCATAATGCAATTATGTGTTTCATTGGGCTCTTCCCAATTTCTGAACAAAAGTTGTATATATATATGTGTGTGTGTGTGTGTGTGTGTGTGTGTGTGTTTATATGTGTGTGCATGTGAGTTTGGCAGCACACTCCTCTGTGTGTGTGTGTGTGTGTGAGTGAATGTTTGAGTTTGTGTGCGTGTGTGCCTGCCGTAGAGTATGTGTGCTTTTTGCACTCAGAGAAGTGAGGAGACACGCTTGATCTGCTCTGCACTGTTTGACGGTTGTTTTCTCACGTTGTCACTGGCTTGGTGTGCTGTGGTGTGGTGATGGTATTATGTGCGCTGGGCCCAGCTGAGTGGAGAAGAGAGCAGAGCAGCAGAGCCCCTGGCTATGCCACTCCCCCCTCCCTAGACACCTTATTGTGAGAAAAGTCTCGGCTGAGCCCTCTGGGCCTTGTGGATCCACTGCCTTGCTAAGTGCTGGCCAGACTGAAAGGCACAGTGTCCTTGGGCCCAGCTCATTCTTTCCATTCTCTCAGAGGCTTTGTCTCATAAGCCAGGAGAGCAGGGGGAGAAAATGCCAAATTACACCCATGTCACTAAAGCTGAAGGTGTTTAGGACTGAGATGTCATTTGCTGTTGTGTTTCGTGTTATTCATGATGATGTGCATGAGGGAGCTCAGCGCTGCAGCAGGAGAAGTTCACAAATTAGTATTTTTTCCTTCCATTACTGGCTCAGAGTATTGAATTTTTCAGCAGGAATTTTGAAATGTACACTTTATAGCTCTTGAATTCGAAAGTCATGAAATTTTAGTGATGAATAACAGGACGGGGATGGTGCAATGATGAAATGTTGAACAGAAATGATTGGTTAACATGCTGAAAATATTTTTGTAAGAGAATATCTTTGCCATATTTTAGTGGCTGAATCTCTATTTTAGGCTAGTTTTGAAATCTGAGAAATATTGCAACCAGTGAACACAGTTCCACTCGCAAATCTGTTTTGCTTGTTTTTAGCACTTAAAACAAAGCACATGGAAGCCCCAAATCAATTTCCAACCAATCTTAAAACAATAAAAGTGTATATTCTACAGACCAATAACACAGGCTAATGGAAACCTGTTGTAAGTCATTTTTAGCCATGTGCCTCCAGTATTTTGCGGGTGAGGCTTCTGAACGACCCCTGCGAGCGGTGACATCATGACCACATCCTCCTGCCTCATTGGCGCTGTGTGTCCCAGCTTGGGTCCCTTGTGGCCGGGCTCCCAGAAGCCACAGCTCCCTCGCCACACATGGGCTGCAGCTGGACCACCGTTGGCTACTCTGAGTAGACCGGGGCTGCTCTGGGATCTGTGGTTACGATCCTGGATGTATATCTCTGCGCACAGCCCTGGAAACACTGTATGGAGATCAGTAGGCAGTAGAGTTTATTTGATGCAAACATATCATCAGGCTCTCAATGCAAACCAATGTTGTATGCAAATCCACTCCCTCGATGGAAAAGAGGTATAATTAATGATGTCAGTTCATAAAAAGAGAGGATGGGTTCCTAGCCATCTTTCTGCTTTAATTAAAGACATGCCTTATTATAGGAGGAAGATGTATGCTCTGTGTTTTTCTTTTCTTTCTTTCTTTCTTCCTTTCTTCTTCCTTCCTTCCTTCCTTCCTTTCTTTCTCTTTCTTTCTTTGTCTTTTTTCTGTCTTTCTTTCTTCCTGTCTCTCTCTCTTCTCCTTTTTCTTCTTCTTCTTGATTATTCCTCTTTTCATAGTTAAAATGGTTCTCTGTGTATTTCTCCTGCCGCAGAACCCCACACGCTGACATGGAGGGCTTTCTTCGTAGCAGCTTTTTACTGAGGTTAGTTTCATTTCCGTTGTTGCCATTTAGGATCATAGGTCGGGTGGTAGTGGGCTAACAGGGGTTAAACTTTCTGACATATTTTAGCTTTAGACCTTGTTCTGTGTGTGTGTGTGTGTGTGTGTGTGTGCGTGTGTGTGTGTGCGTGTGCATATGTTTGTTTGTGTGCGTGTGTGTGTCTGTATATTTGTGCTGTGTGAAACAAGGATTCTAACTTATTTACCCAAGCTGTGTATGTTATGATTGTGCTCATGCAGTGTGTGGCTGACTGGCATGCTCACCCCCGATAGCCTACAGTCAGACTGAAAGCACAGTTCAACCTCCGGGACAGATGTAGACTTCCCCCCCCTCCCTCTTTCCCTTCCTCTCCCCTTCACAGCTTAGTGGACCTGCAGGTCTTAGATCAGGCTTTCTGTGTCTTTACACTGCATGCTTTTGTCTGACCGCTCTCCCCCATCTGCCCTCCCTAGCTCGCCGGCCTAATCAGGGTGGTTGGGGTAAGGCTGGGGGTGGCATATCGGTCTTGTGATGTTCTGTTGTTTCCTGTTGAGTTCTGTGTTTGTATTCAACCTACCATAAAGATTTACATTTTTTGTCTTTACCCTTCCTGTGATTCTAATTAAAAATTTGTGCTGTCATTACACACAGAGGAAGTAAATAAGAGAGCGTATTTACCATTGGCTCCTTTCCTAGTGAACCACCTTCTCTAGGCTCCAGTGTTGCTCCCTAATTAGGGTTGGCTCATTAGAAGCCACAGCAGCAGCATCTGCCTTTCAAAGCTGCTGTCAGCCAAACTTTACTAAAGCTAATGAATCCTCTTTGATTTCTTTTTCAAAAGGTCACTTATTTGATTAAATTAACAGCATTTTTTTTCCCTCTTAGAACTGTTGGGGGCATTTTAAAAAGAAAGGACAATTTGATACCATTACTCTCCTTAGTCAAAATGTCCTCTAGGAATTCAATAGGAAAATCTGTTCAAATTGGTTCCAAAATACAAGAGCATGCAATAAAAATGTATTTATCTTTTGAATCTTTTAAGATCATACTAATAATAAGATTGAGTCCTACAAGTTTAAAAAATAAATCCTAAAGGGCTTTACAAATTTTGAGTTCTGATTGAATTGCAATTGGGTCCAATTATGTGTAATTCTATTGCATGAATCAGATTCACAAGGACTTTTTGACGTCTATGACTTAACCGTGTTTTGAAAAAAAAAAAAGTTTGTTAACTCAATATAACAAAAAAAAAAAAGATATTTAACAAATTAATTAAAGGTGTCATTTTATCAGCTTTAAACGGAAATGAAATCTATTTAACTTGAAGTAAACTAATGTAACATATCTGCCTTATGCAAAAAAAAAAAAAAAAAAAAAAAATCTATAATCTCTTCTGTGGCATGGCACCAATTATTCGGTGCGGTGTATCTGCTGTGTCTGAAAGGAGTTATTCAGGCATACAGGATGTTGAATCTTCGAGAACACGCTGCCTATGTTCATTTCCGCTTGTTGTTCCACTAATGCTTCAGAGTGGAGGATTGCGTTTGACTCTCGCCACCTGTCGAAACCAGTGAGACAGAGAGCAGCACCTCTCCAATTCACCAGAGATCTTATCCACATCAAATCCTGCATCTGCAAACTAACCAAGAATAGGAGAAAAAACAAGAAACATGACCTTTGACTTTGGCTGTGTCCTAACAATTTTCCTTTGTTCTTTGTCGGACTCGTTGCTGCGAGAGAACACTGCGATTATTCTAAGTAAACACATTATTGCACTCCTAATCCACATCCTTCTGTCAATGTCTGTTTTAATTAAAGGAGAAGTGCCAGTAGAAAGATATCACGCACGCTGGCTGGAGATTGGAGCACGGAGGCCTCAACAATCAGGCCAAGATTAAAGGCAGGCTTTGCTTTAGGGTTAGCCCTTTTGCTTGGCAGAGACTTGTGTCCTGGGGAGGGGTGTGCAGCGGGGGCGGGAGGGGTGAAAGGGGAGAAAAGGATAGAAACAGGGGTGGATGGATGTGGCAGTTGGACATTCCTCCAGTGAGGAATCCCTGTCTATCTTTTCTCAAGCAGCTGAATTAGGTCAAAGGGGGCTTTGTGAGTGCAACTATCTAGATGTATGACAGCAGCTCACACTTGTGACTTAATTAATACATATATTTTTTTGTAGCACTCAGAGGGGACATGTTGTCTTTTTAATCCAGGATCTGCTTCCCAGCTGTATGGCGTAGAAGTTCCATCTCTGCTCCAACGAACAGATGTTTATGACTTTTTCTATGTCATATCTCAGTAACACACCGGACAGACCCTTCATTATTGTAATGAGTCATGCAGTTGGTTTTGAGTCATACAGTGCATACAGTAAGTCGCAATAGCCGTAAAAGTATCCACTTTCAGTTGAGAGAAATGCTGCTTCTTAATGGTACCTGCTACGCGGTCATGAGTAGTCCTTGTGAAAAATACATCAAACTCTTCAGATGTGATGGGAGAAATCTTAACAGGTGAACTCCTTATTTAGTATAAAGCTCAAAGCCTTTGTACTGTCTCTTGAAGATAATGTCAGTCTGTTTAAAATTCCCAATCCATGACAACCGATATATCTGTAACAAAGTGAAAGAGTTCTCTGAATTATACAATGTGCACAGTGTATTTTAGTGGAGGACGACTATTCATGCTCACGTTATTGTAAGCCTCAAATTTCTCCTCTTTGTTGTGGTGGAGAGGTGTTTCAGATCCATTTTTCATAAGTTTATAGCAGAATTTTAACAGGTTTTTGTTTGTGTTGTGAAAGATACTGAGAAATGGAGCGTGTGTGTGTGTGTGTGTGTGAGAGAGAGAGAGAGCAGAGAGGGAGAGGGAGAGAGAGAGAGAAAGAGAGAGAGATGTCTTCGGCAGTCTCTGTCTAGTCCCAGTGGGCAGGACCTCCCCCTACATCTCTGCCATTATTTGATGTAATGAAAGGAGAAAGTGTGTAACATTGAGATTGTTAATTAATTTAGTCTAACAAGATGAAGATAAATGAAACCCACTGAAGGTTGACTAGGCTAAGGGGCCCACTTAGCATTCCTTCTGCCCTCCAGCTCTGCCCCTCTCACTCCTTTACAATGGAGCACAGCTAATAGGTGCAGCGCCATGTTTGTACAACCCCTCTGAGCTCTCACCCACTAAGTTTAGACATGGAACGTTTTTGTTTTTTTTTTACAAAATATTGTATTTTATCAATCTCTGTGTATCATAATCTACTCTCTGTGCAATCTTTTAATTTCCAAATGGCTGGGCTGCACGGTTAGTAGCATATATATGAAGTTATTTTAATTAAGTTAATGAAGTCGTCTTGACATGTTAGAAAAAGCTCAGTTGATGTACATGATGGTAAACTAAATTGATTTTTTTAATATATGGATAGCAGCACTGTTCACAGGGGTTACTATGACATTATTCTTTTGGGGGCACTTGGTCGTCTTCTGATAGATAACTAAAAACATATTTTCCATCTTCTGCTTGAGATCAGTTATAATTTTGCCAGGAATAGAGGGAGGTTATATAAATGGCCATTCTCTCCAGCAACTATGTGGCCCCTTCACATGAGCCTGTGTGACTCCAGCCTTTCACCATATGAATGGTTCTTCTCTAATGCGGCTTGGGGGCTATTTGAGCGGCAAGAGAGACAAAAAGCAGAAAGGACATTTTTCTAAAAAGCCAGACAGTTGTCTTCATCCACAGCCCTTTCAACCAAATCAGTAGTCTATCGAGGCCCTTCTTCAGCGGACAATTTTGTACAGGGTCTTCATGGCAGCACAGACCAATCATTATGGCACCCATTCTTTGCTCCCTTAGTTCTCAAGTCATCAACAATGGGTTGTTGATTGTATGGAAAACACCAGAACAATTACGTCCTCTGTTTTGGTGGCAGGGCAGCGTTTTAAAGTGCGATCCTCGATAATGGCCTTGTTATTGTTATTCTTGGAGCAGGCCTCAGGAGAAAGAAGTAGCTGCTTGCAGTACGCCATTATTTCGCAAATTTCGATTAGCTCATCATGTTGTCTCCTGGCAAATAGAATCATAGCTAATTAAAAGTGAGTGAGAGCTCTGCCTGTGACTTAAAAGGTAGCACTCGATAGGCCAATAATATGAAAAAGGTGGTAAAAAGAAGGATTAGAGCTGTTACCCTAGTAACTCCAACTTCCATCTGCGAGGGAACAATGAACTTGTGTTCCTCCACCACCTATGCTTGAAAAAACAGAAAGCAAGAAAGAGAGTGTTCTGAAAGGACAAGACCCTTTTTAACAACAAAGTGGGATCCAGGCCTAATAGGCTCTTTGGTGAGAGTTGTTAGGCGAGATCACTGGGGGATAGAGGAGCGGAAAGGTCAACGTGTAATCCTACGACAGTGAAGGTCATCCGAGGTTTTTACAATAGCAGTTTGTTTTGTGACTCCATTTGTCTGCCTAAGAAACAAAACCTGAAGTTCAGCCATTTTAGACATACTGACGGAAGGGAGAGAGGGAAAAGGCTGGGTGAGAGATGCATCTGTTGGTAGAACATCGCCTTGTGATAATGGGGTAACACACCACACGGCCAAAATGTACTCATTCCCTTAGCTGATTAAATAAACACAAACTAGATGCCAAAGACCTGGAGGGAGAGTAACTTCTCCAATTAAAAGGAGCTGTCAGAAGCTCTTTAAATTGTCTCTTGCGTCTCTTTTACTGATACAAGAGTGGAAACCGATCCTCCATTGGTTTCTGGCACCTCAACATACTCTGTTGGCATCAACATTAACTCCTAGATGAATCTAAAAAACACCTTTAGATTCAACCAGTGTATCCTTTCCTGACAGAAAGAGCTGCATATGATCAGCACATTATATCATTTTTTCCGGTCCTTTCCGATTTATTTCCACAAAACACTATAATGATATTATAGCCACAGTATTTTAAAGACCTGAAAACATTATTAGAGGTGAAAAGTGGTGATGAAAATATATATGAAGTGGTAGTCTTGGGTAATGCATTTCCATAATATCCACTTTATTTTAGCAAACATAAAGACAAGTTTCTGTGAGCATTACAAGAAAAAAAACAAAACTTGTTTGATAGGCTTATAGTTAAGAGCTGCTAAAGAGCTCCTGCGCTGAAAGGGAATGCTCTCCCTCTAAAACATGGCTGAGTTATAATGATCCATGACTACGGAGGCACAGTATGTGTTTCTCTTTGAGTTTTATGTCCCTTATTACAGCTGCAATACGTCTGCTCACATTAAGCTAATTTATGGCTGAGGCCAGCGGAACAGCAGTACAGGTTAATGAATTTGGCATTACTAATTAAACGTTATTGAGGGCTGAATATGAATCCTGTGGTTGGGAGGGACAGCGGAGAAGAGGGGGGGGGGGGAGAGGAGGAGGAGAACGGGACAGAGGACTCTCTCTTCCGCAGTACTTTTCTAGTTGCGTCTGTGATGAGTAAAATACGAGAAGTGAATCTGAAGACAACACTGCCTCTGAGGTGAATCAGAGGACAGCTGCGTTTCAGTGCAGTGTCTCCACTCAATGCGATCTCTGATTGACTGTATCTGAAAATAAATTGTTTGTAGGATTATGCATAATTTGACAGAGTGCGCTTGGGGAAAATAAAAACTCTGTTCAATATGCTACTGTGAAAGGAAGGAATACCTGTTAAAACCCAAGCTAGGCGGCTCTGGATGTAACTTTGACATATTTTCTGTATCTGAGTCTCCATATCTGTTCTAACATGTGGCGAAGTGCTGGGTGAAAGGATGAATGAACAGCTAAAGTGATTATACACTCTGAAGGTGAGCTGAGGACCTTCCTGTTCTGACCAGTGAAGAACATGACTCCTTTCAGACAATTGTTGCGTTATACTGCTTAAGGAGAATTGTCCAATGACTTCGCTCATCTCGTGAAAACAGGGACTTGAAGGCCGTGTAGCGGAGTCCGCTCAGGCAAAGAGACAGTGTGACAGTGTGGAATATTGAGCAATTATTGAACTGCCCTCTGACGCACACGCTCCAAGACCAGGACTAGTTAAAGAAGATGAGATATTCTTTCCCCTGCATTGAAAATTCATTGCCTCTATACATGTTAGTAGGAAGCGGTGGTGCGACACTGGTGCAGTACACGGAAAAGAAAAGGCGGCTTGAGAAAGCTTTTAGGGAAACACAATAGAAGTAACCTATACACAAACATAATTATTGAAAAACTACAAAAATGTTCGAAAGATTTTAAAAGAATGCTGGAAAATATATTTAAATATATAAATATATTTTTTTCTTTTATAATTGTAAGGTTCCTCAAAGCTCCCTAAAGGTTCTTCAAAGCTCTCTAAAGGAGCTTCTCTAAGAATCTCACCACTTATTGGGATCCTAGAGCCACTTTTTGGATCTTCTCAGCATCTCATGGTGTGAAGTACCCCTAATTTTTCATTTTTTTATTTTAGTGTATTGTGTATAGAGTGAATGGAGTTGGCTTGTGTGTACTCATGTGTTGTTTAAGTCTTATTTTTGCTGCCTCTCTCTCTCTCTCTGTCTCCCCCTCTCTCTTTCACTCTCGCAAGCACCTCTACACTCCATGTCTGACATACTCTCCCTGAGAGCTAAGCCTTTCAATTTAGATTTCAATTATCATGTTAGTTTTGTGATTAGACTTCTGTCCTCCAGGAATCAGACCTCTCTGCTCCTCTCTATTCCACTCTATTCCACTTCCCCTGCAATCACATCCCATCTGATGAATTGCGCATATAATTACGGAAGTTATTGAATATGCAGATCACTGCTGACTCTTGGTGTGTGCTTCATAATGCATTAACTCTAACTGTATCAAACAAGGGTCCCTGATAAAGACCCACTCTGATAATGAGAGAGGGCCAATGTATGCTATTAGTCAGAGATAACAGACACCACAAAGGCTGGGACTCAATTAAAACAGAGCCACGCTATAATCTGACTGTGTGTGTGTTTGTGTGTGTGTGTGTAGGAGGGCTGGTTCCCCTTACCCCCCCTTAGCCCCTGAACAACACCGGTGTAGGGAGTTGGCACTGGGCACAGTCAGCTCTACCATTACAACCAGTGCAGCACAGTTTCTTGTGGCTGGCCAGCCGGCCAATGCACAGGGTGTTTATGAATCATCCGACATGAGGTATTTCCCCCATGTTACAGTATGTTGCTACCATAGTCTTACACTCTGTCCCATGATGCAATCCCTTAGAGCCTTTCAGGAGAGGGGAGTGAAGCACTTTACAGGCACACCCACAGGAGGGGGATGTGGGAAATTTTGAAAGTTTTGAGTGATAGCTTTTATAGAGAGCTTTCTCAAAACCTGGCTTGCCAGCCAATGAAACAAGCCTCTCCTGATGCCCATACATACTACAAACTATGGACTTTTGTCTTCGTCTTGAAATACAGGGAAATAATTTGTTACCTACTCAATAAAACAATATTCATTTTTTCACATAAAGCTTGTCTTACAGACTTTCTGGTGTAGAGTTTCTCAGCTGCTATGTTCAGTTAGAGACACAATTGAGAATAGAGGGAAAAGGAAGAAACCAGGTCCTGTATTTTTAGCCTGTGCTGTAGTGATGTAGATGCCATTTATAGCTGATATGCCGGCCTGATCCTGGACGGCTGCCCTGCTGACACCAGAGAGGAGAGTTTATAGACTACAAACTCTGCACCCCCACTCTCCAACACACAGACATGCAAACGAAGTAGGAAAAACACGTCGCTTTTCAAAATATCAAACACCACATCATATCTAGAGTGTACAGCGCACAGCCTGCTGATTTGCTTTATTATGTAGGCCTATTAGACATCATTGAAATGAACAATTAAAATGTAGTTAGATTCAATTGTAACCTGATTCATCATATGCTGGCTGACTAGCAGATGGTCACTCCTAGAAGCCGACAGTCATACACATCAGGCATTAACATTCTTTCTTAGGATATGCTGATTGATTTACAAAGGCAGAACACGCTTGGACAAGAAGACAAACACATTTTGTCATATTGAATCAATATAATCTAAGCAAACAATATAATGTTTATCAAGAAATGTATACAGTGCCATTTGCTCCGTTTATTGTCTTTCACTCGTTAAACAATTTTTCTATACAGTTAAACAGAGCAAAATACACTAATTACAACTGAAGGCATGAAGACTAAACTGTACTTGGTAATTTGTAAATAAAAGGTTATGTTAAAGCTCATTGTCTCTTTATGGGGTGCAGCGTTGCTCACTATAACTGAGAGAAAACATTCGTCCAATAGGAGCTTTTATTTAATCAACTCATTGTTCTAGAATTTTTTTTAGTATATCTTGCCATATGTTTTACACTTTAATATATATATGGTGCAGATTCAAAATTCCCTTTGAATCTGTTATATCCATGACATTGAAATCCATTAAATCAACTTTGAATAATATTGAACAGAGGCAGCGATAATCTGATCTAATGTTGTGATATCTAATTACCCCTTTGTTGTCCCCTCTGCTGTGGACACAGTGGTTGGTATTAGAAGGCTTGACTGGTGCTGGATCTGTTTCTCTGTCATGGCTGTCTGTTGTAATTAAGACTCAGAGAGTGGCTTCTAGCACACTGCACTGTGACTACTGTACCCAGCTCCATGTATATTATTAGGTTAATAGGATTGAACATGTTTACACCAACTGTTAGCTTAACAGGAGGTCAAGGAGGTGACTTAAACTTGGGTAAGGGGCTTACTTAGGAGCTCAAATAGCATTGTAGTGGCCGACTAATACACACCGATACACACACACAAATATGCACTGCACTGCTGCTCCCGCTAATATGCTTTAGTGACCTGTAAAGTAAAAGAAAACTAATGGGCACGGTTTTCCTAAGTGGCCAATGGGATTTTGGTGCCCTTTACTGTAAAGAGTGTGTTGCAAGTGCGACGACCTTTGCCAAGTCCCAGCTATTGTTTGCAGATTGGTTACACACTCTACAGGCTGTGAAAGACACATCTGCTACCTTCAGCTCAGCAGAGAGCAGATAGACAGTCAGAGACAGGGTTGGGGGGGTTTAGGGGAAGGTGTGTGTGTGTGTGTGTGTGTCAGGGGGGATAGGGGAGAGGGGGTGGGGGTGGGGGTGGGGGTGGGGGGTGGAGTCCAGGCATCAGGAGGTGGGGTCCACAGCTACCCTGTCATACAGCTCAGCTACAAGCCCTATCTTCTTATCAAATATTTGTCTGGCCTTCACCGGCTATTTGCCTTGTTCTGTTTGCTTTGTTTATTTAAATCTATTTGAGGCCAATAGATAGACAATGTCCAAAAAGCTGTTTTGAGATTTTGTTTGTTACATAATGTGTATGTGTGTATATATGTAGGCGTGTGCACACACGTACGAATTGCACATAGATGCTTATTTATTTTTTCCATTGTACTTCAAATATATGCTCTTAGATATTTTGTGGTTAAATGGACTTACAATACTAGAACACTAGATTTTTTTATTTTTATTTTTTTTAACATTTAACATTGTGTTTTTGGGGAAGTCACAGCAGGCATTGTTGTTTGGTTATCATAGCAATATAAAAGTGTTAAATCTGAAGTCAGTGTTACAGAAAACTCCCTTCAGGATTTTAGGATCAGATATAAAACCATATTTGTTTAATGTGTTTTCGATTGATTCACTGATTGAGATCCAAAGGGTGGTCATAAATGTTTCAGGACAAAGGGTCTCTTTGTGTGCGCGGGGCCCCAGTTGAAATGGAGGAGTAGTTTGAGATTACCAGATTATTTCCTACTAGCCCAGTGAGTGAGGCGAGGCGAGCCGCAGCCCTGCACCGTGCTGTGCTGAGGCTGAGCATAATGAGTGTGGTGGCAGGGAACCACAACAGAGCCGGGGCAGAGGCTGCCTGGGAACCAGAGGCCCGTGGCCCACGGCCAAACACAGACACAAACCCTGCCGCACACTTGTGGTTTTTTAAGAAAGCAATTTAGTTAATGATTTCATTTTGAAGCACTGTCATGATGCATGTGTCTTCTGAGCCAGCCACCAAAGAAATAAAGGAGAAACTAACACAGAGGAGAAGGTATTAGTAAACATGAGGTGACCCCGACAACCACAGAAAAAAATAACATGCAACTGAGCGTAATGTGGCGTCACATACTTACATCTGTTCTGAACACAACACAAATGTTACTTGGGTAATAGATTGTGGTAGGTATATCGCTTGTGGCAAAACTTCTATGTTGACAGACAGGCTCCTGTGTCTTTTTATGCATCGCTCTGGACAAATGCAGAAGAGAGTTGGAGCATAGTATGAGTGGTCAGACACATGGTTAGCAGCAGACTGCTGAGGCATTTTCTGTTTCAGTCAGCGTCTAATCCACTACAGTGCCTGCTCCCCCGGAGTGGAAATACAGCACATTTTTCTGTTCAACCATGTCTGTCAGCTCTCTGATTTTATTAGGGCTATGTTTCACATTCATTTACTGTAGGTTTTCTCAGTGAATGAAACCATCTTAGCATTGCTAAAACAGCAGCTTGTACATGTCTTCTGTGAACCAAATTTTTGGGCAATTACTCAGATCAATGGCAGGGGTTTCTGGTTTTGCTCCTCAGATCTCATTTTTCTTCAGCCTCTCTCTTTTTTGTATCAGCTGTCAATCATCCATGGTAACTTTTAACCACCACCAAACAGAGCCGGCTGCCAGCCATTCATTTAGTCCTTCGCTTTTGCTCTGCTTCCTCCCGTCCAACCTGTCAGAACGATACACACTGTTGACCATGCTTTCTATTCAACACCGGCAAATGAATTGGTTTCAGTGGTTTAAATCAGCAATCAATGTCAGTTTCCCAACATAATAAGCCTTAATCATAAATCTTTGAGGTGTGGCCTGCCTGACCCCTATTCATCATGCCTCGGCTAGATGGCCTCATCTGGGTGGAGCAAATGAACTACCCCTGTTTTGATTTTCCAATTGACGTGTCACATGAAACGTGGCTAGTCTCTCTCCCCTCCCCAATTCTATCCCAGTCCTTCTTCTCACAGTTGCTTAAGAGAACACACAAGGGCCTAAAGACAAAGAGGAAAAAAAAAGTCTGGTTGTCACAAGGGCAGACACATTTGTATGGCTTGTGAGCCTTCTCAATGAACGCTTAATTTATTCAGAAAGAGGTAAAGAATAGCGTACAGAAAAAAACCCCAGAAGAATTAGAGGTGGGACTAACTGTAGCTAATGAGCTGTTGTCCTCCCAGCCCCTAGAATAGAGCAGCTTAATCAAAGCAGTGTTGAAGGTAATTTCCTCATTTTTTCCCCTAGCTACAGAAATCCATTTATGAGATGAGAATGAAAGAGAACAAAACTGCTTTTCTTTTCTTTAGACATTGCAAATTTTCCAATTTGGTTGACCAGGACTGGCGAAGCCTTCTACATTAGGAAAAAGAAAGGAATTAGGATAGTGGCGGAGAAAGCGGGCCACTGTGTGTCGACATTCCAGATGTCCAAACGGCAGTTGTACCAACCCCAGTTCTGCTGGGCACCGAAGCTGCCAATGATGACCTCATGATGGCCAGGCCAAAGACTGAGGCCCATAGTTCTCCTGCCATGCAGTACAATAACCCCCTCCTCTCATAACCCATTCACTGTCACCAATGTCCTTGCTTTTCCTGCTCCCTGCAAAATTACTCCTTCATAATTAGCCATTGTCCTTGATTATTTGGCCCAAAATCTAAGTCCCCCCCCCCCCCCCCCCAAGACCCTGCTTTCTTCTTTTTAACTTCCCTTCCCTTTTCAGATTGCTGTGTTCCCTATACACTCATTGTGCATCTCTTTGGAAACTTGTGATGCGTCCCCCCCCCCCTCACTTCTGTTTGGCACCCCCAGCTCACTTTTCTGGGAACTGTGAGAGATGTTACACTCGATTTGTTGAAGTGCAACCCTTTGCTGCAAACACTCAAGTGCACAGAAGAAGTTATCTTTATAAATGACAGAACGGACCTGGCCTGAATAGTGCTTTGTTTACTGTTTTCCAAAAAGGGGGCCCCCGCTATATTTCATCTGTCACCGTTGCTTTTCTTTCCTTCAACAATGCTCGATTGTTTCCATGAAAATTTCAGGTTCCATGGACAGGAGAATTCTGTATTATTATGTTCCTGCCAAATTCCGATCTCTGTTTTCCTTCCCCTGCTCACAAAGGGCTCATAACTTACTGTCAACTATGAGGCAAGCCACAAAGCTCCACTGTTGCTCAGCAAATAGGGTTGTGTTGGTTGATGGCTTGACTGGCTGTGAGGTTTGCTTAACGGCAGCAGCAGCGACAGAAGGCACTTTGGGAACTCCGTACCCCAGCGGGCCGGGAGAGAGAGAGAGAGAGGGGGAGAGAGAGGGAGAGAGAGAGAGAGAGAGAGAGAGAGAGGAGGGAGTAACAGGGAAAAACAACAAGTAGCTTTTCTTGTCTTTCGATCTTTTTTCTCTGGCAGGCAGGAAGTTTGGCTGGTTAAGGAGAACACTGAAGTTGTAGTCCAGGACGAACTGTTGCTGTCTCGTGATTTATGTGTTTCTTTAAGTGTTTGACTCCCAACTCGAGCTCCACTTCTTGTGGATCCCTTCTGCTCAAGAGTGATGCAGGTCCAGAAAAAAAAGGACTGTACCGAATTTTTGGATTGTCAACCTGCATTTGAGAGAGTGTATGCATGAGTGAACTAGTGTGTATCCTGGGGAACTGAGAGGCTGTTATGCCATCCAGCTCCGAGTTTGTGTCCCTGGGATCAGGAAAAGGGCCAGTGGCACAGGGGACCAGAGGAGAAGGAGGAGGAGAAGGAGGAGGAGGAGGAGGCAACGAGGGATTCAGTGTGTGAGTGCTCATCGACCCTTCCTGAGTAGACAGACAGGGACACTTAAGCACTCTCACACCTGCATCTGCCTCTGCCTTGCGTGGGGGGCAAGGACACCAACCATGCTGTCAAACCAAGGCAGCTGCACAAGTGTTTAAAGTGAGCTACAAGGCAGTTCCTCTGGCAGAATATTATTGCAAATAATTTACCCTGCAAAGTAATTATCAATGCTCTGCTCAATATGTAAAGTGCGCACTTCAGGTGGCTTGCTTAATTTGCTCTGGGTGGCTATCTTTTGAGTGTGGATTTTAGCTGTGGTAACTGTGGCAGTTTCTAATAGAAAAGGCACCAGGAGAGAGCGTGAAGTGAGGATGAAGTGCCAGTGTAATTGAGTTGACTTTTTGCAGGGGAAGGTCAACATTTATGGAGGAACAATTTAAACAAATTCCTTTGGACAACTCTCCAGTCACTGTACAGTAGGTTACCTTGTTAGAGAATCTGTATTTTCCCAACCATTTACCATATTTTAATATCATTATCTATAATTACTTTGTCAACTAAGGTTTAAGAGATTTAAATCAATTTGCGTATCATTGACTCAAACTGACATAAAGGACAAAAAAAATATTTAGTTCCAGCACTCACTTATCTGCTTTATCTGTTTGTTTTTAATTCTGCAGGAATTATATTCATGTACTGACAAAGAGAATATCTACTAAAACATGTTTGTGTTTGTATGTGTGTGCATACTCTGTGTGCCTGTGTGTGAAAGAGGGAGTAACTGTGTGAGATATACAGCCTATATTGTGAGTTGATTATGTATCCAGAAACCTGGCTCATGCACAGCATGGCACAGTCACAATGGAGGGTGATAATTTAATTGTGCTAAACGGTGGATACCGTGTCAATGCTCCTCCAGCTGGGAACTGTCAGGTAGTAATATCTCATTATGGCAGGTGAAGAACCCAGAGGAACCCTACGACGACACCTGTTAGAACAGGAGGAACCCCTGAAGGGAAACTCTCTCTCTTTCCCACACACACACCCACCCACACACACACACACACACACACAGATACAGACACATACAGAGTAAATAGAATATCAGAAATGTCTTTTTCTATTGTAACTCAATTTAAAAGAAGACTGTTATTTATTAAGCTTTATTTTTTAATGTTTTAATGTTACCATGACAGGCAATTGATTGAATTAAACCAAATTATTTTATTTTTTTACTATCCATAGGTGCTCTGCCACGTTGGTGTATGAAATATGTAGTAGCTCCTGTAGTACAATATTGTAACAGAGTGACAGTGCAGAACAGTTATAGCACCTCTGTTAATTTGCTCTATTAGAAGATCTCATGCAGTCAGCCAGGCAGCTCAAATGCTGCGATATGGTAACTGCTCATTTTACATGCTTGTGGACAGAAGGCAAATGTACACTTGAATATGCCTTTGTTTAATCTGAATATAATTCTGTTTTAGTATAGATATATCTTAAAATTTAAAACTGATTTGTAGACACAATTGAAGCATCTTTTGGATGTACAGTATGTTTTTATGTGTGTGAATGTGAGCGTGTGCATGTGTTACAAATGGAAAGTTAAAACCCATTATTTATCATAGACAGCTTTCCCATCATGTCTTTAAACAATGGCCTTCTTGTCTTCAATCATGTATTTGATTATTTCTCTCCCCTTTTGCCTGCTGCTAGTACAGAATCTGAAGGGAAGGATCTAATATTCCCCCCCCCCTGTGATTAAAGTTCGAAGGTGCAAGATGTCGGGAGTGAGACAGACAAGTGGGCGGGTCGGGTGGTCTGGGCTGGTGGGGGAGACGGTGTGGAGTTACTTATCACTATTGTCTATAAAAGGTAAACAGTGTGAAAGAGCAGATCCAGCGGGCTGAAAGTCAGAGCCTTTTACGATGAAAGAGGAAATGGGATAGCTGTGGACACATGGCCCCGCAGTCATAAGACCCCTAAGATGAGCAGCGCACAACACTCCTCTCATGCTCACCAATTAAACAGAGGTTGTTTTGCGTGATGATGAAACATTATCGGTGGGAACAATTCATGACTCAAAGCATTCCAGGCCATATGAGCCTCCCGCCTGGAGAACTTAAGTCTTAATCCTTCAAATGTGTGCAATATTGTCAGCTATATATAGCCCAGTTCTCTTTTCTGACTGACCCTCCCTCCTCTCTGCCTCTAGTCTGCAAAGTCACTGGGGCTTTGTCTTTGGGAAAGCAGGCAGGAAGGCAGCATTTCATGCACTTATTGATTAGTTTGGTTTGTTAGCTGTCCATTGTTATTGTGTAATCAAGCATGAGGGAGGGTTAGGGCTTGTCAAGGATTTATGAGCTGCCTCTTCAATTTGCCATATTCTCACTGCTCAGTATGCAAAGGCACATATTGGGCTTATTTTCCAGAGAAACTGGTTAAATTATTGATATGAGTAAAGGAATTGCAACAGCACTAGTATACACTGTAGTTAAGAATGTGCAAACAGGGTTGTTTTGCTGATTCTGTTTTATGAGCATAAGGGCCAAGCCTGTAAACAGTGTTATTCAATCAGAGAATATGATCCTATGTATTGGTGGTGCCCACATTCAGCTGAATCCCGCTCCCTTCCTTTGCTCCTCATCAAATGGCTTTGTTGTATGTATGCTGATCTATTGCACCCAAGCTCCTTTAGATCTTAGCCCTGTTTGATCCCCGCTCAGACTATGAGGAATATAATACCATATGGTTGCCCTCAGATATTTTCAGAGAATTATTGCAGCACTCCCCCTTTTCCCTTTCAATAATATGAGGTAGTATTGTATAGGGCTTGTCAGAGGTGGGGGTGGGGCAGTGGGGTTCTCTGCACTCTTTAGCTGCCTGAGCGCAGCCCTCCCAGCACTGCTAATAAATTATTAACTCCTGCTGACAAATACTGTTATGGAGCCTGCCGCAGATCTGTTGCATTCTTTAACAAGATTGCTGTAGACACATGTTACAGGAGGATGGAGTCTCCATCTCTCTCTCTTTCTCTCTCTCTCTCTCTCTCCCCTTCTCTCTCTCACGCCTCAGCAGTTTGACTGATGGCTGGAGACCAAAGTAAAAGTGCCTCAGAGACTGAATATTTTAGTGGTAAAATAATACCACTTGATTTACTGTGTAATACAAAAGAACTACTTTGTTTCACTCTCACACTCCATTGAGGATGAGGCGCTTGTTGCGCTCGAGGCTCGGGCTTTTTGGATGCATGAATAAAAAATACGTCAGAATCTGCGTACCGCTCCTCCTGCCTTCCTCCCCCCCCCAAACCCCACTACTGCCCCCATCTACCTCCAAGCCTCCCCACACCGTCACTTTATCATGCATGCTCTGAACTTTGTTCTGAATTTTGATTTTCAATTAACACTCCCCAATTTTGAGATCATTTTCTATTTGATATAATTACAGGAAACAATTTAATGGCTGATTAAAATTGAGGGCTGAGTCCCACTAAAGACACAGCCGGCAACACATGCAGACACATGGGCAGACAGACAGACAGGCATGCAGGCAGATAGACAGGCAGGCAGGCAGATAGACAGGCAGATAGACAGGCAGGCAGGCAGGCAGACAGACAGGCAGACAGGCAGGCAGGCAGGCAGGCAGGCAGGCAGATAGACAGGCAGATAGACAGGCAGACAGGCAGGCAGACAGACAGGCAGACAGGCAGACAGGCAGACAGGCAGGCAGGCAGGCAGGCAGGCAGGCAGATAGACAGGCAGATAGACAGGCAGACAGGCAGGCAGGCAGGCAGGCAGGCAGGCAGACAGACAGGCAGGCAGGCAGGCAGGCAGGCAGATAGACAGGCAGGCAGGCAGGCAGATAGACAGGCAGGCAGGCAGGCAGGCAGATAGACAGGCAGATAGACAGGCAGACAGGCAGGCAGGCAGGCAGGCAGGCAGGCAGGCAGGCAGATAGACAGGCAGATAGACAGGCAGGCAGGCAGGCAGATAGACAGGCAGATAGACAGGCAGGCAGGCAGGCAGATAGACAGGCAGGCAGGCAGGCAGGCAGGCAGGCAGGCAGATAGACAGGCAGATAGACAGGCAGGCAGATAGACAGGCAGATAGACAGGCAGATAGACAGGCAGATAGACAGGCAGATAGACAGGCAGATAGACAGGCAGGCAGATAGACAGGCAGATAGACAGGCAGATAGACAGGCAGGCAGGCAGGCAGGCACAGGTCTCAGACTCCTTCTCTGCCATCTACCTGACTTGCTGGGTTTGTTTGTACAGCTGCCTAGACGCGTGAGATTAACTAAGGCTGCTATTGTCCAGGTCCCCCTTCACTGCCCAAACTGATCTGTGACTATGTGCCGGTGCCTGCGCTGTGTGTGTGTGTGTGTGAGAGAGAGAGAGAGAGAGAGAGAGAGAGAGGGAGGGAGAGAGCATGTGAGGGAGAGAGAGAGAGAAAGAGAGAGAGACTATTGTGCGTGGATATACCAGCCCCGAATGATAATTTCAATATAGAATACACTCAGACAATAACAGTTCAGCAGTGTGTGTAAATGGACAATACACTTAATTTGCAGTCTTCCTTGAGCATTATCAGGCCCGAAGGCCTTGCTTTATACAATCCTTGCTTAAAAAGGAACACATCTTTGCCTATCTCTTGGCGCTCAGCTTTCAGCAGAAAGTGCAAGGACACTATCACATCATAGTCTCTCTCAACCTTGAGTCCCCCCCCCCCCCCAGCCCCTGCTCTAGGCTAGCTGAGGGTGGAACTAAACCACTGTCACGTTGACCCCTGTGGATACAACAGGAGAACGGGGCAGATGGTAATCAGTGGTGAAATATACTACAAGTACTGACCTAAACACACACAAATACTCTCTCACTCTCTCTCTCTTTTGCTCTCATACCCACACACAGACACACACACACACACTCACACTCATCTCTTTTGAGTCCTAAATAGTCACATTCTGGTGTTAATGGTCAGTGTCCAGTAGCTGAGATAAATAAGCAGAACAACAGCTCAGGGAAAAGTGGATTAAGAGTTAAATATGCTCTAGCTCCTTCTCTCCACTTCACATCAGTAGGAAGGCCATATTATCCCCTTATTAATTTAATACCAAATGCATAATTAGATTTGCTGGCACAGTGTTTAATTTCATTCATTGTAGCACACAGCATGAGTGCGGCCTCATTAATTGTGAGAAAAGCCGAATTGGTTATATAAATTCTGCACAGAAAAGAGTTAGGTTGTAAAAGGGAAAAAGAAATTGGAATTAACATGAGTTTCCTTTGCACCTGATATGTCAAGTACACTCTTCACTGTAATATTCATGAAAGCATGTGACAGATTTGCGAATTCAGTCTTCCACTGTTAGGTTTTGATTTCCAAGCTGCTTAAGTAGGATTTATTGGCCTGGGGAAATGCTGTCACACTAAAATGTTAATCATTTCCTAATTTGACGAGTGGAAATAAAAGAGGAAGAGGCTGTTTTTTTGTTTTTATTTGATTGCTTTGGAGTGAAATCAATCCATGCTTAGAAAATAATAAGATGATAGAAGGGCAAAATCAAATGAAATCAACATGAAAGATAAGGGAGATTGCTTATGTGGCTTGTAAATAAAAAGGAATGTTATCAGGCACAAGTAAAAATCTTGTTTTTAAATCTCTGCGTACCGTGTGTAAACTTATTTGTGAGTGAAGACTCACTAGATTTGACTTGGAGGACTTTATCTGGCTGGTCGTCTCATTGTCTGGCTGACCTACTGCCTGACTGACTGACTGGAGGATTGGGCCAGGCCCCAAGCAGGCACCGTTCCAGCCCTAGATCAAGCCATCCATTTGCATTAAACAAAGGATTAGGGACCCCACGGCCCGATCCTAACCCCGCAGGCCAGAACAGCTTCAGGCTACCGTCAGGTGGAGAGTTCAGTCCATTCAGCATTCTCCGCTCAGCTCTCCTCGCATGTGTACCACTTCCTTTGCTGTTAGTGCCTTATATAATCCATCACCCAGTTACAACCATGCACAATCACTTCAACATAAATCCCGAGCATTTCGTGAAACGCTCAGGGAAACGGCATTCCTTCTCCTGTATCGGCGATGATCTTAAACAGATATGTTTTCCTAGCGAGATGCCCTTTCTCTTTTTTTTTCTGACTCTATTCTCCCCCGTTCTTGCTCCGCAGCAGAGTAATGTCTTCCAAGCAAGCCACGTCTCCTTTTGCCTCTGTCGTCGATGGGGACGATGCCATGAGCCAGGAGCACCTGTCTTGGGAGAAAGAGGAGAGCGCAGAGGCCCATGGCACACCACAGCTGCCACTGCACAGTCTGCTCCATGGAAAAGCCCACCCCGATGAGATGCAGCCGCTCAGCAGCGTCCCACCAGAGACCGACTGGGACAGCCTGGTGTCAGCCCAACAGCGCATGGTGAGACACACACACACACACACACACACACACACAGAAATGTACCCATACTAATCTAGTATCACCACTAAAAATAATACTACAACACATCTTGGTTCAGATATTAGTCAGCGGCTTCTCCAGACAATGTCATTTTTTTGTGAGTTCTGTCATTTACGCAGCCATTTATGACTTTCATCATTGTGTGGCCACTGAGCGTGGGTTGGGCTGTCACACTCGCACAAATGCACATATGCCTGCATACGAATGCACACACACACACGCACACACACACACACACACAATATACAACAGACAAAACACACTCACAGCAGAGCCCTCGAAACAGTTTCAGTGAAGACTTAAGACCATGTGCTCTTTGAAATCTAAGCCCCTCACAAGTGTTTCGAGATCCTCCACACTCTGCTCTCTGAAAAGTTTTTAATCAAATAGACTTTTCTTAGGTCTTCTCTAAATTATCTGTTTTAACTTAGAAGCTTTAGTTTGGTTATAATAGCTACTTCATTAGTTGTACAAGTGTATTCATTATAGTGTTCACTTGAGATGAATTAGTGACCTTTTTTGTCTCTTTGTTATGGCTAAGTCATTTAGTTGAAGAACTGCTCAGTTTACATGTAGATATTGCACATAGATATTTTTTGATCAGTGCTTCTGCATTGCCCTTCACATTATTTTGAAGAAATATCAAATTTTTGCCCTTTCCTTTGTCAACATTTCAATACAGTGGTTCAATGAATGCACGAAGGAAAGGCAAAATGATGAAGTGGGTATCCAATTTTTTATTCTAGCCTCTACCATAAAATATGGGCTTGTCATTGAGTTACAGTTCTGTAAAAGGCTTGACTCAAGTAGTGAGGCTTATCATTGACTATGTTTAGATAGACCAACACAAAAGGTTGCATCAAGCTTACCTGAAGCTTAAATTTACATTCATTTTGATGAATGTTATACACAATTAGCATACACCTTTATACAGTTGTATAGGTGAAATAAGTATTGCCTCAAATCATTTGGAATTAATAAAAAAACACTGCATCAAAACTAAATTAGCAAGTGTTCAGCTTTATGGATAAAATAAAGAATGTGCCTTTGCACTTCATCCTTCATTCATGTACATTACACTTCGAGACTGTAGCTGTCTTACAGTAACAGTGCACAATGTATTCTAAATCATTTTAATACAAAAATGAAATTATGACCTGGCTCACTACTACATACGTTGGTAACATGAAAATGATAATTTCATCAAAATGTGTTTTTTATTTGCCTCAATAAAGTTGGATTAGTTTTGATTTTAAGTTCAAACAATGTTTAAAACATTTTGTTACAGGGGAGAAGAGGAAAACATGTATAGATGTTTTTTTGAGTATTTAGCATTTTATGAACTCCTAAATAAGGAGACAATATGGGACAAAGCCTCAGAGGGAGAATGATTCCCCAGCTGTCACACTTGGATCACTTGAGGTCTTGAGGTCTCTGTAGACCAGAATGCAATGGGGCCCACAGTGGTGGAAGAAGTAGACAAATCATTTAAAGTAAAGCAAAAGTCTGGACAGCATAAGTTTCACACGCTGAAACATTTTCAGTACAGATTAGGTCTGACTATAAGTTTTTAGTATTACCAAAGATCAGAGTGCTGACAGCTGTCACATATGAGATACTATTTGTGTTACATTTCTTCTATGAGATAACACCCTGGACTAAAGTAAAATTATAGAGAACAATAGTTTTCTAAAACAGATATTTTAGGTGGAACTATCAGGAAGGTTGATATACAGTAGTAATTCTGGAAAGGATAAAAATCATAGGGGCACTCAAGTAATAATTACGATCCCTGAAACTCCTAAAAATTGTCTGGTTCAAATGTTGAACCTTTGTCCATTTTTATTTGAATCTTCTCCATCAGGGTTACTGGTAACTGCAGCTTCTTCATAATTATAGTGTAGAAAAAGGTATTTGCTTTGAGTAGAAGCACAAAGAACAAAGTAAAAGTTATTTTTAAAGAAAAGCATAAAGCAGAACAATCTCAAAACTATAAGTGCAGTAATTTCTTACTCTGCACCCCTGGGGGCCCAGATCCAGGCTCAGCAGGCACTCATTGTTGCTAGCTTGTACAAAACAGCTCAGCCCATATTCTGTCCCTCCCTCTAGCCCCATGGCTCCCTAATGCTGTGAAACCTTGGGGATTCTGGGGTCTTCAGATAGGCAGCTCTGCCAAACCCTCCACCATCAGCTATTATTAGGCTGAACAGAGGACCTCTAACTCTCGCTTGAATAATGTTAATGGCACATAAAAACCCCAAACTGCATCATGACAGAGGGAATGGAATGTAGCCTTATCTGCTTCCCTGCGGGCTGCATTCTTGTTGCTATTAAAGAAACATGTCTTGTCCACAGTATGTGTGTGTTGTTTTTCTTGTTGTGTATAAGCTACATCTGCAGCCAGACCCGAGACGCTGTACGTTCTAAGTGCGGAGCTGCTTTGATGTGAGCGGAGGGAAGAAGAGCAGAGGCACTTGTGGGCTATAGACAGGGGAGGCAGGTGGTTGTCTGTGACAGACGGGCCTGTGGTAAAGAGACCCAGAGGGCCTCTGAAGTAGCTCTGCAGCGGGCCACCCAGACCCTCAACACCTCAGCACTGCAGCACCACACACACACACACACACTCACACACACACACTCACATACACACACACACTGTTCCGGACTGCTCTTCATGGATGCCGGGGTGGTGTGTGCTAAGACAGTGTGATACAGTATGTAATTGACAGGCAAGGAGTCGCTCAGGTGTCCTCTCATACGTGGGGCATAATAGGATGTCAGTGATGTGGTGTTTGGATATTTTGTGAATTGTCCTCACAATTCTTGACAGTCCTTTTGAAAGAATGAACTAGGCCTGAAAGAAAAGTTAAAATTTAATTTGGTATACAGTCTTTTTTTGTACATATTGAATTTGTATGTTTTATTATCAAGTTTATTAAAAAATATGATGGTTTTGTTCCTTGACCTGAGTTAAAACCTTAGACTACTAAGGTATACATTAAAGTCAATATGCGGTGTGGAGCCAAACATTTGCAGTGTTTTTTATTCTAGCCATTATTTGATATAGCTAGCTAGAACTTGATAAAAAAACTGTTTTGCCCTAGACAACTTTGTTTTAATTTTATATTGTTTTAATTTTAACAAACAAGAAAAAAATCAACACATCTTAAACACTTCAAAAATCCACAAAAATCACTGTATTTGATGAAGCCACAATGCTAAATGCAGTGGTACTTTTTATGTTTCGAGAAGTTGCACAATGCCACATCTAAAGAGGACGAACAAGAGGCTCTTCCTCAGAGGTTTTTTTTTATGGTATAATTATGTAACTTTTCAGAAACAGTGGTGTGGCTCAATGAGTTTAGCATGGCAATTTTGGCAACAAAAACATAGAAAGCATGGGTCAAAAACGTGATATTATCCTTTAAGCCAGATTGCGGAAAAATTTGCATTTGGAATCAAGTAAACAAGGCTAGCAGCCATCGAGGTAACCTTGAGAAGCTATACAGGCCTGAAAACAGTCAATGTAGTTTGATTTCAGCCAATCACATGAATGATGGAGGGTCATGATGGGTGGATGATGGTTCCTCTTAATGTCAAAAGTTGAAGGCTTGAGCATTACCTTTTTTATATTATTGCCTCCCTAGCCTTGACCCTCTGTTATAACAATATCAAATAGATAGATATAGAATTGGGAGTTGAAGGGTAAATGTTTTGTCAGCTTCTGTTTACCATGTTTAGAAGTTGCCCGAGGGGAAAATGGGTTAAAAGAGGAAGAGGGAGGAAGGAAGGAAGGTAGAAAGAGAGTATTAGAGAGAGAAAGTGGGAGAGAGAGAAAAGGTAAAATGGAACGAGATGGGGAGAGATAGCGAGACGAAAGGGGGAAAGGCATAAGGCCAGAGGAATGAGAGTGTTGCCTGTGCTGATTACCTGACTCCACTGCTGTGCCATGCGTCTGTGTGGGCTGTGCCCTGAACCCACGCCAGCTGATTAACCCAGCAGCGCTCCACTCCCCACAAGCACCCTCCACTGTCTCTGCCACACTGCATAATCATCCAGCCCGGGGTTGGGAGGTGCAGAGTAGGCCGGTCGGTCGTGCCACCCTGGCGCTTGGTACCGGACCACCCTATGTACCGCTGCAACTCTTGCCTGGGGCTGGACATGCCACAGAGGGATGAGAAATTGGCACTGTCAACATTCCTGCCCAGTTTACCGCATTCCTGACTTTTTATTTGGGAATGTCGGTGACTCTCTGGAGCCAGCCCCAGACATGGTTCTATCACTCTTCCTTGCTGTATTACACTCTGTTATCACACTGCTGTTGATTACAGCTCATTTTTCCATGATAGGCATATGTGTTGGATACACTTGCATGTTATGTTTATTCTATTCATTTTGGCTGCGCGGGCAGGTTTGTCAGTGTTTAAATCAGAACTAACTGTTCCCTGGTTAAAGGCTGCAGCTCCTGGCTGCATAGTTACCTTCTGCTTTCTCAGACTCCACAAACCATAATTAACACTACCTTCTGTCAGACACAACCCTCAGCCATGGCCCATGTGCTGAGTATACACTCCCATGCGCAGAGTATACTCTCTCTCTCCCCCTCTCTCTCTCTCCCCCTCTCTCTCTCTCTCTCTCTGCCGCTCTCTTACTATCACTCTCACTCAAGCGCTCTCCCATTCTTCTCCCCATTTCCTTCATGTTTCTCTTTGTGTACAGGGAGCACTCAGCCAGTCAGCCAGAGACAGGACCCTTAGTTAAATACTAAACCATACACAGGTGGGACTGAAAAACAACAACAGCTTGATACAGAACACAGATTTACGATGGCCCAAGGCACTCAGCTGAGAATAGGTCTCCACTAGAAAATGAACAAATTACACAGCAGTCACCCTAACACAAATGCACACTCAAAAGCAATTTGAGAAATTACAGTTGGGAGGTTTCTCTGTGTAGTCTCTGCAGATGAAAAGTAAAGCCTGAGCACATTATGGCTATGCCCTATGAAAGTGTACCTCATCATTTCATCTCAATTTTTCACTTGTCATATCTCATTTACCGGAACAGCTAGCTCTGTTGAAGATATAGAAGCTGCTGTATGAAAGCCAGAGAGGAGTCATTTGATATGGCCAAATCGCCCTGAGCTGCAAAAACCTAGCAATCACCGCATTTGAATGAAAAAACTGTCAAGAAGCTCAATGGAGCCCCGACGGAACACAGAAACATACTCATCACTAAATACAAATCCCATCCCTTGTCATCGCCCCTCCCAACTTTTGTTTTCTTACAGGAGTCTGACAGCAATAAAGTATGTTCCCTGTACTCCTTCCGGAATAATTCCACTTCCCCACACAAGCCTGAGGAGGGGGCCCGGGAGCGCAGCGACCTGCTGAGCGGATCAGCGTTTGGAACTCCTGAGCGTCGCAAAGGAAGCCTGGCAGACGTGGTGGACACACTGAAGCAGAAGAAGCTGGAGGAGATGACAAAGACAGAGCAAGACGGTATGACTCCCCTGTCCCTATGTGTGTGTGTGTGTGTGTGTGTGTGTGTGTTTGTGTGGATTGTTTGGGGGCTGGGCAATATGAATGTCTTTTTCCCTAAGAGAACTTACTCTTCCTAAACTTTCCCTCTCTCTTTCTGTAATTTCTAGCTTCCTGTCTGACTGTCTGTCTGCCTCTTTTCTCTTGTATCTCTCTGTCTCATACACACACACACACACACACACACACACACACACACACACACACACACACACACGTAGCCTCACACAAGCTGGGAAGACTGACGCTACAGTGTTTCCAGTTTGTTCTGAACCTCTTCCAGTGTGACAAAGACTGTGTGGCGGAGCACCTCAGCATAAGTGTGGTCTCCTCTCCGTGCCAAGGCAAACTCCTAGACTATAAAACGCATAGTGCTGAGCTGATGCCAGGAACATTACCTCTTTATTTTGCTACACAGAACACTTTTCACTCAGCGCAGTTATTCATCAAAGTTTGCTACCCACAAACAGCTTAAGCCCTTCTGATGGATTTTACCTGTTTCACGTGCCTTAATTAATTCATCTGACTCAACACACGCGGAGCATTTCAGATTTTCCTACTGTAACACGCAGGAGAAAGTCCCTTCTCCCCGATAAGACTGTTAGGTGCATGTCACATAGCTGCACCCTGTTTTGCCCCGTTCGGCTCCCCAACTCTCCCTCCCACGGCCTGCAGTCTATCAAGAGTACGGCGGAAAAACAAATATTTGAAAGAGCTGCTGAAACACATCCCCCATTCTTAATTAGGGCTGTAGTAATATAACTACATCCAATCAAATGTTAGACCCCCTTGGGAATGCATGTGTCTCATTTAGTGTCTGGGGAGCTCTTAGCTTAAGCACTTCATCAGACGAATAAATTAGACCTCTGTTAGCCTAAAAATAATTTGCCACTTCTTTTTTAAGTGTTCGTTTGGTGATCTTTGTATCAGAGTATCGCAGGACTTTAGCTAGATAATTGTTTAGCCCCTATCACTTATATCTACATTCTCATATGGGGATTCTGATTATTTATAGTATATTTTATAAAATAGAATATATAGAACAGTATGACCTTATTTATCAGAAGAAACTGAGATGAAGACTGAAGTGTTTGGATTATTGAAATACATCCAGATACCCAACTTGAAGTCAAAGCTTATTAAAAACATGAAACATGCTTGTACACATATTACCGAGTGCCCTCTACAGTCTAATTTGGCAAAAGAATGCTGTATACTGGATACTGCTGAATACTGTATAATCGGCGAGCGTATATATTTTTTTACATACTGACATTTTTCACTCATTAAGGTTATTAATGGGCTGATTTGGATGTCTGACGTTTAATACATAAGGTTATGTATACTGTTATCTATACATTTGTATCCCTGGTATGCACACTGATTTTGGCAATTTTTCAAGAAACATAAAAAAACAAAACAAAAAAAACCACACACACACACACACACACTTTACGAGTCTCAATTTCATCCTTTAAATTCACAATAATATGATACGATGGCGACGGTTTACCCCCTCACCTAAGAATATATTTCATGTGTGCCTTGTTTCTGGTGGGGTTGATTTCCAAGGAAAGCTCGTCAGTGCTCTCCGCGGTGAAGGCGGGTGTTATGGTAATGAGCCCCAGCTGGTGAAGGCTGGTTGTTGCAGTAATTTAAATGGTCAAGTGCAGCTTGTAATCCAGGGCCGTATGTTAGCGCAGGGAGGAGAGGGTGCTTTAGAGTGCCATACAGCTGTTTTAATCTCCTGTTAATAATAGAGACTTGGTCTGCCTCATGCCCTGTGCATCACCACCACCAAAATAAACTCCCTTGTTGGAGGAAATTAGTTTCTGAGCAGGGAACACAGAGGAAGACAAGAGGCTCACAAAGTTCAGTATGTTGTCCCTAAGCTGCAGGAACTGAGAGATACTCTGTCCTTGAGAGCACTTGAGGAAGCTTCAGTGGTGATGATCAGTGATTACTGTAAAATGGAGGGAGAGGGATTCTTAGGAACTGCCAAGGGAAAGCTGGTAACCTTTTGCTTTTCTTTTTTTTTCTAGAAATCATAATAATTTGTCTTTGTTTATGGAGAGAGGCACGGTTGGAAACTGAAAAGGACAGGATTAACCTATTACAGAACATACAAGACGGCTGGAAGGGCCTTAATGACGTAGCTTATGTGACACAAAGAGCAGATGAGCTAAATATATCACTTATCTAAGCATGATATTGCAGGACAACTGTTGTGTCTAATTTGGCTGCTTTGGTGCCTGGCTGGTTGGGATCACTGAGGTCCTCAGAGACACTTCACCATCTGCTGCCATTCTTCTCACGGCTCCCCGGTCTGGTCAAGATAGCTCATTGTCCTGATGGACTAAGGATGAAAGCGATGACCTCAGGGGTAGAGGGCATACAAATGGTCTCAGAGGCTGGTATACTCTTTACACAGTACATTACCCATATATGGAATGTGCTGTGGAATCCTGCTTAATTAGGTTTAGTTTTTTATGCTAGTTTTTTTTTCTATGGTATTAGTCCACTGGTATTTTGACACTACTTTCTGCTTGTTTTTATTTCATTATCAATTTGAAACCTGCTTTTGGAAACGTATGAACAATAATAATATTATTAATAATAATAAGGTTCCAGGTTTGATTAGATATGATTCCCAGCCCTTTCTGTGTGGAGTTTGCATGTTCTTCCCGTGTGCACGTGAGTTTCCTCCGGGTGCATCCATTTCCTCCCACAAAAAAGACATGCAAGTCAAGTGGATTGGAGACTCTAAATTGCCCATAGGTGCGAATGTGAGTGTGAGTGTGATTGTCTGTCTGTCTGTGTTCGCCCTGTGATGGATTGCCGACCTGTCCAGGTTGTGTTTCCCTTCTGCCCAATGTATGCTGGGATACACTCCAGCCTCCCATGACCCTAAGTAGGAATAAGTGGGTAAAGGCAATGAATGGATGAATAATGATAATAATACCACTACTTCTACTACTTGCACATGTCTATTCTATTTTCCTTGAATTAAAATTCATGGCCATTTCTTTATTCCTTCATTTCTTTACTGGACCAAGATGCATTATGTATCTGAACAATAGTGGTGATGCTCAGTACTGTAGCCACCATCCCTCCATCCTTCTATCCCTATATCTTTGTACCCTTTCACCCCCTCTATCTCTCCACCCTTCCTCTCCATTTCTGGTCCTTAAAGTGCTTTAAGTGCTTGTGACTGTGCTAATGAATGAAAATGTCCTCCCAGCAGCGAGCACCGCATTTAGCTGAATAGTCACCTTTGCTGTAAAAGCTCTATTAGGCCCAGTTGCCAGCAGGGCTAACGATTGTGCCCCATGTTTATTTACTAGGTATTGTAAATGCATTATTTATGGATAAGTCTCCAGACAGCACTTGTCAAGAGTTAAAAATGTCAGCATAAAGTATTAGGGGAACAAGAAAAATAGCCACCATTATAAAAACCCAAGGTGACCTTGATTTGATTCACATGCAATTAGAACAGCTTTATATAATGCACTAAAGTATGAATCAATACTGTGCAAGTCAACACAGAAATACTTTGTGTGTTGAGTCTTTATGATCGTCCCCAAGACAAGGACGGGTAATTGAGTTTCAGCTTCGTGTCTTAGCTTTTAGGGATTTTCCTTTGGGCTCAGTAGCTACTTGTTGAGTCCTTGCCAGCACAACCAGCATTGAATTTGATTTGCATGCAGTTATGATTTTCCTTTTTTCATCTTTGTCTCTATTGGTCTGCTGAGGCCGAGGCAGTATTATTCTTGCTTGTTAGCACGCTGAGTACAATGCAATTTCTCAGTGGGGAGGCATGCAGAAAAAACAAACAAAAAAAACAAAACAAAACAGAGCATTAGATGCCCTCAGTGCAATGATATGATTATGAAAAATTAAATCTATTTACAGTAATTTACTCTCTTTCTCTGTGAGCAACACACATGCACAAGTGCATACACACACACACACACACACACACACACACACACACACACACACACACACACATACACATACACACACATAACACTTGGGGTCCCCTCATTGATTGGGCATCAGCAGTCACCATGCTTTGCCAATTCCAGTCAGCGGTCCAGTATTGCCAGTAGTTCTGGCTGCTGGTAAAAGCTTGTTATCTTCTAATCCATGCTTCGACCCCAAGCTAGACTGAATTACATCATTACATATAACAGACAGAAATTGTGGCATGAGGGAGCAGACTTGTTGCCACTAGCCAGGAAGGGACATCAGGCTTGAAACATGCTGCATAAGCACGCCTGTTCTCCTTGCCATGTTCAGGTTTCTTGCTGGTCAAGTAAATCTTTCTAGACTAGTGCACTATTCTTGGCTGCACCAGCCAGAGTATCCAGCATCACAATATACAGCGGGTCTCATTTCCTTGAAGACTGTTGAGAAAGCAGTGCTGCATGTGATCCAGGGCTGTCCAGCCTGTGAACAGGTGTGGTCTCTTTCTGACAGAGACATGTGACCCTCGCTGACCTGAAGCATGTGACGCGGTGAACAGTTGTTAAAGTGACAAAGCGTGGACTTTTTCCTTAGGCTATAATCTAATCTGTTTTCATCTGAGAGAGGGTCAGACAGACAGACAGACAGACAGACAGATAAGCAGACAGATCGTGAGACAGACAAAGAAAGAAAGAGGATGCCCTTCCCCAAGACTAAAGCTTCTCTACACCAGTTAGAGTGGATACAGTAGATGCCCCTGCAGAATAGTCGACACCTGGAGCCCATCGACTGAGTCATGGCTAATTACCTTAGCAAAGGGGAGCCATACTGCCATTTTCAGCCAAGCCTCAACCCCTTTTTTTTATCTTAGGTAAAGGGATATTTAAAGACTACTCAGACTACAGTTCCCTCACTGCAGTGGCAGCTAGGTGACCTACCCATTGCTCGTGACACTTAAACAGCAAAACGTGAACTAATTGTGTTTTCTGGCATAGGACTGTATGTGTGTATGTGTGTATGTGTTACTACATAAATATAGCATCTCTTTCCCGCTCACATTCTCTCTCTCTCTCCCTCCTTCTCTGCCTCTATCACCTCCTCCCCTATTTGTAAGTGTAATCCCTCCGGCCAGGTTGTGTATTATCACAGTATAATGACTCTGTGCAGTAGGTTGAGTGTGGAGGAGTGATCAGCATTGTGTGCGTAGCCCCAGGTCATTATCCTCTATTACGCCAGGCCACGTAATGAGATTCAGGGATGGGTGAAAGCTTTGGAAGAGAATAGGATCAGCTGTAAGCCTTTGGTCTGATTAACACTGATGAACTCTTGACTCTGTTGTAGCGCTGTCCCCTGTCAGTGTCACAGCCCCTGCTTACTCTGCATGGAAGCGCACAGGAAATTGTCTGCAGGTGCTTGATAGCGCTACTGGATTTATTTTTGGAAAATATAGTAGTGTGTTATGAGTACTTGATAACAGGTAATTTAAAAAAGAAGATAATTTTGAAAGGTTTTTTAAATGCAACTATTTTAATGTATTCTTTATACTACATTTATGTAAAGTACGCAATTTTATTATTTAATTATTATAGTTTTTTGGTGTTTGGGCGTTTTTTTATATTACACCATGTATAATGCAATATGTATTCTATATTATACAAATACCCCCTCCCCCAAACACACCCATGCACTTTCTCCCCTCCTTTTTTAGTTCCCTGCCTTCTTCCCTCTACTCTCATCCCAGCTGCCATGTCATCTGGTTCTGCTTTATCCCACCTAATTAATAGGAATCTTTGTTATAATGATCTGAGCATGAGCCTCTGACTCCATGCATATGCAATGAGGGCTGGAGATCCAGTTGCCTTTCTAATGCACTGGTTGCAGGTTTTGAGGCGTCTTTCAAACACATAGCTCTACCCTTCTTCTAGGTGTAGCCCTCCTACTGGAAAATGTTGTCCAGTATCCTCCTGGCTGTGCGCAGATTGGCCAAACATCAGTCAACCAGCAGCTTCTCTCCCCTTGCTTCTCCTGTGCCCCATGTTCCCGCCGTCCTTCAATAATCTGTTGTCTATTCTGTCTATATGATTTCAACAAGCTACTTATCTTGATGCAAGTAGTCTATTTGATCAAATAGCTGGTACGGCTGTGTGTGTGCATGTCTGTGTGTGTCTGTGTGTTTGTGTGTTCTTGCTTGCATCTGCGCGCATGTGTGTATGTATGTCTGAGGGTGCCTTCCTATGTCCGTGTGCGTGTGCGCGTGTGTGTGTGTGTGTGTGTTCTTTCTTGGCCTGTGGCGTGGTGTGCCAGCCCAGCGGAGCAGTGCTCTGGTCTGTCACTTTTGTTTGAATAGGTAATGTAGATCTGTTCAGGCTGAAGAGACATGAGCTGGAATCGCTTGTTAGGACACATGATCAAAAGCGGCTCTCTGCTCTCTGCCAATCAACCCTCTTGTCACCCTGTGAAGCAGACGTTAAATAGATTTTTCGGCTGTACGCCGCGGGCAGCCTGCCAGCCTGACATGTGAACTTTAACAAAAAGATACCCGGCCCGTCACTCCTCCCTTCCTCTCTCAATCTCGCTTTCCCCTCCTCTCCTCTTCCTTCTTCTCCTGCTCTGCTTCTTCTCTATCTTTCTTTTTTCTCTCCCTCTCTACAGCACGGCTCCCCCCTCTGTTTTTCTCTCCCCCCGTCCTTGCTCCCCCTTGCCCTCTTCACACCCTCACCTTTTCCCTCCTCTTATGGTCTTTTTCTCCCACCCCATCTCTCTCTCCTGTGACAAAGTTGCTCCTCTGCCAGGCTGAGATCAGAGCCCAGGGCTAAATGGAATGGCTGTGTGTGGGGAATAGGGAGCAGAGAGTGCCTGGTCCACTGCTGAATTATGTATTTACTATCTGCTCCAAAACAGAGCCCTCACATAACACAGGCGCTACCCTGTCGGAGATGACGGAGGCAGACACAGGTTTCACGTTACAGTAGCAAGCATATAGAGTTTGTTGCCCCGTTCAAAACGGGAACCCTTTCTGCTCTCTCGGTCATTCAGATGACAAAACAAGCAGCTGCTTCTTCAATGTGCCATTCTTTGCATTCAAGATCACCTTCCCCAGTTCTCATATTCCGATTAGTCAACAGTAGCAACTGCTGTGGAGCATTCCAGGGGCCATCTTCCCGGGTTTCAGCTGTTGAGTGTGTCCCCCTGCACCCAGGCAGCACAACGCTCCCATTGTGATCCTGGCTCACTAGCTGCACAGGAACCCCTTGATAGGAGGAAACGGGTGTCTTGGAGAGACAAATCACAGCCAGGCTTGCACAGAGGCTTGTTTGTCTTTACACACGCACCCCCCCACACACACACGCACTGGTCGTAGGTATGTCTCAACTGCATCTAAAATGAGCTGCATATAAACTGAGTCAATGACATCATTGGTTGATCAGTTGCGGTCTGTTATTGGTTGGGGATGTCCTCAAACATTCTATTTTCTATTATTAAAAACAATAGATTTGCCTCTGTATCTTTGTGGCTGTATGCATGTGATTACATCAGCAGCAGTTTGTAATGGCCTGACTGTTTTATGTGACACCGCAGTATTTGGAGGGGCACAGAGAGGGTGAAACGCTGACACATAAGAAGGCAGAAGCCATTAATGCTACTAAATTTGTCATTGTGCTGTGGAGCCCAGAATCAAAATAGCAGCCTCCTATATGCAGATGAAAGAAGCATGAACAGGGACAGATATGGACAGACTTTATGTAATCACGATGGCGGAGGTGGGTGGGCTGAGGCGGTCAGAAATGGGTAGAACAGAGGCTATTTTACAATGGGATGGTGGCAGGGGGGCACATGTGTGCGGCTGTGTGTGTGTGTGTGTGTGTGTGTGTGTGTGTGTGTGAATGCATGCAGTGGGGTTACACTGGGAGACTTGTAGTGTGCCAGCTCAGTATCACTGTCCTAGCTCTGGCATTCAGCTCCCAGGCATTCTCCACACATAACTTGACAAAAGAGCTGGTGTCATCTGACCAAGGATCAAAATAGTGTCAGTGTAACTCACACCCTGGGCACAGACGGCCTCTGTGGCCTGCTAATGATTTCAGAGCACATTGCAGGCTTGTTCTATAAGACAGAGGTACGTCAGCCATCCAGCTAAGAGATCCGCCTTGACACAAGCAAACATGACAACTAACGTAGATGCAGCCTATTAGCATATTTGCATTGTTTTCCCACCTAACAGCAAGCATGAATGTTTTACACACAACTTTGATGGGTTGCCTCTTGAACAAAGAGACTATTTAATCACAAGTGATGAAACAGATGTTTCCTCCCACTCATGCCTTTTCTTTCTCCTTGTTCAATAACATTATACATGTGCCAGGAGAGGAGATGAGGATGTCAGAAGAAACGAATAGAAATTTGTTTTATTGCACTGCAAAGCCTGAGTGCCAATGATTATAATTATTCGACGAACGCCATCTCTCTTTGGGAGTGCCCCCAGTATAATTTTAAGTCTGCACCGGTCGAGTGGTTAATATGCTTTAAGACCCTGTCATCTATTTCATATCATGAAGTTCCAATGATGGGTTAAAGTTATGAGTTGGGATTAGGATTAATGATTTGCTGGGGTGGTTTTTATTGTAACTCTTGTATCACTTAGCATAATATTGCAATTAGCAATTTGGGTAGCGAGACACTATACAATCATTCCTTCACCTCCTTCACTGCACCCCATCTTCCTCCATCGTTTTTTCTTTTTCTTTCTCTGGGTGGCACTTTGCTTGACAAAGCCTATACTGTAAGCCTGTTGTTAGCTTCCCTAGTGTGAGCTGGACCAATGAGCTCAGTCACACATGAGAAGTGAATTTCTCCATCCTTGCCCAGCAGGTCTCAGTCCGTATGGCTCTGTATCCCACAGAAAGGGAGCGGGCTGATTGAAAAGAAAAATACGGCTTCTATTGTTGCTGAACCACTCTTGAACAATAGTGCATTGAGGCGCTTCGCTGTGGGCCAATGAAGGGGGACTTTCTAGAAGTTGGAATGCTTAACCTTTAGAAGTGCTATGGTTACTTCATCATCTCCTTCTCAACTGGCAAGGCAGGAATCAGAGATTGCTATTGAATAGTATTGTGTGGAAGCTACTGAAATAGTATGGAAATTGATTCATTTATTACTTTGCTAATGAGTATTATTTGCTCAGTAATTGCGTTAACCAATTGATCATAACGTCTGTTCTGGTATGATGATACAATTTGAGATTCTCACATGACTGCAAACAGATTTATGTTAATTATTTAGTGATGGAAGTTGAAACTTTTGAACAATAAGGGCTGTTCCTTAACTGAAAATGACTGTTTGTTTTTGCATGTTCTGCACTATGGCTCAGAGAATGGAGGACATAATCTAAAAATAGTGACCTTTGGACTTGCTATCCAGCGAGCAATGTGTGTGCATCCTGAACTCTGGCATCTTAGTAAACAGAGCCGGCTGCAGGATTCGATAAACAGCTTTAATTGCTGTTTGAAACTGAGAATGCCAAACTGCAGAAGTAAAAATTAATTACCCCCTTACTGCGAGTTTTGATTTTCTATTTTTTTCTCCCAAATTGTCATTTACTTTTATTTAAACTGAAATTAGAATGTAGTATACAGTAAGAGATTATTCACTGGAAAGCCCCCCCCCCCCCCCCATCCTCCCTCCCCCAACACACACACACACACAAAGATACACACACACACACACACACACACACTTTAAAGAAATTCAACACATTTACATTATGCACGGCTATTACCCAAAGTATATTACGTCCTGCTTATTCTTGTAATATGTGCTTCTTTTTATATCGCATCTTATGGTTCAATCTCTGAGGCACATCGTAGTTGCCCAGCGTTTATGATGAAATAAAGTTTGCGTGTCTATACCAGACACTTGGCTTCACTGCAGATTTTAATGCATTCATGTGGATCCTATTAGTCTCTTTTTGTCCTTGTAGAGTCAGACACCCATTAATTTAGTAAATCACACTGAACAGCCATGATCACAGTACTCCACGTTTTCTTCACACTTCTATTAATTTAACATAGATGAATAAATGTGAATGTTTTGGAGCATTGATTAGCAGGCGAGTTTATATCTGACAGTTAAATTGCAGGGTACCTAACAAAAAATCTCTCCAATGCAAGGTACCCAGTAATTTAATTTTTGTGTGAAATTATTATAATTTATTACAGTGTGTGGACCCTAATGATTACCGACATCAAATGGAAATTATAAATTGAAATTAAGTCCACATATTTCTCCTGTAATGTTCATCTTCACAAGTGTTGAACCCCTCATCAGCACTGGCTGAGATTCCAGAAGTAGTGTGTACTTTTCTTTCTAGTAAGCCTAATACTGAACACACACACGCACACATACATGTTGCACATGCACACGCGCGCGCGCACACACACACACACACACACAAGCACTATGTCTCTCTCTCCCTCCCTCACTGTCTCACTCTCTTGCTGTATCACAGTTATAAAATAAATTAACCAATGTAGCACTTGGGATATTTTTTTCAAGGCACTTTACTGTATAAGAGGGTGCTAATTATTAAAAATCATATACAGTCGTATTAAAAAACATATTATGAGGTTGAAATAAATTAAGTGTCTGTCGTGTTTTATCTTGCTCCATCTTAATAAAGGCTTCAGTTCTTTTTGACCTTCTCTAATTCTGTCCTTTAACATTTACTTTTTGGCCTCCCTTTTTTTTTTTTTTTAAATCTAAGTGGTGATTGTTTTTTCCTGTGGAATTACGGTGAATTGTATAGACAGCCTTGTTCAAAAGACTCCCTCTGCTGCCTGAATAGGGACTTTAGAGCAAAGGAGAGAGGAGAGGGAACGAAAAGTTCATTTTGCTATCCAAGCATTTAATGGTCCTAGTTCTTAAAAGTGACCTTGTGGGGTAGAGAGTGAAGCAGCACAGCAGCTCCTTCCAGCTGCACACATGGCATCCATCGGGGGCACAATCACGCACAGTCCCAACACCTCAGGCTCGGACATATGTTGAGTTTTATTTCATTCTTCTGACATTAATCCTATTCACCAGCTGTTCTGCCAGCTGCCACTCTCCGGCTTAAGGGGAGATTGCAGTTTTGGGGGCTCTGAGTACTGGTTTATCTTGGCTCCTCATCTCCTCCTCGCAAAGTTTTGATTGGATTTTTTTTTTCTTGCCCTCCCTCTTCCTACTTCCAGGTTCCTTGAGTTGCATACTTCCACGCTATCTTTCTTTTTCTTACAACTTCTTAGCTGTTGTTTTTCCCCTCTCTCATTTGTGTAGATAAGAAGGGGGTTACTGCATTTCGAGTCTGAGTCCGAGCTTTTTTCTGGCCCATGGCCTCAAGAAGGCCTACTTGTCTGCCGTAGTGTCTCTTCACACACAGGATCTTTCACATAGACACCGCTATCCCATAACAGTACAGAGGCCCGCTCCCAGGAAGCAAGGTAGCTGGCACTGCCCAGCGTATAGTGGCACCGCTCAGCATGCAGCACACTAGCCGGCCTCTTGTCTCTCTGAATGTCTTTCGCTTTTTCTCTCAACAAAGGATTTGGAAGGAATCACAGTGTTGAAATCTTCTCACCCTACAGTCATCTAGCAGCATTTCCTTAGGATTAGCCTGGACATGGCCTCAGCCTGTACAGTTATGATTATTGACATATTGGGTCTGACATATTTCACATTTATGTGCATTGTCTGGAAGCATATCCAAGTGTTCTCAATGTCATTTCTGCTGAAGTACGGCCGAGCGGTCTGCGAGCAAGGGCCGCAATGAATTGATCATTGCTCACTGCTCACTTTAATAATTCAAGCCTGATTGCCACAGAGTGCCGCAGTAAAATGGATTGGGAGAGGTCACATGCTGCTCAGCTCAGGAGGTGAAGCCTCTTGGGGACGGTTAATTCATATATGCTTGATAGACACGTGTCCTATTTAGAGAGGTCAGGGTGCTGTGTGTGTATACGGCTTCTCAGAATGGCCAGGTCAACACTGTAGGATTAGCACCTTGGTCAGATAAAGGCAAGGCAGGGGGAGAAGCTCCTGGTCACATAGGCCATCAGGTCTAGCTCTTTCACTGAATATAGTTAAAATAGTCCTAAAATTACAGGCATATTGTGTCTGTGTTTCCTACTTGAAACCTTTTCTCACACAATGTGTAATAGATTGGGCTTGTGGCTCTAGATTTAATGCGTCCAGGTATGCCTTGTGGCTTTCGGGTCTTTCTTTGTCTACAACATGGGAGAGAAGGACTTAACAACAACATCCTCTAATTGCAAAAATCCATTGCTAATATGATAAATACAGGGAACAGAATTATATTTGCGGGGAGCAGACAGGAAATTTTCAGTTAAACATCAAAGAAACGGACCAGACAGAAAAAATAACACATTGAATTGAATTTGTTCCTTGGATGCGAACTATGGTAATTAACTGCTGTGTACTGTGAGTGCTGGTCCAAAATCAACTCATTTAGTTAAGTTTCCACAAACCTAACTCAATCTTCTGCAAATGAAAAGACCTTGATTGTATCTGGAAAACCTTCTATTGACCCTTGACCTCTTCCAGAGACTAGCAACTGACCACTCCGCTTCATGCAAGCAGGCACGCAGACAGGCAGGAAAAGGAGGTCAGTAAGGTAGAGGGAAGGAAGGAAGGAATCGAGGAAGGAAGGAAGGAAGGAAGGAAGGAAGGAGGGGAGTAATCGAGGGAGGAAGGAAAGAAAGAAAGAAGGAAGTATCAGAGCAGAGGAAAGCTGTCCTCTGTCACACCCTCAGATGAAGAAGATCTCACCCAGGTTACTTATATTTATAGCAACTGTTTACAAGACCAAATGGCTCTTACAGGAGAGTCTAACAGGTGTCTAACAGAGATGTTCACCAAGTGGAATAATGAGTAGTATTAGGTGTCAATTAAAGCAAGCCCGCCACGAGGTGCAGGTGCTGCACAATGCACTGACATGTCTCAAGGAGCTGGACCTCTTCATCCATGCATGCCAGCACTAGCAATTACATATTAAAAAGCTGGAATTATTTAACTGCACCAAAAAGTCCTCTGGAAATGATAGAGGTTATTAAAACTGTTGACAAGGAGGAAAGGTAATTGCCTGAAAATGAGCGACAACGTACTGTTGTGCTCAGAATGTTTTTTTTTTTTCCCCAGCTCCCTCTTTAGCGTTTGCATTGTGCAGCATCACCCGGGTGTGTAACCTATTGCGTTCCGATTGCTCCCTTGCAATTAGTGCCCTTTTTGTCCTCACTTCAATAACGCCATGATTATGGAGACTTCAGGAGTATTTGCAGCATCCAACAGCTGTTGTCTCAGGGACTACCGGCTGAATGACAAAACATGTTTTCTCTCTGCATTTCACTTCCCTGCCTGCCTCTTGTAATTATTATGTTTTATTTGGTGTGATGATGGGGTCTTGTTTTTAGTGTCTCTGTGATTAAGATATTCAAAGGACTCCTTGGAGTGTGTCACAGTCATTTTCTTTTTTATCAATCTCGACTTTTGATTTGTTTTCCGTGCAGAGCAGAGTGGATGGGAAATTAGACTTCAGCTTATCATTGTCTGACTGAGATTCTGTCAGTTTTGTCCCTGAGAGATAGACATTTATCCCTGAATTAATGAAACATACTGCATAACATTGAATAGGAGAATTCAATTAAACGGAAGAGCTTTTTGAGCTGTTGATGACATTCAATTCAATTTCAATTTCAGTTCAATTTTTTTAATAACTTGGACGAATACTTTTTACATACGGAATCGCGGGATGAGCTGTAAATATAATGAAGTAATTAAAAAGCTCCCCACTAATTTCATAAAGAGGAGTGATCACTGGCTTATTTAGGACTATATCTGCCAAGTCAAAACACTGCAATGAAAAGTGATTTATGCTGTTTTCAAATCAAGGGGAAATAGACATTGCACAATCCGTTGCTTACTTCACTACACCTTTTAGTTGGCAGGCTCGACAGACTGTCTATCTAGGCTGCACTAAACAACAACATGTACATAGCAACTATATTTCCTTGACAAGATCTCAAAGCACAGTTTGTCACATTTATTTACCAAAATATTCAGGAACAATACATGTTGGGCATCACATTGGGCAAACATTGCTGTCACACATTTGTGTCATCATTTATAATTTCTGCACACTAAAAAGCCTCAAACCTGTCTCCACTTTCTATGGCCCTGGATATTTTCTTCAAATCACTAAGTAATGTTTGCTTATTTTATAATTACCTGTTTGGTTGAAACCAGCAAATGTCTGCATTTTTTCTGAGCGTATCCTACTCAAGTTTACAGTGTAGAATACTGAAGTAAGGTTGTCAAAAGAAATCATGGGTAGTTACAGGTTATAAGTTTGGACTTGTCTAGAGTGGAGGAAAGGGTTAAGTCCACAACAAATAGAGAGCAATTATCTTCATTACTTAAACATCTTCTGTCATCATAAATTCCAATAGATTTATGTCCTCCTATTTGTCTTGAAAGCTCTTGAAAGTGCTAAAATGATAATTCTCAGTTGTGATTTCAATGTCAGCTCAGTTAATTTTCAGATTGCCTTTATTTGTTTTAGTTTAGCTTTTGTTTTTCAAAATGTTTTTCTTTCTCATAGTGTTTATCCTATATAGTTTTAATTAGTATTTGGTATTTTGATGTTTTGTGCAAAATGAAATCTAAGTAGCAACTATTTTATGTGCCTAATATTCCAAAAGAAATGCAAAAATGCACAATGTTGGAGAACTCATTCAGGCCTATATTTAATACAGTATGTAGATGTGAAGCTTATTTCTAGGTCTTAATAAAAAATAGTTCTTAATAAATTGAGAGTAATACCAACTTATTATTCCTCTCAATTTAACTTTGACCAAATGATTTACACAGAAAATAATTAGTGATTTTTATTTCATTTCAATTACTTTCAGAATAAGAGATTATAGTTTCACTTTACTTTCATTTTTTGACATTCTTCAGTTTTGTTATTGGAGTTTACTGATTTTTTTCTGATGCCCAGTTTTAGTGTCTATTTTGGTTATAGTTGACTATAATTAAACTACAACTAATTGTACAAAGTGTGCTCCAACACAGGAATAATTCAAGCTAAAAGCTTACTTAGAGACTCCAAACCCCATTTCCTCTGTGCCTGGGCCCCTCGCAGCCAACAGCATCATTTCCCCATTCGCCTCATTTTATAAGGCCTCTGCGTTCCGAGGAGGAAATTATTTATATGGCCAGTGTCAGTTGATCATTGATTTGGTAATTACACGTTTCCCCTTGAGGCTGGGACGACTGATATACAAGGCCGATGGTAAAGGGGAGGTCTTTAGTCTGTTAGCCGTGACTTATGACTACTTTGACTCTCCTAGATAGCCCTCTTTTCTCTGCCAATGGCTTTTCAACACAACAAACACTCAAACACAAGTATCATCTTTCTCCAGGGAGAACAGCGCGCACAGTGAGACCCAGAAGGTGGTGGCAGACAGTTGAAACAATTTCATTGCAGACAACACAGTGTGTAACAAAACACTAACACATGATTTTTGTGTTGATGCAGTCAGTCTTTTGAAACACGATGTGTTTTGTTGCATCAACAAATTTAATAGATTAAACTGGTTTATCTTAAATAAGTGAAGATTGCCTTTTTGCCCAAGCAGGGTCAGCTCTGGTATTTGATAACTTAAATATACACTGAACTTCAGATCTCAATGCCAATCTAGAGAGCCATTTGAAAATTAGATAAATGTATGTATAATGAATCTTTAAGATCTCCTTTTTTTAATGGCCAATTCAATTCCAAAGTGGCCAGATTTGATTTGCTTGTGAATGTATTTGTTTGCCTCTTCTGTGTTCCTCTCAGTGATTTGAGCTTATCTACAGCTTCCGATGATCGCTTGACTGAACCACTCTGTTTAGGGCAGCAATAAAAGCATAAATTCGCAAACAACTTTCCTCTCGCTTTGCCCCACAAGCACAGGCATTTATAGCCAACTAGCACTCAATTTAATAAAAGTTTTACAATATGAACAATAAAACGTTAATTCATCGTATGAGTTGTTGCTTTGAAATGTCAGGGAGAGAAAGACAGACAACAAGAAAAAAAATTGAGACAGACAGACAGATAGACAAAGAGACAGAGAGGCTGGAGTCTGCCGGTGTCAGGAAAGATTGTCAGTGGAAACCTGCCTCTTAGTTCCACTATTGTGGTTTGTGCTGAACATGATATTCTGGCAGCAATGACTGCCAGGGGCTGAAAGCAGTGTTTATATCACACATCAACCTAGAAACATTCCCTTGTTCAGATTTATGAGGATCATTAGCTTTGTTTTTAATACAGTGAAAGAACTGTAGCCTAATCTAGCCAATTCATCTAGGCTCTAGGTGTCTCAATCCCTGCGCCTGCTCACCCACATCAATAAGATCATAGAACACCTGCACAGACAAGCTCTATACCAGAGATTACAGTGCCGATAGCAGATAAACATATTGAAGTTGGCAGTATCAAATCACTGGTGACTGTCCACTTTCTTCTGAGTGCCACTTGGAAACTCTCAAGAAACTTGGGAAAGGATTCAGGGCATTTTTCCAGCTATACAGCACCAGCCCAAGAGAGAAGACAATGAGACCCAGACAGGCTTAGGGGTCCAGAAACCATTCCCCTCTCAATGGGAACACGTCTTGGACACATATTCCAGTAGTTTTGTCTTGTATGTTGCTATCTGTGCTAGCTGCAGAGTGGAGGGGGTCTGTGCCAGGCATGGGTCCATAGGGGCCATTGGAATCACTGGGGCTGGAGGAAGTTGGTCTGGGTCCAGTGGGGCGATCTGGGCTTGGTGACAAGCCAAGCTGTCTACTGCAGGGACGCTGGGAAAATGTAAATAAGAGCCTGATAAGGGCTATTGTTTTCATTCCATTCTCATCCCGGCTGAATGGCCTGCTCCCCAGCCACAGAGCATTTTATCTCGAGAGGGGGAGGGAAAGACAGAGAGAGGGGGTGGAGGAGATTTAAGAGCCCCCATAGGAAAATAAAAATAAACTCGCTGGACTCTTCTCCTCTCTTGTTTAAACTAATTCCCCAGTATGTAATGTCCTACTTTAAGTGGAGGAGAGCAACAAACTCTTCTTGACATTTGTAATTCCAGAATTTTGACTTCATACTGTTTTTAATAATTATGCTTGCCTTTCCCCTGCAAACATACCAACATAAGATATCCAGTGAGACCAGCAAAGTGCGGGTCTTTCATTTGAAATAATTCGTTAGTCTTTGGTGAACACAGTGTGGCTCAATTTCTAACATTCTCTGTCATAATCTGACAGTAATTATTATTTTGATATTAACCAGTGTTTCCATTGGCATATATAATGTCTCCAGAGAAGACAGACAGGAATTTTAGAAACTGAAATAGCATTCCTACTATCAATCTAAATTCTTCTGAAAAATAGGCTGCAGAAGGGTGCTTTGAAACAAGCCAGACATCTGACTCATTTACTGTTTTCCTCAAGCGCGCCTGTGCAAAATTACACTGCTTTTCACCAAATCCATTTTGGGTTGCCTGTTTTGTCCGTGCTGTTAGAACATTGAAAGGTGTTTGAGAGTTATTTTATAGACTAATCCAGGTCATTATTCACCTCTCCCAGGTGGAAGGCAGGGAGGACAGCGGTGCATTCCAGCTGTAGTCTCTCCTGTTGGAGGACTTGGCAGGTCGTGTTTGGCCCAGTAGAGGGGATGGAGAAGTGAGGGAGCGGCAACACTCCTGGGAGGGAGGTGGAAGGGAGGGGGAGGACTGGAGTAGAATGGAAGCTGGCACCACATTATCTCCAACAGTTGGTGCATTCCTTAATGATCAAGTGCTGGAGCAGCATCTGTGATGAAAGTGTGTGTGTGTGTGTGTGTGTGTGAGAGAGAGAGAGAAAGAGAGAGAGTGAGAGAGAGAGAGAGAGGCAGAGAAAGAGCATATGTGTGTATATTAACATATGCTCACTGTGTTTGTTTAGTTAATTTTCACATCACTAAAAGTAAGCCTTTTCTGTGCTTAAGGGGAGAAGATGTCATGCACTGTTGTTGATCTGTCTGTCTCAGGATTATTTTCTGAAGGGAGTGTGTTGTTCCAGGAGAGGAAGCTCTCTCACCCAGGGGTGAGGTGAAGGGAAGAAGAGCTGAGCTCTGTTACTCCCCCTGCCCTCAGCCCCTGTCTAAAGATCTGTGATCTTTGTGCCAGGCAGGGAGTTAAAAAACACACACATGCACACACACGCACACACACACACACACACACACACACACATCATACACACACGTAGCAACACAGCCTTTTCCCTCTCCCTCTCTCAGGGTCAAGGGGACAAACTGTGAGTTGGGAATTGGAAAGTCAATAAAGCAGAAGTAATGTTATAATGACCCTGAGCTGGAGATGTCCTGTCGACCCCCACCACATCGGAGGAAGTGGACAATCAAACAAAATGGCCACTCTGCTTGATCTCTCTGAAAGCCATCCTTAAACAGGGGCACAAGAACCACCGACCCCCCATTACTCCCAGTTCCTCTGAAGTCAATGTGTTTGTCAGAGGGAGCTATGGTGTTTGGTTTGAGGAAGTGGAGGCCAAGAGATGTTACAGGGGGATAAAAGGAACCAACGCTTGTATACATTCTAAACTGTGTAAATCTCCTCTGTGTTTGATGTCAGGGATAATAATGGCAGAACAGGAACCATTCACAGTATTGCATGTGACGGGCCCTTCTCCGATAGGAATGTTTTAGACTGCATGCACATGACGACTACATCAACCTGAGGAAAAACCACTTCCCTGAAATCATCCAGAACACTAATGTGCTTATGAATTGTGCCCTTTTGTTGCCAGCACTGTGTTCACAAATGAGCCATTGTCAGATAAGTGGTTGGATCATTCCTTATGGTGCCATAGGGCTTTCTGGTAATGGCAAGTGTGTCTGCTTTGGTTTTTCCCTTTTGCCCCATTATAGAGGGAACAAATACAGTTTTATAAATAATATCATCCTCAGGCACTGTGTCAAACCTGAGGACAATTTCTTTACGAAGAAGTAGCAAATCTGTAGATAGCAAGAAATCAGCAGTTGTTTTATATAGACTCACTGTTCTGAATAGCTTCTTATACATTACTATCATTGAACCCTGGGAGTAGGGTTGTGCAGCATTACTGTATGTTTAGTCATACTCTAGCTCTTGTTTGAGTCTCATCAGGACAGCAGCAGTATAAAGCCCTGCCTGCCTGGACCCTGCACTGCTGCTGTCTTGGTCTGGTTAGGATTGGGTGCAGTTTGCTGAGGAGACAGTGGCTCAAGGTGGAGGGGTGGAGGTTTGCTGGTGCTGGTGGTGTTTGATGGGAACAGGCTGACCCCTAAGCAGCGCGGGGATGGTGGAGGCCCGGGTCAGTCGGCCCAGTGTGTTCTTTATCAGCCACCCCAGCGACAGCATGGCAGATTACAGCCATTCCTCCACTGATTCATTGTCTGCTGGACAAATGTTAATTGTTTTCATCATTGGCAGCTATGTGAACGCTCGGACGTACCCAGTCTCACTCCTTACCTCCCCCTTAATGTCTGTCTCTGCCCTTATGCTATCCCCACAATGTCTGCCTCCCTCCTCACTCCACCCTCAACCCATCTCTCACTTGTCAGGCTGAGTCCTTTCCTTTAATGTTACTTTAACAGTACTTGCAACAGAAAAAGTACCTCTCTTTTACTCTTACATTCTTTAATATACTTTCTTTCTTACTTTCTTTAATAATGTAAGTACATGGATTTAGAGATTCATAACATCCATGAAATATTGGAGAAACTATAATATGATTGTGGAAATCAAATACACAATATCCCTTATTCCTTTAATCACAGAAACCATAGTAAACTCAAAACAGAGGCCCATTGAATTTATTTTCCTTGTCCTTGTTTTTCAGAGTCCTCATGCATGGAGAAACTTCTGTCTAAAGATTGGAAAGAGAAGATGGAGAGGCTCAACACCAGTGAACTCCTGGGGGAAGTAAAAGGTAGGGACGCCATGGCTGCACCAAACCACCGAGCTTTACCTCACAACACAGCCTTGAGTCATGTTAACAAGTCGCTCATTCCTATCAGACATACATAATCTATGTATAATCTCAGAAACAGCCTTGTACTCTGAAATAAAACAAAGGCCTTTGGCTGCCCTCCTCCATTCATTTCTCTCCTCCCTTATCTTTTTGCTGGAATGCCCCGGTCTGTCCAAAGCGCTGTCTTCGAAATTCCAGCCCATTTAAACCCATTCTGAGGTTTTCTGCGCTTGTCAGTGGTTTACTGTTTGAGACAATTGTTGTCCCTTCACACGACCTGAGACGAGCTACACACTGGCTCTGACTCACGTAGCGTGTTCATGCCGCTCCGGTGATTGTTGAACACAGCTTGAGAGCCAAAGTGTGCTTGATGTAAACAGAGCATGGCGGAGATGAGAAGAGAGAAGCGGCGAGGAGAGGGTGTGGAGATGCACAGAGTCTTCTCATTCAACGAGCCCACAGCTGAGTGGAATGTCTCGACTCTGACGGTGAACGCCCTGTGCAGCGTATCGAGAGCAGCACGGCGAAGCGCAGCTCAGCACTCCCCCAAAATCTGTGTTTATGACAGGGGGAAGGTGGGCCTAGGATGGGCTGGGCTGCTGCCTCAGTCCTTAGCACTGACTGTTACTGAGAGCTTGAGTGTTTATACAGCGCGGGACAGCACAATACCAGCTGGCTGATAACACCGGGCTGTCACCGGCTCCTGCGCTCTCCCGCGGTGATTCCCTCCATCACTCTACTTCCTGTCTCTCGTTTTTTCGCGTCTCCAAACAATACGAATTCCATGTATTCTCAATATAACACAAGTTCAATGCGATTTGTCTCTTTTTATCATTGAGTCGTTGTTTTCTTACTTCATGAAGACTATTTGCACACCTATGAAGAGAGCTCATTCTACTGGTGTGCTGGTAATTTTGGATCATGTACTTAAACGTCTCCTTTTATTACACATGGTTGACATACATGAATAATATTGGTCTTTGGTTTTAATTATTGAATTACACTTTCGCCATGTGCCAGGGAAAGAAAAAAAGGCTGTAGAATGTTCTAATAAGTATATTCATTGGCAATAACCTTAATGAACCGCAGGATAAATCATAGCTTGGTAAACTAGATTCATTGTACCTGCCCTAGTATATGCCACTGTAGATCAAAGTGCAGTGGATAAAATGTTTAAAATGATTTAGCCTTTTGAAAGCTGGTCTACTAAATTACAGGGCATTTCTTCTGTTTGATGAATGGGAACGGTAAGGTTACTTGGTGGTCTGTAAACAGGTAGGGAGTCTGATAATACACACTATGGCCTCTGTCTGTTGATGTGCATGGAGACACAGTCTATACAGCGCAGTTACCAATATAAATGCTTCTCCTATCACACTGGCAGCCTTAGATTTTTAATTAGCATGCCATTTCATATGACTGTAGACATTTCAAAGGGCTGCTTTGTGCTCCCCCTTACAAATGTCTCTCTCTCTGCGTTTGATGTCTGCCTGATGTAAATACGGGCAATTAAAAAGAAGCCCAGGGTTGGAGACGTACAAGGTCCGCCTAATTAAAACACAAACAAAGGTACCAAGCAGAAAACACCTTATGATTAAGATCTAAAGTGTTATGATGAATCAGAGGTTCCATTAATTGTTGGGTTAAAATCAGTACAAAGGGCAAACATGCCTGTAGGTTTAAATGAATGAAAGAAAGTAGAGGATAAAGGCTGCCATGCAGATAAAGGCTACTGACTGGCAGAGCGGCCTTGCACATTCTATACTCATAGCTCGCTGAATGAACAACCAATTATATTGTGTACCTTGTAGGCTACCTTGTGACATTGTTCCACCAAAATAAAAGCGGAAAAAAAACCTACTCTTGGTTACCTTAAACAGATAAGTAAAAAGTGAAATTTTGTCTTTTTCCAGTTATCTTATACAGTATGTCCGTATCAGTGGCATACAATCTATCTGAAAATGTATTTTGCACCCACTACTTTGGAAACCTTTCAAGACACGTAACTGTGTTATTGCAGAGGCAAGTGGTGGAATCTGGCTGGTGCAGACTGGGTGAGGAAATATCATTGTCTCTCTCTCAGAAAAAAAAACAATAGGTATAGCAGAATTTGACCTGGGGCTTTTACCCATGAAGGGAAAGACATTCTTTTACTGCAATTGTGTTCAAACATGCCCAGAGTACTTTATCCTCTTGTGGTGAACACGCAAGTACAGTAAACAAAACAATGGTATCAACAGCATCGGAGATTTGCTTTTCAAGGTCTGCTAACCCAACCAACCATTTACCTCTTAGAGATGACACATCCATAATTATAACGTATTGTCATGTGGGTTTCGGTTATGAAATGCGGTGAATCTGAGGTGAAGACTTTTTTTCTGGAGGCAGTAGAAACAAGCACCAGAATCCAGTATAGGCGGCGTGCTTAAGTGAGACATGGAGAACGGGGTTATTAAGGGTTAATGATTTCAAATCTTCATCGGCCTTTTCTTGTATGCTGTTAGGGCTTAGCATCAGCATGGGCAGGCAAGAAGGAGGGTTTGAGAAGGAGCATTAGTGGCGGATTTCTTTTCACCAGCCGATTCCAGAGGTAACTGTTTGTTTTCATACCTGAGCTTAGCTGTCAATCTGGAGGAACGGTGAGGAGGGAGATGAAATCTCCTGAACAAAACCACAGAGCAAGAAAGGCAGGCCGGCTGGCAGGGCTCCAAACCACAGAAAGTAGCAGATAATAGACGGTAAGGTGGAAGGAGGAGTATGAGAGAGAGAGAGAGAGAATGAGAGACGGGGGGAGAGATTTTAGACATGGCTGCTTAGACTTGACATTTTTAATTATGTCCCTCAAAGAGATCTTTGTCTGAAAAAATGCTGCGCTTCCATATTTCACACATCATATATATAATATGTTTTAAGATGCTTCTAATCCTGAACTGTACATTCATAATGACACTATGATATTTTTTATATATATTATTGGTTTTGATAATTGTACCTCACATAGTTAATAATGATATAGTGTCATTTGGAAAATAAGCTTGCTCTGTGCCGTGCCTCTCATGAGCTTCACACTCAACAGAGCTGTTTAAGTTTCCCTGTAGAGGGCCAGTGTGTCCCGGCCCCCCGTGGGTGAAGAAAAAAAAAAGGCTCAAGCATTTACTCAAACTGAGGGAAAATATGTAGTCGCTAAATTGGAACACAAACTGTATTCATTCTCTTGGAATTTGTAAAAAAAAAAAAAAAAAAAAAATGAGGCTTAACATTGTACATTTGCGTTGAAATGGTAGGTTGAATTCTGAAGCACAAAAATTGGGTCTCTTGCAGTCTGATAATCAATTTGAGAATGGTGTCTACATGACAGTGGTAGGCTGCACACAGACGGTCCTGTGGCAGGCAGATAAGTGGAAGCTCTTTAGGAGGAGAGCGCGGGGCAGGGCAGGGCGGCAGCTGAGACTGATTTGATGCTGGCCCTACCTGGGCTGGCTTTCCCCCCGCACAGACAGAAAGGAGTCTACTGTGTGAACACAGAGCCCATATTGTTCAGCCATCTGGGTTTGCTTCAAAACATGATTATTCAATTTAAAATTTAGCTTTATTCATAATGGCTTCAATAAAGTGGGGAGTGGATGGCACTGGAGATACACAGCACAATATCTGTATGTATTCTACCCAGTGACACGGAGTTGTTTAGGTTTAAAGACATGAAATACATAAAGTAGAATGAAATTAAAGGCATCTATATTTATATATAGATGCCTTTACTTCTATATACATACTGTACATACTGTATTTATATGTTATGCATATTATAAGTATATTATAAAATAGATAGATAGATAGATAGAATAAGAATATTTTGATTGCATTAATATTTAGTTTGACTGAAATGTTCTGAAATTTTTTGGAGAGTTTTTGGGGAGTTTGGAAGCATGTTTGCGAAATTGTTTGATTAGGAGGAGGGAGCTCTCTGACACACACACACACACACACACAAACAAACACAAAACTGTATCTGTCCAGTTGCTCCAGTCAAAAGTGCCTCAGTTAGCGTTTTCTCCCCAACACTTCAGTCAACTGTTTGCCCTGTGCACTCAGGTGAAATATGAGCCACAGTAAATCATTATTCTTCAGGCCACATTTGCCAGATGAATGTATGAGAGTGTTGGACTGTGTGTTTTTCTCCTCTAATGAATTGAGGAATTTAGCTTGTGGCAATGGCAGTAGAAAGGAAGAGAGGAGCACCTTTGTGCTCGTGCGTGCTCGTGTGTGTGTGGGTATGTGTGTGTGAGACAGAGAGAGAGTTCTCTATTTTCTGATTTATTTTGTATTATATTTTACTGGTTTTAATGCCGTGTTTTACTAATGACTTTTAGATTTGCATAATACATTTTATGCATACACACGTATCTATCCTGTTTTGATTTAAAGAGAATATAAAGCATTTGCCAAGCTTTATTTTTGACAAAGACACACCTTTCTCCTTTCTAGAAGGGTACTCCCCTGAAATATTCATCAGCTTTCCTGCTGCAAAGCAAATTGTGTCTTCACAGCCATGTAACGCTGCTGAAGCACGGGCCGCTCCGGCTGGCCTAGGTTAGTACACGTCAGGGTGATTTCGCCCTACAGACCTTTCACAGCCACAGCTCGCTTGCTTTTCCACAACTCCAGCTGTTCCTCGCTGTCTTGAGCTTCACATCTTCATCTTAAACTCAAGGTGTTCAAGCTCCTATCCTATGTACAGCTCTAAGGTTATATTTATAAAGTATATAAAAAAATAAGTATTGATGATCTCTGGTTAGGTCCACTGACCCTACTAACTTACTTCTGTACCAAACAAGAAGGTGCTCTTTGGCAGAGGATATATAAAGTATATTAGCTAGGATACAAGAAACCAACACACTCAACTTGAAGTGAAAAGACTTAAAATGCCTTTGTTGCAAGTTCTAAATACAGAAAAAACAATTTTTTTAATCATGTTACTAACGTCATGATGACTTAAAAATGATGCTGGTCTGTGTTCAGCCATCTTGTTCTGATACACTTTCTGAATACAGGCACCGGTCTCAGCTGTTCTTGCTACCTGCTTTTAGCCATTTAAGTCCAGCTCTGATCATCTGCATTAACCCCAGAGAAAACACCATTGATACACCCAACAGTCAACCCCTTTGGCACATTTTCTCTTCAACTATTCAACTCTTTATTTCCTCTCAAGGTTTGCAGACTATAAGCTTTTTCTTTGATCATTCTCTCTCAGGCTTTAAGCTTTTGGTATATGTGAGACCTTGAAAGTTGTCTGGTGTTTGTTTATATTTTATAGGGCACAGGGGTCAAACCCATCATCATAAAGGCCATGAGAGATGAATGGAGGAATTGGAAATGTACTTTGTGATGATGTGGTGATCTTTGCTATATACTGTCTTCCATACCCACACTCCACTATCCTCCATGGTGTCAAGAAATGTTTTGTCGCAGTGTATTATATATTCAAAATATGACATACTCATCTACTGAAAGAAAAGAAACTAAAGTTTGCGTATTGAGTTTTTTTTTTCTTTACTTCAGTAAGAATTTCAGTGTTACTGCCATTCCCTGGAGTTATGTGTTCAGGTCGAGCCTCTATCTTGGCTTTGATGAAGTACCTTGTCCAATGTCATGGATAGACAGTGAAGTGCTGGAGCTTTCACATTAGCATAATTATACTGAAGAGTGATGCTTCCTCTATCATCAAAATATTAGTCTCCATCAGTGTTCAGCATGAACAGCAGACCCATAGTAGATGAAGTGTGCTTTTATTAATAACCTCTCCATGTGTCAATCAGAATATTTCTTGAAAAATATTTTCGCAGAACCATTTAAAGCATTTTCTTTCTGTAATAGTGTCTTTTAAAATCGCATCTGCTGTGCACAAATATGTACACACACACACACACACACACACACACACATATATACATCTTATACATAATGATAATAATAGTAGTATACTACCATCAGCATATGCGAACAGTAAATTGCTTTTAAGAGTCTCAAGCACAGAATAAGTGGTTTTAAAATCTTGACAGAATCTTTTTTAGCAGGTGGATGGGCAATCTCTCAATTTGAAGTAGCCTATAAGTTCATGCCATATAGGAAGGCTTAAGAACTGAGAGTCAGAGCTGCCAGTGGATGACATGTGCTAGTGAGTCCTTGCTCATGCTTGTTAATGGTGTTTTATTGGCAAGATTAACAGCTTTTATATCATGGCAGGGGCAGCAAGCCAGGTAAAACAGCTGTTGCTCATATTGTCTTGGTTGTGGGACATGGAGACACTTTAACGCCATATTACTGGAAACACATATGGCCCCGTAGCATTGCTGAACAAGTGTATATACTAGTTTGAAGCAAAGGGATCCCATAAAACTAGCTTTTGTTATTCTTTTTTCCCCCTTAAACTTGGTTTGCTGCCAGTCAGCTGCTCAATGTAACAGATTATTTAGGCTATGGGGATGAAATGTTTTAGTCATATTCAATATTATAAAAGTGAATTTGGTGTCAAGACTGACTCAAATGTCATGCTTTCGTTGAAGCAATATTATGGTTTGGGAGAAAGGTCTGTGGCCTGAAAAATTCTTCTATTTGAAAACTAAAGAAAGCAGCAATAGATGCCATTAGCAGTTATTAAATTGGCTTTTTTGTGTTTTTCAGAGGAAGAATGGACAGAGTTCACATTAGCGTTCTAAATCCTTCGCTGCACTGAACACACAAGTGCATTCAGTCAGGGGCATGTACCTTTTATCATTTGGAGCAGCACACAACACACATCTGTACACACTCATGCCTACATACACACACACATTAAGAGAGGGAGAGAGAGGGAGAGAGAGAGAGAGAGAGAGAGAGAGAGAGAGAGAGCTTCAGCATGCAAGGCATTCTAGCTATGTGCGGTCTGTGTGCGGATACGGCCCGGCACAATCGTAGCATTTAGACAAGTCTTAATTTACTTAGGATGGGCTTGCAGCATATGGAAGCATCCACAATAGCTGACTGATAGAGAGACAAAGAAATTCCAGTGTTCTGGCGCTAAAAAAGTCATTCAGATTTGGTCATAATGGCTCAGCTGTCCTAACCAAAGGAAGGGAAGAGAATAGGGTGCCTTGTGATTTCCCCCCTTTTCACCCTCGCCCTCCCTCTCTTTTCTTCTTTTTTTTGTGCCTGAATCTTTTATCTGTGTTATTCACTCGGGACTCTTCAAAGTAACAAGCCTCCTTCTTTTTCCCCGGTACTGGACTTGGAACCCAAATTAGAGACTGCTTGATTAGAGCAGAGAGGAGGGAGCCAAGAGAGAGGGAGATGTGGGTATTGGACAGAACAAATCGCACCCCTACAAAGTGCCTTTTATCCAAAGACCCCAAGGCTCAAATACCCCCATCCCTCCCCAAGCAACCATGGCTCTGCTTGTTTTCCTCTTATCATTTATTTAGTCACCCGTTGATGTTTTCTGCCCTACTTTGTGACGTTTAAAAGAGGCAGGAATCTCAAAAGGTGAATTCTGAATGGGCTGAAACTGAACAACATAGCTTCCCCGTCTCCCCCGTCCCATGTGTCAATCTAGCATTTCTGCAGTTAACACGGCCTGAGAAGAAAACAAGACAGTGCCAACCCAGCTTGACCGCTCACTCCTGGGACCTTCTGGGCCTAACAGGCTCCTGTGTCGGTCTACTATTGTCCTACTGAGCCTCTCTCCATCAACAGGGGGATGTCACAACATGTTAGATCTGGGCAGGCTGCTGGGGTTTATGTAGCACCCAGGCATCTCTGGGCTGTCTGTCTGCCGTCGGAAGCACGATGTGAGGAGACACGTTAACGGGCAGACCCCGGCCCCACCGCTGTTAAGAGCCATGCAATATGCAGGAAACGGCCTCTTTTGTCAGCAGGCTGGTCAGAGACAGACCGCGGCTCTCCTCTTCTGCACCGCCCAATAAAAGTTTTATCTGCATTTTAAAGCTGATCCATAATTTAGAGCAGGAAGAAAGAGATTTTTACACTGAAGCAGCCAACAAAAAACATATGTGTCTGATTTTCTACTAAGGATGCCCAGTAGATCTCTGGGCAGCTCTTAAAAAATGAGAATCTCCTACCATGTTTTTATGTTTAACCGATTGTCTAAAGCTGTATTTAAATGTTCGTTTTCAGCGTAGCCATGAATCAGAATATGTCTTGAATACAGTACTCTGACGCCGATTTTGAGATCTCTTGAAATGTGGTGGTGGTGGGGTGGATTTGGGGTAAGGAGGGTTAAAGACAAAACAAGTGCGAAAGATTAAAGATGAGAAAGTAAAGAGGGAAGGACCAACTTGCCATTTTCTCAGTGCGGGGGGGGGGGGGGGGGGGGCAGTCTGGGCTTCCCACAATGCAGCCCAACATCAAAACAATGGGCCCTCTGTTAGTATTCTCTTAGTGTTCGGGCCGGCCTGCGCTCCCCACACACGGCCCCCAGACTAGCCCACTGGATCCCTCTGTGGACCCAGAGCACCAATCTGCTGCTGTATGTAAGCAGACACACACACACGCACACAAACACACACACACACACGCCACGTATATACTGTACTGTTGTTTATTTTTGCCATTTATTACAGTATTGACATTCACCCCTAAACTAGTGAGTGGCCATCGGACATGTGTAAGCAGGGAGGCTGAGAGGCCATCATTGAGTCCAGATGTTTGGGTCCCTGTTCAAGGGCGTCTATGCCACCCTGGGGCCCCGATGACACCTTATCTTCACCCTGCCAGGATATCTTCTAGTATCTTGATTCTCCTTAGTTTCTATCCTCATCCCTCTTTTCTTTCTTACTTTGTTTCTCTCTTCTTTTCTTCCTTTCTTTCTTTCTTCCCTCCCTTCTTCCTCCCTTCCCACTACTGTATTGATAGCGGTGATCTGTGATTGTGACTGCGACTGATGTATGTTTCTGGTGACCTGTAAAATGCAGCTCCTTCATGGACACAGCCAAAGGTTAATAAAATTGGTGTTGAATGTATCAATTTTACAGATAAGCCATTCACAACAAGTGTAGTCGGGTGAATAAGAAGTCAATTCAGCCCTTGGAAACCGCACGCAAGCCCAATGAATAGCTGCTTTTAGGTGCTTTTTTTTCGTTAGGAGGATAAATGGAGAATTGCAGCTCTCTTCCATTGCAGCAGGCAGCGGAGGCAGAGCGAGGCGAGCCGAGGTTCAGACAAGCCTGCCAGTAAATTGCCCTGAATGGGTTCTGGAGGTTGACAGGCCCTATTAAGACAAACGGCCTTCCTCATCGGAGAGATAAAATAAATCAGGTGTTTAGTCAAATTAAAATAGTTTGAGTGGAGAGGGCCCCTGGGAGCTCTGGGAGAAACTCAAGACAGATGTGGCCAGAGGAGAGAGGAAGACACCCAGGAAAGAATTCAGCTCCCGCTGGCCCCAGGCCAGACTTTACTGTACTGTTATCTGGCTCTCTATCCTTTTATCCTTTTCTCCCTCTGTTTCTTGCTCCCTCTCTCTCTCTCTCTCTCTCTCTCTCTCTCTCCCTCTCCTCTGTCAGTTTTCTCATCTCTTTTTCGTATGTTCTCCCAGATCAGCTTGTCACACAGGAGTGCAGTGGGAGGAGAGTGAGTTACTGTCTAGCCTCTCACTGGCAATTATGTTGGCTGTGTAAGTCAATGGGAGGATCACTTAGCATTGATTAGGAGGAGGGAGAGAGCAGTGCAGTGGAGCCGCTCTCTCCATCACACACAGTGAGGACATGTGAATGTAGGGAGAGAGGTAAACCTAGTGGTCTGCATTCAGGTCCCTTGGTCTGGCATTGCCATTCTTTTTCAAGTATGCATACATGATGACTAGAATTGACAGAACAATTACTAACAACACAGAGCAAATATAAACATTGTCGATGCTGTACAAATCTTTTAATTTAATTGTTAATTGTTTTTAAGTGCGTACCGAATATCTTCTTGCTGTGCAGAAAGTGGTAGGTGTGCGCCCTTTCGGCAGAAGTCCAGTGGCTGATGGCCGCAAGGAGTTCCACCTCTAATGTGTTACTGGAATTGCTTTATAAAGAAAACTTGTATAACTTTTAGCTCACTGCAAACACACTGCGAGCCCCAACACTTTCTTTGTATTCACCCCTGATAGTCTGACATAAGCTGCCACCTCAGCCTGACAGCTCCCCGCAGCTCTTTGTGTATTTGCCGGGAACAATTCCTTCCCTTTCTCACTCTCACACTGAAAGCTGTGAGCTCCAGCTACAGTAAAATAGACAACTCCAGGCTGTGACCTTAACACTTCTAATAACGTCACTGCAGTTGGTTGCTGCCAGTCTGGCTTTCTTTGTACTGTATTTTGTGTACAATACAATAGCGCAATATTGTGATCTGTGGCTGCAGTACATTCAGTTTTCTATACTAAGGATTATACAATGACCAAGACCATTCTTACAAAAGTCCACACCCCGGCTTTTTTGTCATGGTCCCTATAATACCATTTGCATGCTCTCTCTCTCTCTCTCTCTGCACTACACATACCTGTATCTATTTGTTTGTGACTCAGTCTCTCCACCTTGTGTCTGTCCTTCCCTCAACTGACATCTCTCTCTCCCTCCCTCTCTCTCTCTCTCTCTTCTCTCTCTCTCCCTCTCTAGGTACTCCAGAGAGCCTGGCAGAAAAGGAACACCAGCTTTCCACAATGATCACCCAGCTGATCAGCCTGCGAGAGCAGCTTCTGGCCGCCCACGATGAACAGAAGAAGCTCGCTGCCTCACAGATGGAGAAACAGAGGCAGCAAATGGAGCTAGCTCGTCAGCAACAGGAGCAGGTAACTGCTCACTGCTTTCTTTCTCACGTTGTCAGTGTCTCCTTTTTTTTTTTTTTTTTTTTACCCCAGGTCATCCCTGTTCTCTCTCTCTCTCCTTCTTGCTCTCTCCATATTCCCCTCACCTTTCTTTCTTTCTTTCTTTCTTTCTTTCTTCCTTTCTTTCTTACTCTTTATGGGATTCTCTCCCTCTTTGTCCATTTAATTTTGTTTACTTTATTTCCCCTACCCTCTATAATAAACCCCTTTAAATACATTTGTCACAGATTGTCACTTAACCCTCTATTTCATATTAAATTTCATGGATGAAATGTGCCAATAAAATATTATTCCTCTGTTGGAATTTGGAATAATATTAGATTTAAGAGATGTTATATTCTATATTAGCTTGGATATTTCGAGTCATGCTCGCTCGCCCACATTTATGCTGTGTGGTAGGAAAAATGTTATTATGACTTGTACTAACAAATGCGAGTGAATGTGTGAATTAAACGTTATATTAAACACGGAAGTCCTCTATATCTTATAAATCGTCTCCTATTAGAACAAGTCTGGCATTAGATTTGCAGCACAAATCAGGCCAATGAGCCATATTGTACAAATCAGCAAATTAGCAGAGGCCATGAAGTGTGTTAATGTCTGGGAAGAAATAAGGACGCAAACTATCCACACGGGCGACACTTTTATTATCACCAGCCACCCTAATGGCTATGAGTCAATTATCAGCGAGGAGTTCACTCAGAGTTTTCTCAGCACACGCTCAGACCTTCCTGTGTTAAATGAAGAGATGGACCATATACCTTGGAGTGATGCATTTGGTCATAGTACACTAATAATACATTAACAGTATTGATTTCTTTTTCAATCAATGGTGTTCATTTGCAAACTACACTCAACTCTGTAGGCTTTGTAGATATACGGATATAAATGAATAGTGATATAAGATATTTTATTATTTGGTCATATTTTAAAACGGACGAATACAAATAAAATGAGACAGGCAGAGAGAGAGAGAGAGCGAGAGAGAGAGAGAGAGAGAGAGAGAGCGAGAGAGAGAGCCCGCTGAGAGCTAGAATGTCATCAAGCCATCAAGATACAACACAGTAATTAACTGTTGACACTCGTGAGGAAGCCAGCACAAATTAATCCTGACACATTTGCAGACGACCGATATCTTACAGTGAACACTTTGTAATTATATTTAAAAATGAAAATTAAATGACACTTAAAACTAGGTTGTCATGCTCAATGAAGTGTGCGTGTAGATAGAGGGACTGCTGGGATGGGGTGGATGGCGGGATGGCTGTTCGTCACTGTGCTGCTCAGGGGGGTCGGGATCAGACGGAGCGCTCCGACAGACCCCCGTCACGCATACCCTGCCTTCACCGGTTATCTCCATCATAACCATGTTAATCTGTCCTCTGTATATAATTTATCCTCCATAACTGCTTTACCACTGATTGTGACAGTATGGTTCGTCATTTAGAAAGTTGAAACTGTGTAGATTTTTGTTTGATTTTGCAGCGGTTTGGCTAGAAGTCTATGGAACATATTTTGTAAAAAAGCGAAGAGAGTAATATAATGTTAGTCTCCCTCTGTAATCTGCTACTGTCTTTACAGTGTAATTGGCTTGGACAGGTCTTAGCATACTATGCAGTGTGAACAGGAATAAATTAATTTCTTGTCTTTACTTCTGTTTCCAACCAGATCGCAAGACAACAGCAGCAGCTTCTGCAGCAGCAGCACAAAATCAACCTCCTCCAGCAGCAGATCCAGGTCAGTGAATTTGTTTCTGTTGTCCCTCTAACACTCAGTAGCTTACACCTCTCACGTTCTCACTCATTACTGCATTTCTCCCCCTTCATTCTAATTGGTGCACAACTGTCATCATGAGCCAAATGTATATTCAAGTAAAAGATTACATTAAATCAGTTCTACCTTCTGCGAGAAAGACTTTTCTTCCCATCTTTTTCTCATTTTTACCTTTCATGCGACTTGGCTTGGTATCTTTATTTTAATTTTTGTGTCACTCTCTTACATTCATCACTCTCATCAAATGTTAATTGCCTGTTGGTAATTGGGAGGGCTTTAAAATATGGAGGAGAATAATTAGCACATCTTAATGAACAAAGACGAAAAAAGGGGAAAGTAACAACAGCTAATGAGTCCTGTTGATGGAGAAGAGCCTGGAGGTGGGCGACATGAAAGAGGCTGGTAAATGCCTCTGAAACGAGCCTGTCCCAGAAGAGCTACGTGGCATGCTTTCACACAGCACAGCAGCTAGTCAAACTTATTGCCATTATAGTGTATGGCTGGCATTGTTTTTTTTGTTTTTTTTTTAGTTGTAAATACTAATAATTTATCCTGGCATACATTTAGATGGTGCTCTAGGTTTTCATTTATGCACTTACAAAGCTGTGTGTGTGTGTGTGTGTGTGTGTGCATGCATGTGTGAATGTGCATGTGTGAGTGTGCGTGCATGAGTGTGTGTGTCTTGTGTGGTACAGTACAGAGTGTTGAGGTGAAGGACCACCCAGGCAGTGTGTTGTTGGACATGGCCAGACTGTACAGAGTAATCCAGGGTTGGTCACTGGCTGTGGTCAAGGTTGTGGGCCTAGCTGTCTGAGGGAAGCCAAGGTTATCCTGTTGGGTGTGCCTGGTGTCAGGCACATCCTTCTCCATTCACCTCCTACACTCTGCTTGTTCTTCCTGCAGGCAACTCCCCATCTTCTCTCAATTCAACACAACACATAGGCTCATTTTCAGCTGTATGGGTGGTGATACGTTTGACAGTCTTGGGGGCAGATAGGGAAAGGTCACAGCAATACACAAGCAATGTGCCGCAGGTTCAAAAATCTCTTCAAACATTTACTGGCAAGAAGTTGTTCCTGTGTATTTAAAGCAACTATGCTGAAGTGACTCAGTGGTCATTGTTGCCCATCAGTTCCCCCAAAAGTTGCCGCATGTATCCCTACCTCGTATCATTGCTCTCAAGAGCCACTGTCTGGTTTCTTTGCTGAAGATCAGTTCCTCTTTATAGGCGTCATTGTCGGGGTTCCCTGCTGTCCTGTATATCACACCCCAACAGCACTCAGTCTGTTGTTCCTATGATGTGCCGAGGCAAAGCAAACCCCTTGGATTTAAACAGCAATAAGCACAACAGCAGGATTTACTGCTAGGACATTAAAACTCCCTCTCTCAAGGGCACTTCCCAAGAGAAAGGCCTCACTGTCAACATGCTCTTGAGAAGCCACTGGACTGGACCTTTCACTTTAACAGTGGACAGTCTATTGGAAAAATGACTCCATATCACACTCCACTAAAGAGGAGCATAGAGCACGACACTCTCTGTAGAAAACACTCTAAAATGAAGTACCTTATGCACTACTAAGGGCCTAGTATCACTCATATCATGGAGGGCTCTTTACTTATGCTCATTGAGTACACACAGCCTTAATGCATCTCACTTTTAGAGGTCCTTACTTTCATCTCAAAGTTAAAGGCAAATGATACCTGGAAATTCCCCTTGATGCATAGTTTTGAGAGAGGGTGGGGGGTCGAGTGTGTATGGGAATGCACTTCTAAATATGTATAGATCCATTTCAAACACTTGAACAGAGATACAAGCAAAGTCCCTCCTTGCGCAGCCAAGTTAGCCAGCGTCTCCCCTGAGCAGACCCCGAGCTGTCCTGATAAAAACACCACATCCACAATTAAACAAAAGAGTCCCATGTTCAGACCATCTGCTCCGCTGCCCATCAGTCTCTGCTGACTCCACTCAACAGACAGACCACTATTAGGAGCAGCCCACCAGAGGACAAACAACATGGATTACTCTCACTACTTCAGTTTGATCATGTTCAACATTGTTTATCCCACACCAAGTCCTTTAATGCCGATTTCATGACATTTTCTCTCTTCCTGACCTACTTCCTCCAAATATCCAATGTGGTGTTGGCCACTCCTCTCAAGATTGAGAAGCAAAGAGAGGAGAAGAGAGGCAGGGGCAAGTTAGTGAAGCATCTTTTTGCCACTCTGTTTTCATTACTGCTGCCTCTTAAAAAATGCCCTGGCCCCTTTAATATATAACAGCTTTGACTTAATTAGTTCTGTAAACAAGCTTCCAGCCTGTATGTCACAGACTTTTAGCAAAGTGGTAAAGCAGTGTTGGGGGATTGAGTTACCCTGCTGTTAGCATGGAGAGCAGTAGACTTTATTGGAGACCCTACTAGCCATCAAAGTCCTTCTGTTTTGGCTTCAGGGGAAAAGCCACTCTTGCTAAGGTCTCATATTGATGATGTAACTGATCACATCAGTGGGCACTGTAAACTGGACTGTCAGAGTCCAAACAATAAAACCACGGGGACTGTAACTCGAGACTCTTGTTGGCACGCTATATGTGTGCTTTCAAGGGGCTGGAGGAGATCTGGGAGAAGTGTGCAGTTATAGAGGTTTAGTTAGAGAGGTTTGGAACAAGGCAGCATGCAGTTTAATCAAGTCTCCCTTTTGAATGGCCATCTCTCTTTCCATCCTTTCTCATCATACTTACAAGAGTGGGAGAGAGATTTAGTCTTTGTCCTTCGAGATTACAATGTCACTTGTTTTAAGATAGCAGATGTTTTGATTGCGGTGTTAGGGGCTTATCAAAAGTTAAAGCTCAAGGCTTTGTGTGTTTTTCCCTCCGCTTGTTTGTATTCCTTCAGTCCGTCCTCGTTGTTGAAATCATCTTGGCACTAATTCAATCCCAGGAGGGGATTAACGCTGAGTTGATTTAGCTGAAAATTTGAAACACCATTCAGGATTTTATAAGAAGCATGTGACAATTCAACGTACATATTAACAGAGAACGAGTTTGTTCCATAAAATAAGTTATTCGTCTCTCTTGAGTCTGCACACAGGCACTCAGTTTAAAAAAAAGAAGAAAAAAAAAGAAATGATACAGAGCACTCTATTCTGTTTCTCTTATTTGCTTGGCCTCAGCATCAATCAGATGCACTGACCACCATTTGACTGGACTCTTTGGAGCTTTCTGCTTGATAATCACACCCACTTTCTCCTGCCCCTAATAGCAGCAGATGAGCAGCTAAATAGCATCACTTTGATCATCAGACTGTAGGTCGGCTTATGCTTTTAAAATGACATGAGAGTTAAAGGCAGGGCACATATCACACATAAGTCAAAAAGTAACTGATTAAAGGTGGGCTGGTAAAGATAACCAAACTCATACTGTTAAACCTGGCAAGGGGACGGTGACATGATGGCTCAGCTGGGTTTGTTGTGCTCTAATAAGATGTAGAGCTCTGTGAAAGCTCTAGTGATTGTATACTGTCCATAGCCAAACCCTAAGCTCCCATCTTCCCTCATAGAGAGGCCAGGTGGAAAGCCTAGCGTTCGCGCTCATGGGGATGGCACCAGTTCATGCATTCCTCAAGGATGGGCCTGTTAAGATATGAGCCATGGTTTGACTCTCACACACAGGCATGCAGATACTCATACACATGCACAGAGGCAATCGTGTACAGTACGCACGCACACACAGACCCACACAGACATACACACATCAAGAGAATAAATATTGGCTGAAAGGTCAGGGTGAACTTTATCTTCACAAACAGGCTGGAGAAAGGAGCTCCCCAGATGAAACAGGGGACGCTTTTAATCAGAAACATTTTGTTGTTTTTTGGGGTTTTTTTTTTCCACAAACAATGTCATAATATGAAGACATTATCTAGACATTTATCATTCGTTTTGACTAAAATTGTAACTCAGAGCTGGCATCAGTGTGCAGTCTGCTCAAAAGATCCCACAGATAAGGAATTTCTATGGAGGCCATTGTTGACCAGCTTTTTTCACGCTTGGTTTTAATCCTGCAGCCTTAAATGCTTTCGTCATCAAGCAGGTCTGCTTCTATTTATCTCCCTTTGACCTGCCTTTTCTCCCTCTTCTGCTGTGATGGACCTTCACATGGCCTGGCTTCCCACCCCAACCACACTATATGTACACACACACATAATAATGTGACTCTACATCCTACATTTGACTTTGTGCCCACAAAGATAGACACACACACACACACACGCACACACCTACTGTATATAAGAATATAAGACCTGGAAAAAGGTCAGGGTTGATTTCCAGATTAGGAAAATGGTTGTTTTTTTTAGAATAAGGAGTTAATTTTAGAATACGTTTGTGTAAGGTTAGGGTAAAAGTTAGGGAATGATTGATAATTGTAATTCAATGTGTGTGTGTGTGTGTGTTTCTTCCATTCAAAAAGAGCCAGTGAAAAGATTAAAAGAGAAAAGGTCACTATATTGTTGTCAGTGCACACTTCAAAGAGTTAGAGGCTTTCTCACATGTGGCTTTAATGGTGTAGAGAAACAGTGGGGGAGTTGCAAGGGTTAAATGATATTAGCTGCCAACAGTTCCCAGATTAGATAACATTTAAATACACTAGGATTAGCTACCCACCTTGTCCACATTTTTATCGTGGACAATCCAGAGGTAGATTTCAAGGAATATGTTTTGGGAAATTAACAGCTCTCGCTCTCACCTAAGCCATCTTCCTTCTTTCATTGTATGACACACATGTACTGTCAATGTCACTTTTTTTCCTGTCTTCCCTTTTTAATGCCTATTGACAGAGTGTTGTCTTAGTTATAGACCGAAAAATGTAATTAGGATATATTTTATTTGTATTAAACTACACCGCATGAGCTGTTCATACTTTTTTTTGCATTTCATTTAGAACTGATGAATAGAAGCTTTTTGCTTTTGTACTTTGTTCAGAAAATTGCAGTGAAAATGATCGAGCTGCTGTCTAACTTACAGTCAGTGAATTTTTTTAAAGCAGAAAAAAAAAATCTTTTGAATTTTTTGAACAGCAGTGTGTTTTAACCAGTTGTCCAGGGCTTTAGATATTTCCAATTTCTTTTCCCAGTGTTGCAAAGAAACAAGAGAATTCACAGGGGGAGTTATAAAAGTGTCTTCTGTCTACAGAGCATACAGACCCTGCAAAGTTAAACACTTAGTTCTTTGTGTTACACACACATTTGTTTTTGAATGATAGCGGCAACTACTATTCCGGTCTTTCTGTCTATCTATCTATCTATCCTGCAAGAGTCTTTGGATTTTCCCTTCACTGATAGGGTTCGTATTATTTTACACAAGTAATTTCATTTTATAAAAGGAAAAGAATCAGTTCATTGACAACAATGGATGTGCTGTTTGTGATTCACTGACTCACACTTCAAGTGGCCATTCTTGTCCAGACTATAAATGCCATTCTTTCTAGTGTACTGCTGTTTACAGCCACTGTAATATGTCTCTTTGCCTGTCAAACACAATATCCTGTGTTTATTGGTCGTAAGCGGATGCTGTAATTGTTTGTACTTAGTATGCTGTAAGTATAATATGTATTGAATTTGTTATCCAATGAGCAGCAATTTAATCCATTGATTTTGTTTGGTTACCAATTTAGTGAGGCAAAGACTCCAAAACTACCACATTATGGTAAATAATTTAAATAAATAACCTAACTTTAAATAAACTCAAGGCTGGATGGTAATTGCCACGAAGATAATGGTGCTAATTTGTGTATTCTCAGAAGCTTTTGTTGTCTCCCTGGCACAAATGATTTTCTCAGTGTGAGACTCTTATTAATGCACTGGCAAAAAAAAAAGCACAAAAATAGACATTGTTAAAGAGAATGTGTAAGTTCCCCAATTAGCACAGCTAGATTGGAACTGTTAGCATGATAATAAGAGAATAATAGAGCAGGGAATGATATTGCGTGTGTGTGTGTGTGTGTACGCGTGTCTGTGCCTGTGTGGATGTTCTGCTGCCGCTGCTTTCCCTTGTGCTGAGGAGCTCTGTGTTAGCCTGCTAGTAGGATTATGTGAGGGCATTAACAGCCTAGTCAGACGGGCTTGGCTCCCGCCCAGGAGGCTCAGTCCAACATGTTCATCCTCCATTTAAGGAGACTGTTAGCTGATGAAGATGTGCACATGCAAGACTGAAGATAAAAGAAAGCGGTGACCCGACTCATTAGCCCCTGTGATTTAATATATTGACACTTGGATACAAATAATTTCATTTAGTGGACTCTATTGGTGGGGAGGGAGGGATCAATTTAATTAGTTATGAAATGTGACTTCTTGTCAGGAAGCAGAAGAAATGCTGACGTTAAATAAAGTCATGTGCAATTTAAACAATAAAGCTATCGGGCCCCTGTTAAAACTTAATGATGCACAAAAATGGCGTAATAGATACAACCTCAGCAATGGCTGTGATGGTTTGGAAATTAAGCTAAGTGGATGAACGGCTGGTACGGTAATGCTGTTGGCCTGTTAAAACAAATTCATGCTTTAGGAATATAAACAGTGGAGGTTGTCTGGATGGTTTGGGTCTGTGGGTTTTGTCAGATTATGTCTTCAGGGTAAAGCTAAAGGAGACCTCTAGCTTCCTCTTTCCTTGGGATGAAATGCACCATCCGTTTACCTAACATAAGTGTGTAGGTTTAAGTTAGGGTACACAGACAGGGGCTTTGGAATAATGTTTTTGCTCAATACTGGAAAGAGGGATGAATTTATTTTGAAAATCCAAATTTAAACAATGCCAAAAGATGGACATAGCCATCTTCCCTTGTCAAACTGTAACAAATGATTACTTGCCTTACTGGGTCTCTTTAGACACAGTGGTGCGGAACATATGCTGCATCTTTGTCAATGAGCTAAGAATGTAGACAAACATGGATCCATTATTGCTGTAAATGACACAATATAGCCGTGCTTTTCTGTAATTAGCAGCGGGGCTGGATTATGCCTTTGTATTCAGACACCTCAGCAGTTTAAGCGGTGATAATGAAAAGGCTCCATCTGAGAGAGGGTGCCACATGAACGGCTGTAATGTGTGAAATCACACCTGAGTGTCTACTTAAAATTAGTCACCTGAGGGGATTCTAAACCAGCCCTGGGACTGGGTAATTTACGACATAAACTTACAGCCTCGTATCAGTTCTCACTAGTGATAACGGTAATCAACACAGAAGACAGAAGATTACCGCATAGTGCATCTCATCAAGCATAAGAGAATGTGCATTAGCTTTCTTATAATATGTACTAAATATCCCTGATAACTGAACATGAGTACTTCACACATATGTCACTGATACAACCATGAGCCAAACGGTAGCTATGATGAATAAAGGACTTTTATGTTCCTTCTGAATATCATTATAAAGCACCTGTTTGGAGCTCTGTCGGGCTCCACAAGCCTTCCCTGGACGGAGGCAGAGGGCTTACACTTAACATCCATTGTACCCCAACCCTCGAAAGGAAAATATCAGTTGACGGAGAACACATCCTCCAGTGTGATGTTGATTTAGTTTCCTCTCCCTCTCTGCATGGCCTGTGTTTTCTCTGCTAATGTAGAGCAAACTGTTTTGTCTTTGCATTGGCTTTGCATGGCCATCGTCCTCCGCAGTGGGCACGCTCACAGGGAGAAGGAGCTGCATTAATAGGATCTACTGTGTGCGGGCAGCCGGCAGGGAGAAAGGGGGCGCGTGTTTTCTTAGGGCTGGGGTGGCAAAGCAAAGCATTCAGCCCATGGCCAACGCAAAAAAGGACCTTTTTGTTTTTGGGGCGGAGGAGAGTCCAAGCATTCCCCAACGGAACACAATGAATGAGCTATTTTGTCCTGCACAGCTTTTCATAGAAACAGAATTGTAGAATTTTGTGTTTGTTTTTTTCATGATTGAACAGTTCTCAGAAAAGGCGAAATGTCATTAGCTAAATTTCATCATTCAATATGTCTAAAATATAAATGATCCAGTCTGTTAAAGTGTTGTTTTGTCAACCGAGGACTCATATTACCTCTCTTGTTACTTATGTTACAAAAACGCTGCAATTTTTCCTGCCCATCATTAGGTGTGCCCATGACATTTGAGCATGTTTTAAAGTCTCAGCACACTTGTGTCTGTAATAAAGTTGCCCCTCCTAACAGCCCTGCTCTCTGCTGAACAACAGAATGGGCTCTGTTGTTCTCTGTGGCCCCAGCAGCTGGGAGGTAATAGTGAAGACAGAGACTCAGTCTATCGGTGGAGGACAGGAAAGAGGGGAAGCCCAGCCGTAGTGTGGACAATACCATTATTAGATTAGGGGTGGTCTTCAGTTTCACCATCAGACACACTATATTTTCTCATTAACTTCCTCTAGACTCCCTATGAAACTGTCAAAAGAGGTATCCCTTTGACAAAATGCTAGAGAATGTACGCCTAGATTCAAAGGTAAATTAGTATAATTTAAATAAATGTTAAATTAAAGAATGAAGCGTGTTTTATGTTTTATTTTAAAAACTACTTAATCAGATACATATTTTTACAATTTGATTATAAAACATAAAACAATCCACAGTGGATAGAGACACTGCGTTTGTGTCCTCCTCCAGCTGGGCTACACTTGCTCTACAGTGCTGAAGATGTGATATTTCAAACCTTTACAGCCATAGTATTTCATAAGCCTCGCATACTCAAATCCTTCTATTTCCCACTGCCCCCACCCTGCTCACTTCACATGGATGTAGCAGGCTATCTGACTAGCCCGTGTCAAATGTTCTTTAGAACCTCACTCGCCCCCCTGCAATGAGGGTCCGAGGCATTTCACTTATTCCCATTTCCATACAGCAAGGATGTATACGCGGGATAATGATGCTGGCCCCAAACCCACTTGTGGGTTTGTTTATGTCTGTTCTCTTCTTTCTCGTCATTACACATGCTGTTTGAGGGAGTCCCCATGGATTTGGCCAGTTTACTGCAAACCTTCTTAATTTTATGGCCAGACCATGAGAGAATATTCCTTCTTATTTCCATGTACCCCTTCCCCCCACCCAAAAAAAGAGCCCATATTCTTTGAAAATCTAACATTGAAATTGGTGTTAAAAAATGCAGTCTGTGTATTTCAAGGGTGAGACGGAGGATGCTGTGTGTGTGTGTGTGTGTGTGTGTGTGTGTGTGTGTACATGCACTGCATGACATACATAGTGTAAGTATGTACAAATGCATTTTTTTATTGTACTCGTTTGAGTACCTGTATGTATGTTTTTTGATACGTTCAGAATCATACATAGAGCATATAATGTAATAGAGACCCCTCTAGCATGAATCTAGCTTTGTTCCTTTAAACATACACCAAAAAAAGCTCTAAGCAGAAAATACCTTAGGGCCTGACTTATATAGATATAGATAGATATTTAATTTCAATACAAATCCAATTACTATAAGTATTTAGTAAGTTAAATTACATTGGTACAAGAATTTCCCTCAAGTACACATTTTTTAGTAAATCTATACAGATCACATTTCATGTCTAGTCTCTCTTTTTTTTTTGTATCTTAACTATGATTTCTATTTTTTTAAATCAAATGTATGATTTTAATTTTCTTGCACATACCATTGACTCATGATTTGTCATTTCAGTTATATTGTTTTGTCTGCCTATATTTCCATTTGAACAAATCTTTTACTTTTCCTTCCACAACATTTAAATACTGTAACTACATTAAATTTAGAACAGTATGCAGGATTCATATGAATGACATGCAGTGTAGTAAGGCAAACAGCAGCGCACAGTTTTATCCACAATTCCAAGGAAGTCAGGGGGAGAGCTGAGGGTGAGGAGGAGGGGGGTGGGGGCGTGGGGGGCAGAGGGTTGGACTACCCTGCTTTCAAACTGCCGCCGACTTAATATAGACATATTGAAATGGCTGTTTTCCAAGAGGGCTTGTTTTACTGTGTAAGGAATTAGTGGAACAAGAAGTCATCTATTGGTTATTCCCTCTAGATGGCCCGACCTCGCTCAAGTGTCTGGTTTTCCTGCACCTTATCCTGAGCAGCGCTATACTACACACAGGCATGACTGATGTGCAGCGTCAGACTCAAAAATAGCCAGGCAGCGTCTATTGTCAAAGATAACAGTCAGTGGTGTATAGCTACAGTGCAGTGAAAATATTATTTTCAGGGCTAGTGCTTGTACACCCTCAAACAGAATTATATTGCTCTTCGGCTTTAGATGTCAGTCTTTTACTTTTACAGGAAGAGGTGCCAAGCAGGAACAATGTGCTTCAGTCTAGCGGGTGGTGATACAAACACTTTCATTCCAGGGAGAAGGCTGGAGCATCAAAGTCTGGTTCGAAACTATTGATCTATTTGTCTTATTACCATTACAGACCAAACCGAGCACTAGCACATGGTAAAAATATCTCTGATTGATCAAGGTGTGATACTGGTGTGTGTGTGTGTGTCCACTGTGTGATGTGTCTGTGTATAACTGTGTTCAGTGTAGTTGCGTATTCTGGAGTAGTCTAGTAGTCTATGAGTGTTTGTATTGGGTTAGTGCTTGAAGTGGCCACACTTACAGTGGGAGTTTAACCAGCTGATAAATGACCTGTAGTGTGGGAGTAATATGTGTTTAAGGAACCCTAGGATTGTTAAGATGAAAAAAAAAAACTGAATTTGCCCTCTCTCCAACAAAGTAACACAGAGGATTCGGCGGCCCAGAAGTGCTTCCACTCAGTGATTTTCCTCCTGGTTAGGCTCCAGTACAGTGTAGACCCAGCGAGCTGTGTACACAGTGGCGGGTGTTGAGTGTATCCTGCTGTCTAGTGTCAGTTTTACTGTGTGTGCTGCTGTTGGGATGAAGCCAGATTGCCAGCTTCCTCAAGATCACTTTACCTTCAAATGGATCACCAAAGGTGATTTCCACTCACAGCCGTTTGGTGTGCAACTCAGTGGAGAGCAGGAGGGGAACGATGTGTGAACTATCAGTTCTTACAGCAACAGCTGGAGCCTATCCTCCCTGGGTGAAATTATAGCACCCCCTCCTATGGAATATGTGAAAAAGGAGGTTAGCAGGAGATGTGGATCTGACGGCACCAAAAGTGAGGATGTAATTTTAGGAGAATAAAGAGACGTTAGTGATTGGAAATACAGTATGAGACTTCCCTCGTAACGTTAAGATGACTATTGGTGATCATGCCCTTGTGGATTTAATGGGAACAGAGCCCAGTATAGCTGAAATGATTGTACAGAATGAAGAAAATCATCATAACCCTGTCAGAAATTTTGGCTGCTCCAAAGAATTGTTCTAACTGAAAATATATCGTATTGCCGTCAGATACTTGAAGTGGTTTTACTCTTTACAAATCTCCTCTAGGCAAATGAATGCAGATTATATCCAAGATAAGCATCTGTGTGAGAGTTGTGTTAAAAGGTGTCAAGTAGCAATTAATCAGGATATTAGACCCAGGATCTCACCGGTCCTTTCAAGCTAATAACCATTTAAAACACACTGAGAAAGAAGCAGATGTTGCTGTCTTTTTGCCTTTTGTCTTCTTTCTTATCTTGTAATGAGGGAATCTGACATTTTACATCAATTCTCCCGGTTCCCTTAGCAGAGAGCATTGTGGTCCATAGTGAGTCGTAAATGTGAGTGAGGATCAGTGCATGGAGGTGTAAGGGGGTTCAGAGGGAAAGCCAGCGGGGGGGGCTTCAGGCCTCCTGGGCCTGGTGTAGAGGCTGTAACAGACAGTGAGGAACATGGGTGTTGACAGGGACCCTAGTGAGTGCTGTAATGCCCTGTACGTCTCCATTTGCACCCGGTGTTTCGGAGCCGCTGCCTCACGTGCGTTTGAGGACGGATGCTTACACCATATATCTATGCAAATCAGAGTCACTCACTTTTTTATTTGGTGGAAATGCTGTATATCACTAGCTGACGCAAGTCTGCTGAAAATTTCCAAACAGGAGAAAGTATATGCTTATTTTTTTTTTCTTGAATGTTCAACAATAACTGTGAGAATGTGTTTTTTATCTAACAGTCCCATCATACTATTCAATAAAGAAAATCTGGACATAGAATAATTTGAACTGCAATTTTCTAGACACTAAATGGAAGATTAAAGCTCTCTCTTTGTACATTAAAAAACTGCTGTATCTATGCGTAGAGCTGAATATATATTTTTCAACATTTTCCAAATTGCCAACTTAGAAACTAATTAAAAAAAATGTTTAGTACCATCTATCTATATTTTACCTCTGTAAGCCTTACAAAAGACAATCTGTGATGATTCTTTTTAACATAGTAATAACCCATCATTCATACTGTACAGTACTAATACTGTATTTGGGTGCATATTGCATGTGTTCTAGGTGCAAGGAGAAATAAGGGGAGCTCCGTCATGTCGGCCCTGTTTTTTACACATTGGGTATTTACACATCAGTGCATAGTCAGTCTCAGTCCTCTGACTCGCCCTCTGCAGTCTGACCCCAGGACTAGCTGCTGTCAACCAGTGTGCAGTCACTGAGCTAATATCAATGCTTCCTCTTTCCGCTTGATTAATCTATATCCTGCTTTCTACTCAAATGAGCAATAATTTAACAAATTATGATTAAAACATTTAATAGTAAACAGCATTACATTACTAAAATAGACTTTCGAATTTGATATGAAGAAGCAATAGTTTTCATTAAATCACACATTTGTTGTATTTTTGCCTTCAGAGAGAGAAAATAGCTGCACATTCTCCAACTTTGATTTCCTCCACCCAATTCCAGCTCTCGCATACACAGCACAATTCCCTCGCTTGTCCACAGAGGGATTCTGAGAAAACTATTTGGAAACTTGTAGGGACTTGGACACCACACAAGAGAACTACACAAGGACAGAAATCTGACAAAAATGAATATGACAAAAATGTCCAGTAATTTTTTCTCTCTCACTCAAACGAAACAAACCCTGAAATAGACCTAATTAGTTCTTCCATAATATGGGTCCAATATCGGCCTCCGTATTCTACTTGCCGTAAAACTGCAGGTTGGTCCTATTTATCAAATACCAGTGTCTCCTTGAGAGGGAAACAGATTGCGTGCTGGCCTGCTACAGACTTCATCAGGTCATCTGAATTGATGATACATGTTGCAAGGCGGCTGAGTTCCCCCCCCGGAAACCTCTGTTGGAGCGCGTGCTGGCAGAGACGGGCGCCTCAGCCAAGTCTGTCTGACTGATCACTACAGATGCTCCTCTTCAAGTATTCCGAGTCAGATCCTTAGTGCCGGGTCTTGAGGGACAAACAATAGCACCTGTTCCTCATAAGATAGCCCATTCATGTATCTTTAATGAAGCCTGGGGGCAGATGGTGTGAAATGACATTATCCAGTACTTAGCGGTGCTAAGACAAAGGAAGAGCAGTGCCAGCGCAACAATGCCGCTGTATTTACGAGGAGAAGGGAGGACGCTGCCCAAGTGCCCCGCTCACATCTGCTCCACTTCATTCTCCGACTCCTCAAGATCATCTTGGCAATAGAAATATTCTGGGCACTCAGCCCACAGTTAGATGAACTTGAGGGTAACTCTTATAGGGGGGGCTGGGTGTGTAGTCACACAGGGAGAATGGAAGACACTCTCTCTCCCTCTCTCTCTCTTTTTCTCTGTCTATCTCTCTGTCTCTTTTTCTCTTTTTTCTCTAAGCAGAGGTGTAATTTTTCTAAATGTACTTCTTTACCTAAATGCTTTTTCTTTGACGGTTCCCTTGCTCCTGTAGACGGGAACAGTAAAAAAAAATAATAGTGAAAATATTAAAATCCATGCAGTAAGTGCATTGTCTGCTCAGCCACTGTGCCAGCTGTTAATTGACAGCTCAACTAACCTCCACTATTTGTTGCCACCTTGAAGCTCCTCAACATTTGATTTGCCTTTCTCTGACATTAGTTGCTGTAAATTAAACTTTAATGCTCGGAGCTCATTACTGCAAATCACAGCCATTCAAACTCAATGCACTTATTTCCCCTTCAATGCACATTTACACTCCGTCTTGCCTCGGTGAATCTGTATATTCTGCTCCATATTTTAATATAATAATAGTAATAAAAAGCGATATCCCAAATGAAATCTCACCATTTACATTTACCGTTGTTGGAGAGAAATACATAGAATATCTGATCCATTTTGCTGATGTCTCTCAGTATATATACTCATTAAATTTCTGTATGTATTTCCTCTACAATTCAATTATATTAATTAGGGGCATAGCCTTTTGTTTTCACAAATACCTAAAAGCAATGAAATTATGGAATAATGTGAAATGTTATAAATATCTGCATGCTGAAGAAAAGAAGCTTCACAATGTTTCCTCATTTGGAGCAGCTGTTTCCCTGGCTGTGCCGCAGTTTGTTTTGCTGGTTTAATTTGAAAAGGGATAATCCTAATTATGTCTATGAGCATCCTTTACAAGACACTAATACACTTGGAGGTTGCCTCTAGTTTTCACCAACAGAGATTTTGATTTAAGAGACCAGACTCTGTTCAATGCCTACAGGGAGAAGCAAGGAGAAATGGAGAGCAAGAGTAATGAATACTTTCTTTCCTCTAGAAAAAAAAAATTGACCACCAGTAAACTTTCGGGAGAGTAGGAAAAGCAGATGCCAGTCAGAAATCATCATTTTGTCACTAACCACAGTACAATCATGGGCACAGCAAATCAGGAAATAGATTGTTTTCGATAGGAACAGACTTTCGTTTTCTGTACACAACTGCTAAAATACTTAATAATCATAAAAACTCTTAGGTTTAAAAACAATTTGATATATGATGTAATTTTCAGTGTACCGCTGATGCCTGCTAGTTGCTACATGAAAATGTCTTCCTTGCTACATTATTGATATATTGCCATATTAAAATTAACAATAGTGGACAGTGTTGGTGGAAAATACTTGTAACATACTTGGAGGGATGGGGGCTTTAGGGAGCGCTTTTCTGCCCTGTGAGTGCAGCACATTCAGCAACAGACTCCATCTGGTTTTACAGTCCAAATACACAGACACAGACACAGAGAAAAGCTGTGTTCCCTAGTGTCCCCCCGCCTGTCACTGGCCCTACCTCATGTTGTGACATTAATTATTGTGTTTTTCCATATGTTCCATACATGCAAGGCCAAGATCCATCTTTCATCCACTCAGCCTGGAAACCTGGAAAAACAAATTCCTATAAAAAGATGTTTTATTTAAGGTCATTTGTAGCAGTCTCCTAGGCCATTTATTTTTCTCCAGCCACAGCACATTTTACAGAATTACATTCAGAAGAATTACATACTTTTCTATTCTTCTATAATGCACTTTCTACACTTGCACTTCTGTAAAAGCTCAGTAGACATAAAATGGCTCTATTTATTTAGTTTTCAGTCTAGCTCTGCACCTCTGGACAGATCAATAAAGTAGTTTTAAGTAGGTCTAGCTTGCTAACTATGAGAGAAACTGGACCCGACTACACCAGTTTAGGGTGTACAGGGGGAGCAGTACAGGCTGAAAAAGTGGAGATCATAGCAGACCTCAGCTAGAACATGGGGGGAAAAGCCGTTGCTCAGAGCAGGTTGATTTCATGCCCCAATGCAGCGGCAGTAATTGCACCCAGACCCGTTTTATTGCAAGTTGATTTTAAAGAGGGATGAATGGAGAAACATTCTGTAAAGTGTTTATTTTGGGGGATGACCTTTATTAACCCATTTTCCAGGCAGGTTCCCCTGAGGTGGCCTGGCTCAGTGTTAGATTAACCCTCGCAGGCCCATGGTAGCTGGGCTGCTCCCCATCATAGAGTTTCAGGAAGCAGGGGATGACAGTAAGATTGGACCTTGCAACATGTGTGCAAAACCCCCACACGCCGCTTTTGAGACATAAGCTACTCACCCACCCTTGACACACACACACGCTTAGACGCACACATGCAGGGACACACATAAACACACACACGCATATAAACAGACACATACAGGCATACACATGCAGAGCACATATTTCTACCTCTGCTAGTTTGTGTTGATATTCCCAGTAGGTAAGTCAGCATCAGGCTGGATGGTGAAGGTTAATATGTAAGTGGAACAGCGAGTCAGGGAATGACATTAAAATGAAATACAGCAAGCAGCAAGCACTTTTGGGGCTGCCTCCTATTTTTTTCCCAGCTGAAAACAGTTGCAGTAAATTACTTGATTGTGTGTAGGCTTTTATCACCGATATAAATGATCATCCAAGATTATGGGACAAATGCTTTATATCTGAGCAGTTGATCTTCCCTTGTCTGTTAGGTCAAAGCGTGTGTGTATGCGTGTGTGTGTGTGTGAGTGCGTGCATGCGTGCATGTACATGCTGACCAACCCCGTCTCTGCACCTGTGTAATGCATTAGATATCCCTCTTGCTGACATGTTGTATCTACTGTAACAGCCGGGGTGTTTGTGAATTCTTATACTTCTTTCAACACATACAGTACTTCTCTACAGATGCACACAGACCTGCCTAGCCTCTCTGCTCTCAGTCCAGCATGTCGCTTCCTCTGACTGATGGTGGAACAATGTGTGTATCGCGGGGCCTTTGATGTACTGAGGTGAAATTGTGGTTTGGATTAAGAGCAGGCGCAGCTTGGCCAGGTATTGTGTGAGCACACGAGGGCCGTCATTGCCGGAGAGCCCCCTGTCAGCACGCGTTAGGAAGAGCTGTGATCTGGCCTCCCCCTGCGTGGGCTCTGTGTTTCTGTGTACCATGCCTATGCTTAGGCCTCTCTCTGATCTCTGCTCCCTCTCTGTTCAGCAGGTCCAGGGTCACATGCCTCCGCTCATGATCCCCATTTTTCCACACGACCAACGCACTCTGGCAGCAGCAGCCGCCGCCCAGCAAGGCTTTCTCTTCCCTCCGGGAATGTCTTACAAGCCAGGTATGCTTGCTTCTTTAGTCTTCATTTTGTCCCTCCCCCCCTCTCTCTGCTCTGCTTTCTATGTCTATCTCCCTTACAATTTTATCTTTAACTACATTTAATGTCTTTGAAATGTTTTTTTTTAGTCCTCAAGTTATTACACCATATACTGTATATCATATTCTTGGTATTAAGCAGAGGCTCAGTTTGTACTTCGGCAGTGAGGCCAGTCTGACTGGCATGCTCTGCTCTGTCTTAACTTGGATTTGGGGCCAAGCCTTGGGAATTTTCTAGTCCAAGGCAGTGTGCATGTGGAACAATAGATATGGGTAAAGAGGCAGAGGAATGTAAACATGTCTTCAACATGAAAGTATCTTTCAGGAGTGTTCTGGCTGTAATCACTACCCAAGAATCTACTGTGAGAGATCCAGTAACACAATACTCAAGCCCCACATGGGAAGCTCCCTAGAATACATAATAGAAACGTAATAGTGGCTTAACAACAAGCAACTCCCTTTCCAATTATTTTATTATTACAATTTAAAATTTGCATAACAATATAATTTGATGGTAAAATAAATTAATAAAGGGAAGATGGTGGTGTGGATGATGTAAGGAACAGGCTCCTCCTGAAAGTATAACTGCTCCCATTGCCTGTAACAGCATGCCTCTCTCCCTCCCTTTGTCTTTTGAATGGAGAGAGAGAGAGAAGCTCCACACGCGAGCGTTCTAAATCCAAAAACAAATTTGTGGGAAATTGCTGCAACATGTTGATTGATTCCCTGCCAAGGCAGTAACCTCCAGCCCTCATCTCCTTGGTTCATTGTTGTGAAAATTAAAGATGTGCCACCATGGACTGCTCTAATTAAAAATTAAAAAAGATCCATGGCCTGAATTACTCCCTGCCACTTATTCCTAGCCTCTCACCTGGCTTGGCCCGCTTGGTTCCTGGACTAGGCTATTCCCAGCCTGCATGTTAGTTATTGAATGTAACTAAACATAATTTGAACATACAAGGGTTTTCCTATTCTCAAAGGTCTTCACTGTGACACATGCGAGTACAAGGAGGATAAACAGAATGAGAAAAGGAAACAGCGGTGTTGATGAAAACATCAGTGTCAAAGAAAATGATTTATGAGTCATGTCCAACAGGGAAAGTCCTCTTGTCTGTTGTAAAGCAACATTAGAACAAGGAAGGGGATTGAAGACAGAAAAAGAAACACTGGGAAGTCAGCAGGTTCGCTGCAGAACATTAAAAGGTGTGGTAGTGCAGTTAATGAATTAACTATAAAACCACAGGATGAAAAAGAAAGTCAGCTATTTTGGAACTATGGAGCCATGACAGCTTAAACAAAGTGCCTGAGGGGGAGTCTTTTACCAGTGTGCTTTCTGCAATAGGTTTGACACGGAAAATGTTTTAGTTCAAATAACAGGAGCTATTATGGAATCATGGTCAGGGGTCGCCATGTGTATAGTTCCTGCATAATTCATGAGTTCATGAAGAAATAGCAAAGGGGGCCTGAAAATGACTCTCATAGTCAAGAGAGGTATTTCGAAAACGTCTATTATTTCTACCCCTCCAACACAATATATCCAGAGAGTACAATGTTATCACCACCTGCGGGGTCTACAGGATGCTGCTGCATCCTTTCTCCACGAAGCGAGTGGCCAAGCATTCACTTCCAAGCTAAGGCACACTAATCTGATGTTATCATTATGAGACAGCTCCCAGGGACCACTGCTTATGACCCCAACCCTGCGGTGCTGACATGGCAACAGAGTCATTCTACCACCGTAGTGATAAGTCATCACCCCATGCACTGGCTGTGCTCAATGGCCTGGTGTTGCATGGTAGACAAGCACAGCCATAGAAACGCCAAGTCATCTTTTAAACAAATAGACACACGTTGAACTTCCCAGTGCTTCCGCTCTGTTTACATGGACATGCCGGCGTTCAGTCTGATATGCCTCTAATGGACCTGCAGAATGACCCCATAGTCATTGGATCCCTCTGCCAGTCTTCCTCATAGACATCCTGCTGACAGTTGACAGTTTCCTGATTCTAGGTTTTTTTTTCTCCTGATTCTATGTTTCTACCACACTGTAGTTGGCAGCATTAAAGCTGCGCATCTTTGCCTCTGTATAGAGACTCAAATGATATGGAGGCATCAGTTATTCAAGCTCATACAAAGATGGTTGTTTGATTGAATAACATTCTTAGCATGGTTTTCCCCCTTGAGAATAAATAGGTTGATTTTTTATAACTTCTAAAAGGTCCATGAAATGAAATTTGGTAAATTAACTTCCTACCTACAGCCTCATCAGATCGAGGAATTCTGGTCTCTAACAAGACTGCCTTTGCCTTTGGCATCTTCTGTGTTTTTTGTTAACAGCTCAAAGGGAGATGAATTTTACTGGGAGCAGAGTTGGGCTGTGGGCTCCTCTAGGCTCCAGGCAACTTTAGGACTTCTACAGTCACAGGACTGTAGAGCCAAAGAGTGCCAGAGGTTCAAAACTGTCACCTAACTATTTATATTGGTCCCATTTTAAAGTATGAAACCTGACAGAGAACACGGTATGCGTCTCACCAATGTAAAGTGAATATGTAATAAACTTATCACCTGCTTTTTGTTTTCCATGACTTTGCAAGCCCGTCTCTCTGCAAGACAGTGAACAGCTTTGGTAACGCTCTGCCTGTTAAAAAGCAGTGAGAACATCAAGTATGAGGGTTGTAGGCACATAGTTTCTGCTGATTCAGGGCACCACCATTTGATCTGGTCCAAGAAAGGCCTCCAGTACATCTGTCCATGTCAACCCTCAGCAGATCTATGACTTATAACTCATGCCACCACATGAGCTGGGAAATATAGCCTGTTGTGACCCAGCCATGGCGTCACCTGCAACCCCCCTAGCATTCAGAGTCCAGGCCCTGGGCATGGGACCAGCTATGTCCGGGACAGCAAACACCATTTCAAACCTAACTCCCTTTCACTAGTGACACTAACCTGGCAGAGCGCCCAGTCTACTGGAGACTGGTGCCTCCACACAGACTGGGTGCACCCAAGACCCAGACCTCGGAGCCCCAGACCCCCCAGCAGTGGTGGTGTACTCACTTAGCACATGACCCTTCCCAGGTTTCACATGACATCCAAAGACATGCATCCATTTATTATACTCAAAACCTGAAGTTATAGACAGCAGAGAGAGAGAGAGAGAGAGAGAGAGAGAGAGAGAGAGATACCATAAAGAGGAGGTGTAGAAATAACCACAGTGCCCCCCCCCCTTCAACCCAGCACTATTTGAAATCACTTCTCCTGTGTGATTTTATTTGCTCCTGCCCCTAAATGGGGATTGAATTTCCATGGCCTGTATCACATTGTGCTGTGCTGTACAAGATTGCAAAGTGAGGCAAGCAAGCGAGGGCAAAGTGAAAGAGAAGGTATATACATTTACCTTCATGTCTGTGGCTTAATGGCTCCATATGTTTGTGAGGAGAAGTGACAGGCAGAAGTGGGGTCTGAGCTAAGGCCAATTCCCTCAACCCCCCTTCCCCACCCACCCAACCCCCCACTCCCCTCACCCCACTGCCCCTCCTCCACACACATGCTTCGATCCAGCCTCCCCTCTACCAGTGCTGCGCTGGCCTGTCTCACTGGGGCTGTTCTGTCTGTCTCAACACACTAGGTTGAGTGTGTGAAAGCTTCTGGTACTCAGTTATACACTCAACACCCCCATGGACATCAATCATATAGCCACCTTTTTTATATCCCTGTCCGTCAAACTTGCTGATGGCAGGCCAACAGCACTGAACAGTAATAAAACAGTGCTGCTATTTAGAGAGCAATTCTTACTTGCTAGATCACAGTGATATGTGAGATAAGAATGTATTTTTTTTTACCCTTGTTATTGTGACTGCACACTTGTTCTAACCAGTTCGCATACAAGTGCTCTCGCTCTGCTGCCAAAACTATCACTCAGAAACAAACAATGTTGTGTCAAACAATAGCCAGACAAGTCTACAGCTGTATGAAGTGCCTGAGAGAACATGCTGGTCCTTCTGTATAATCACTAATCGAATACCAGGAAAGATACTCAACATGTATTCTGTACACACACACACGCACACACACGAAACCAAAAAACACCTCCCAACTTGTTGACTATGTATGTAGTTAGTGTCATTACAGTATTTTCCACAAGGAGGACAGTGCAGGTGGAGGAAAGAGGGAATGGTGTGGTGCGTTCCTAAGTAATCCTGCTCCAGTCAAACCAGCTTAGCCTTTTGTTGATGCAGATGTTTGGGCTGGAAGCCGAGGGCTCGATGCAATGTGCCACATTGCTGTGGCAGAGCAGCGGAGGGTCCAGGAGCCGTGTTGGCACTTGCCTGGCCGCTGTGGGCCTGCTCATTGTCTCAACCTGTATGCATTGTTGTCGCTCTCTCTCTCTCTGACAGGTGATAACTACCCGGTGCAGTTCATTCCATCCACAATGGCAGCTGCAGCAGCGTCAGGACTCAGCCCCCTCCAGCTTCAGGTATGTACTATGACAAAGAATGCTAGGGACGCCCGCCAAGCCCAGGGCAGAAAGAATGGCTAAGCAGCTGTACGCTAAGTAATGAGCTGCACACTAAATAATCCTGGAGGGCCCCAGCTCACACAAGCTTATCACCTTACATATGTAATTTAGCCCGTTTTATAGAGGATTTATCCCTCTAGCTCTGCCAGACAGAGGAGTTAGGATGATAATAGTTATTAGAGGGAATGAGAATCACTCTGGTTGCCTTAATCGTCTCCCACTGAATTTATCAGGAGACAATTGACTGTGTAAGCAAAGAATGTTCCTCTTATTGCTTTTATCTAGTGTTGTACTGTAATATTTTTCTATCAGCGGGTTTGTTTCATCTCTGTGAGGCAAGACAATTAAAAAAAAGGACTGAACAAAAATCTGAGTAATTTTAATGTGTGTATAGTGTGAGCACACTTTTAGGTATGTGATACATAGGGAGAAACATAGGGAGAAACTGGGCATGGGTGTTGAGGCAGAGAAAATGTTGGGATAGTCTCCAAGCCCTACAGGCTCCTCCAGGACTATTCTCACACAGCGTTTAGAGAAGCTGAACCCAGGTCAGGGGCTAACCTGAGGCCATATTGTTTAATATAGATAATTATCTGCCTTCTATCCTCCAAGTCATTACTATTATAATTACTACCGTTATCAAGCCCTCTCTCAACCCGTGCGTGATCTTTGTTTCCGAACTGATGATATGTATTCCCTTGGTTACTTTCTCTGACTTGTATTTACATAACAAACACACGCGTGGTAATGGGAGGCTGAATAACAACCGCACTTATTCTATTATCACTACTGCCTGCTTGCCTTTCTAATTATCAAAGTGTCCTTTGCAGTCCTGTGAGATATGAAGATAGATAATATTTTTCAAATTGACTTAATCATAAATGTTTAAGCCCATTTGAATCTAAATATAAGTGCTGTTCAAAAGGGAAAGATGATTTAAAAAAAAAATAGCACATTGCTCTTTACTTAAGGCTTATGGCCACTGTTGCTTTGTCAAGTACAGTGATAAGTTGTTGAAACCAATAAAACTTAATGTTCCTCAGCAGCCAGAAGTATGAGGTGAAAGTCTCTCCTCTTTGATACATGTGGCATTTGTCCTTCAGAGGTTACCACTATCAGTGTTAATGAGCCTTGGCAAGTTCTAACAATGCTTGCAGTTGGATCTGAAAAGCTGTTCTTCATTATGCAGCCATGAGAAGAGCTACAGTATCAGAGGCAATGTAAGGTGTGCAATGAGGCTGCTCATGTTTAAGAAGGCTGTGAGTATATGTATGTTTAGTGTATATTTGTGTTTCTCAGTTTGTGTATCACAGGGAAGTCCATTGGAAAGGAGTGATGGTTTAGATAGGCCTGCTGAGTCTATTTATAGTGGTGTATGAGGTCAGATGGGATAGTCATATATCTGAAGGTTAGGGTGAGGAGGGGAGAGGGGTCTGAAGTCATTAATTCTGATTATGTATCTAACCCTGGGAATGGGCAAAAACAGAGCCTCCAAGACCATGACTTGGCTGACCTTTACAGAACACAGTAAACAAAAAGAGGTGCATTTTCCATTAATTGAAGTCTGTCGGCCTGTCACATATTCCGCCTGCTGGCTGCTATTTACCCTGCATAGAGACTCCCCTTAAAACAGCAAGGCAAGTCAAACATGCCCTTTTCTCCATAGCCGGGATCAACAAACCATGTGACTGCCACCACTTCCTCTACAAAGCACTGGGAGCCTGCTATGATTAAAAACATCATATCAAGCCAGACATGGAATTGATTAAGTTAGAGTTGTCTCCTCCTTTTTACAGCGATAATAGCATTAGCACCCATCTTCCTCAGCCTTGCAAATGAAACTACTGAACACTATATGCCAATGGAGAGCAGTGTGTGTGTGTGTGAGAGAGACACACACACTAAGGGCTCATGAGGACAAATGAAGCAGGCAAACTGTTCTTGTCGTAAACAATAACAACGGCACAACAACAGCACAACAAAGAGGAGTCATGTAATTTGTGGTGAAAGGAGATGCGGAGACACTTTGTCTGGCACGTAGGGCAGTGATGCACCAGTGGTCACGTTCTAGATGTGTCTCCGGGCCCTGCTAATGAAAAACATGGGACAGCTACTTGGAAAACAACACACTATGTATGATCTTTCAATTTGTAATTTAAAAGTTAAAGAAAAAAGAGTCTTGCACTGTAAGCCCATGTGGAATAAAAACCCTAGGATGCTAATAAAATAAAATAAATCTGGTTTAAGCCTGGCCTGGCACTTATTGTCCGTGCAAATATTTGAGCAAAGCCTCTGGTGTGAGGGTATGCTTTTGGGCGTGATCACCACTTATGGTCATATTACTGAGTTTGGTTTTCATGCATCATCAAGCAAGACTGGGTGATAGGGTCACCCACAGCCCTCTCAGAACCCTCCTAACCATCCCAGCTCACCTCCAGCCCCATTCTTCATCTCCCACACGCATAGCTACACACAAACACCCACACACACATACGGCTGCATTGGCTCAGCCCCCCTAATTAAAATATCTCCTCCTGTCAGCTGCATGGCAAGGTATAATTTTCACCAATTTACTCAGTTTAGATTGTGAAATATATGAACCTTAAAAATTGTCTTATTGGAAGAATTAATTCCCACAATGCAGCAGAGGTAATGTGATCAGCCATCCAGTCAGAGAGGCTAGCCGCTCCGTCAGTCTTAATGTTGGCCACGTAGCCTCCTCACAATCTCCTCTGTCATAACAGTCTGGGATCCTCTCTCCCCCGCCTCTCTGCCCTTTCTCTCCAAGAGAAGAAAACCCAGCAAGGTAACAAAGGTTTAGAGCTGATGGATGTAAATGAATCTTCCTGGCTGCGTTTGAGTGTTGGAGACTGTAATTTGCTTGTCAATACAGGGTGGTGGCGTCACTCTGGTGGCTGGCAGTGTGCAAGTGGCTGTCACCAGGCATTGCCGTACCACAGGGCAATTTCACTCAATGTTTCCCTGACAGATTGGCTCTCGTCCTCAACTCACAGGAGAGGAGGCGTGTAAACTATCCCAGCGCGACATGCCCCTCTTCATTAGTGCCCACACAGAGCCGGGATGAGCCCAGGACCAGCAGGAAACAATGGCTCCATCCCCGACTGTCCTTCCCTGATTACAACTGACACCTCTCACCTCACACAGGAAATTGTGCTCAGATTGTACCCCAATCCGTCCGGACACCTACTATATTCAATTGAGTGAAGAGACAAGAGGGGAATTTCCCTAATTCCACAAAAGAATTTTCTATTTGGGCTAGCACTTAATTTGTTGTTTGTACACTATCCCTCGCATCAATTGCCAAGTGAAAAACAATTTACTTAAAGCCAATATGAACTTGATATATTGCCCCTCCTTTTTAGCAGAGCAGTAAACAGGAGGAGGACCTTTAAGACAGGCCTGTTTTTTATCATTGGAAGCAGACTTTGGGGTTTAAGCCATTTTAAAGAAAGCATTATTGGATAAAACAGAACATCTGGGTTCTCTATATGTAGCATCACTGTTAGGACTAAATAAATAGAACCCTCTGCTTTCACTCAGTCAAAGCTCCATTTTCTCCCTATCTCTTGCTGTCTCTGTCTTGCTCTTTCCCCATCTCCCATCTACATCCCGCTCCACCTCTAAGTGTCTTAGTTTGTGCATTTCTCTCTCGATTACTCGCATTTCTTTTCTCTCGTTCCGTCTATATGTCACTCTTGTTCCCTTTCTTCTCTAAATTGTGCAGGCCCGACACATCCTTATGCTTTACAATATTGGAAGTTGAACTGCTTGAGTGGTGACTATACACTGCAATTACCATCCATCACATTGGCTAAGGCATCTTTCTAGGCCCGTGATAAACCTAGGCCCAGCCTCAGCTCACGCTCCCACTGTAAAGAAGAAAAGCAGCCCACATGCTCAGTGACAACTGGACCACATCTCAAGCAGACAGACACATCTGAAGGGGGCACTCAGTGGCTTAGACGGCTGGAGTGATAAGGACGAGAGTTACAGTCAGGAACAAACAGGAAGAAAGGAGGAGAGCAGCAAACCACGCATTATCTTTTGTTTGGATGTAAATGCCTGTGTAGTACAGATGTGAAGAAACCGCTTCCATCATTAACAAGTGAAGCACTTTTGACTTTGAAAGAGAGAGAGGAGGAGGGGTGTGGAGGAGGGGAGAAAAGAGAGAAACAGACGTACTGTAGAGAGCAGCTGTTTCTGTGTTTACGAGCAGAGGAGCCTGGTCTTTGAAGGTAACCCAGAGCAGTGCAGCAGCGCTAGCTGTGTGTGGAGAGCTGGCTAATAGGACGGCTAGGTGAGCAGCTGGATAGAGGCAGTGGTGAACAGAGGGACAGATGGACAGATAGACTGGATAATGCAGTGAGCAACACTGAATGGGAGGGCTGGCTCTGGGGCCCCTGGGCCTGGAGAACTCACACACACACAGACACAGCCCTCTTCGTATAAGTGTGTGAGAGACAGATAGTGTGGGAGAGAGAGAGAGGGAAATAGAGAGAGAAAACTGATAGAGAACAACAAACTGTATAGATATGAAGAGAGAGAGAGAGAGAGAGAGAGAGAGAGAGAGAGAGAGAGAGAGAGAGAGAGAGAATCAGAGAAAAAGCAAGAGGAGGGAGGAGGGGTTAGAGGGGAGCAGGTTGGGTGCCAGCAGATGAGACAGATGTTGGGCCATACTGGAAAGCATCGGCACAGTGCACCAGGACGCCTTCCTCCACTCCTGACATCTGGGCCTGGCCTGGGTCAGCCTGCCTGGTCGCCCTGGGCAATGAGCCTGTACAAGCCTTGTGGCAAACGGGGCTGGCGCTGTGCTGCCTTTTAAATGGTGCGGTGCATTGAAGCACAATTAATGCCCTCATATCCAGCCCAGTGCTCAGCTCCAGCTAGACAGAGGTGAATGAGACATTGACAGACAGACAGACACACACACACAAACAAACAAAGAGAGAATGTGGTAGTCATAGGATAAGCAATTCACAGATTCACGTAAATTGCCGAAATAATTGCAAACTGCAAGTAAAATACAGAGTTAACTGTTGTTTAGCATTGTTGTGGTTTCAAGGCAATTTGTTAGTCTTTATTTTCTGATTCTTTCTGACTGAGTTGCATGACAGGCCTCATTTGTAAATGTGCAATGCACCATCATGGCTGGCAGCAGGAAAGCTGACAAAAATCTGCCGCTGTATTTTCCAGCATCTGTTGCTGTGCTGTGGCTCTGCCTTTCTTAGAGAAAAACAAGATGCACACTTGTTTTTCCACAGAATGTTTTTTTTTCTCTTTATAGTACCCACGGCCTCCTCCCTCTGCTCCCAAGTCCAGTGTTTGCAGGAAAATAAAAAAAAATCGCAAAGTTACATGGAAGTTATTAGCAAAATTATTTAGTCATATGTTTTTCTTATAAATAGATGACATATCGAGCTACCGGCTTTTTTGTTTTTTTACTGAAAGACAGAAGCTGCCAGACTTTATTGTGTATCATACTGCTGAGATGTCCAACATCATCAGCAGAGTGTGTAATCTCAGTTTAATGTTGTCGCAGGCAGAAAAGTGAACCTCCCCGTTTAACCTCTGCTGCCTCCAGAGGGCTTGTTTTTAATTACCAGAGGCTAACAGGCTGACCTTGGGCGTGCTGCGCTCACTTGGAATCCATGCTCGCTGAGATCTGCTCCGCTCTATTGGGAGACCGGGAGCAATGGGGTCAGAGAAAAGGCCTCCGTTTTTGTGTGTGCTTGTATGTGTGTGTGTGTTGTGTTTCTGTTTAGGGAATTAGTAGCATCTTCAGGAGGAAGCAGACAACAGAACCTATCTATCTGTTTGCCGTACAGAGGCACAGGAAAGGGCCAAAGATTACCAGACACCGTGATGCACAAAAACAAAATAGTGTACTGTAACAGTAGATCAACAGCAGCAATAATCAACAGCAACATGTACGCCTTTTACAATAGAAAATGGCATTGAACTGCCTCTGCCACAAGATACCTTCAAACAAATAGAAAACAAATAATATAAGATTAGGACATATTTTCTTTTGCCATATTTCTTTCACTTCTCTGCTTCCATCGTTTTACACCCACATTGCAATCCCATTAACTATCATGTTCATTTTTGTTGCTATTTTCTCCCATTATGTAAACTGTGCCTCAGTGTTCTGCTCCCTGGCTTTTCATGAAGTGAAGCATTTACATGTTTTAAATGTATTTGTTTTTGTGGTCAAATGAGACAGTGCAGGGAGAACCACTATGGGGTGAAGAGTGCAGAGGGAGAAGGGAAGAGAGAGAGGCGGAGGGAGGGACCGGGGCTCCACCCAGGCTTTCGCCTGCTCCTCCAAGAACCCGGTCACTGCACTGACTTTCAGCTTGACCCTCATTACCATGCACCTTCTGCTGCCCCCGCCTGGCAAGAAGATGTGGAGTGGGGGCTATTCGATGCGAAAGTGTCTACTGGGAGAGGCAGGCAGATGTCCTCCGCTTAGGGGACTAGAACATGTGTCCGAGCGTTGGCGAAAGGCAGCATCACTCAGCCTGTCTCTTGTCTATTTAACCTGGCCTCTTTGGCGCCACACTGCCTGTTTGACTGACAACTTTCTGTACCCTTTCTTGAGGTTGTATTTCAACTTCAGCGACTACTGCGAGTCACACAAACATGCTCCACCATACACATCTGAGTGGACAGAGCAAATTTTGCAATCCATTGGAAATTTACTCTTTGATATCTTGCTCAGAGACAATGCCACATAAAAAAAGGCCCCAGACTCCATACATTGAGCATTGAAGACGTGGCAGCAATTCATGTCTGTCCTTGAGCAGCGTATAGTGGGTTAACTCCCCTTTCATCTGCCTTTCCTCCTGATTGTATTTATTGTTCTTTGGCTCTTGGAGGCTGTTGCTGGGTACAACCGTTGCTTCTCACCCCGTGGCACTGACCTGCTAATCAGTGCTGAAAAAGGGCAGCCTGACTGCCTCTAATTTGAGGCAAAGTCTAATTATGCTCTTTTTCCGGGACAATAAAGTTCTTCCCACTCAAGGTCAGGGGCATGCCCGTCGACAGGCCTGTTAGCAAACATCTGTCCAGCAGACTCAGCTTCCGCTCCTCTACCAAGACTCATGTGTAGCCTGGAGTCACAGGCAGTGAATGGAGACTCCCTCTCTTTCTCTCTCTCTCTCTCTCTCTCTCTCTCTCTCACTCTCACACACACACACACACACACACGGAGTGCCTTTACCATTGACATTAACTAAGAGACTAGCTCAGATGAGAGGAAAATAGAGTTGGGTCCGCTCCTGTGTCCATTCCTCTCGGAGACAAAAGGCTGTTTGTGAGGGAGGTGGGGGCAGTGCTATCATTGTGGGAACATAATCAGTCTGTCATTTCCGCTGCCCATGTGCTGTTGTTATCCCCAGGTCCCCTGGAAGAATGGACCTTTTGTACTGCCGCTTATGTGGCAGCGATAAAGTTTCTTACAGGGGCGCATACGTGTTTATATCTGGAGATATGTGCATGGACATAAAGTGCTTTGTTTGGCTTTAGTCTGCGTCTGCACTGCCGAAGGTGGGGCACTTAGGCCACCGGGGCTGGGTTGCTTTTTCCATCCACACAAATGCAGTCTGTATGTGGCCAGTCAAACCAGGAAATGAGACAGGGCATGCTGATTGGCCATAGGAAGAGAAATTAGATTCTCCCTGACAGCACCATCTGACTGAATAACACAACAAACCAAAAGGTTTACCTAGTGTGAGGATAGCAGGCCAGTGGGGGAGTTATGGGGTGCTATCTGTCTGATGAGGAGAGGTCTACAGCTGTATATAGAGTAACACTCTTTCTCTAAGGGGGTGGTTTCAGACAGCAGCTCTATTTGACAGACCCCTGCCATTTGCAGCAGGAGACAAAAGCCAATTTCATCACTTACCTGGTGGCCAATCAATACTGACCTGAGGCAGAAAGAAGTCTAGGCAATGCAGGAGGGCTCTGTAGTCACAGAAAAAAAAAGTAGTACAAAAATCAAAATCAAACATCAAATGTTTCCAGTCTGGACTATTTGTTTCAGGTTTACTGATATTCAGAAGCTAAATAGCACAGAACTTAAAGTAAAGTCAAGACGTTAAACTGTAATTTTATCCAGGATAAAGGATATGAATTACTTTGTCAAAAATTTGATCCAACACACAATTAGTAATCTGTGGCTCACCAGATTTTTTTAATACTTCCATACCCTCATATCAATGTCCCTAACCACTCCTTACAGTGTATGCCACATAATCAGCCCAGCGGTAGAAATGTAAATTGAGCTTTCAGAGTTCAACCCTGTCAGAGGCACAACTGTTATTGAGTGCTTCGCCAGTCATTTGAACCACACGTTTGTGTGGTAATGTCACCAACATTTGGACAACTTACTGATTTAACGCCAAGGAAAATAAGAGTGATGACATCAGTGCTCTTTGTGCAGGTTTCTAAGCCTTAATAATGCTTGTATTTAACATATTCTGTGATGAGAATCCAACTGAGGTTGGGTTTCTAACATTGTGGGATGGTGGGTGAATGAGACTGTCTCACGTGGCTGTGTGGAGACAAATCACAGGCCAGAAACTTCAATAGGAAGCTGTGTAGATCTAGAGAAATGAGAGATCTTTGCTAACACACTTGCGTCCAGTCGGCAAACTTTTCTCTGTGATGAGTGGAAAATAGGGGCTCCAAGTATTTTGAATGAAAGCCATCTCTGTGTGGTTTTTAAGACTGCTGTCTCTCTCTGGGTTCAGCCTTTGAAATACAGTTAAGACCTTTGATGGAGGTTCTCTGCCAGCCTCATGGAAAGAGAGGAAAGACGTAAAAGAGAGAGAGGGAGATGAAGGCAGACAGAGAGGCAGAGAGAGTTCTAGGGAGAGGAAAAGAGAGAATATAAAACTTTGAATGTTTTCTGGATTTGGATGTTAACGCCTTGCGGGTTTCTCCACCTCCCTACAGCAACTGTATGCCGCCCAGCTTGCCAGCATGCAGGTCTCTCCTGGAGCCAAGATGCCCCCACTCCCCCAGCTCCCCAATGCTAGTGGGCCCATCTCTCCCTCCTCTCTGAAGAATGACAAGAGATCCTCCAGCCCCGTCACTCAAGTCAAGGTACAACCCCCGATTCCTTCAACCGTTCACACCTCCTCCCCATCCGCCAACCCAGGCCTCGAGTGGTACTTGACCTAGCCTAGTTGGTGCTGCCTCAATAAACTAGCAACCAGTATTACTACTCACTACTTCAGCGTTACAGCGGGCCATAGCTGAGCCCAGCTTCTAGCAGGCCATCAATCTGTGGGGTTTTAACAAGCCCCCCTCTCTCTCAACCAGAACTCTGTGGACATGGTTGCTATGGCTCTGGGTGCTCCAAGCAAGTAATTTGTGGAACACATGGTTTCTGATCACAAAGAAACCGATTTTTTATCTATTTTTTTTTTTTTTTTAACAACCATTGGAACAAAACCATTACGACAGAAAGATAAACAGTGTTATGCAAATGCTGACTAAAGTGAAGCAAAAAGTAGGATTGATGACCCTTTTTTTGCCTTGTAAATAAACCAAATACAGGAGGTATTTTGTGCTGCTGTATGGCATGGATCCACTAGACCTCCACACAGATGAGAGGGCATATACATCATCCCCACTCACTAAGGCCATAATCAGAAACATACGTCCATTTGGAGTAGTTTAGCTTAATAATATCACAATGGAGAAGGGACATAAATCATGTTATTAAATGGTAGGACAGCACTCTGGTATTCTCTTCAGGACTCTCTCTCTCTCTCTCTCTCTCTCTCTGTCTCTCTCTCTCTCATACACACACACACACACACACACACACACACCATCCCTCAGGCCTGCTGCCCCCTGGGATTTTGATCCAAAGATTGCCATCAAACTGACTCAACACTGTCCTTTGATCAAATGAATGCCATTCGCTATTTACCAGATGAGGTGGATGCCATTTAGAGCAGTATTGCTACAAACTAGCTCTAGTCATGCAAAATATTGCTAAATATTACAAAATTAAGAACTTAAACTGATAGGAATTAAACCTAAATGGAAAGTAAATATATCCTGGCATCCCCCCATCTGTATCCACACTTAGATGGAATTAGATTGCCTTTAGTTTTGTTTGTCTGCTTTCAGCTTCACTGCATGACAAACTGTTATTGGCACAGCAATAACAAGGCCTTGGGGCAGTCTATGCTTGAGCCATATGTTTGGACAAGGAGACACTTGGGCTTTGAAAAAGACTCTGTTAACGACAGCATGAGCCCTAATCTCATTTAAAAGACTGCTGTATACACAGGGCGATTTATACTGCGCAAAGTGACATTTCTCTTCTGGGATCTGGGATACGCATGTTTGACTTGTTTCTATTCCGAATCAGTCAGTATTCATTGTATTTAAGCAAATCCTCTGTGCACATTGCAAACTTTTTGTGTGTCTTGGCTTACGGGACAGTTTGCTCATCATCTTGGCATTTTTGTCTCTCAAGTGATGGAATGTCTGATCATAGATTGATTATATCTTTAATTTCTTGAAATATTTTATAAAAAATATTTTATTAAATATTGAGTCCATTCCTTTTGGTCTTGTGTGCTTTTCACCATGACTTTTGCACAACTACTGTAGATTACGCACAGATTGAGGATGATGGCTCATACAGGTTACTCTTGTTTCTTGTGTATTTATGCTACCTATTCATAAGCAATATTTACATACGTCCCTACAAAGATTGGCACAGCTGGAAATAAACACAGCTGCTTGGGTTCACTTTTTCAAATGTTTTAAGCAAAGGAGCAACTTCTGACATGCATGGCCATTGCCTTCCATTGGTGTGTTTGTAATACTTCCACTACCATCTATTTAGGTTGCAGGTACCCTTAGATAAACAATGTTTGGTCCCAGTAGGTGAACTGCTGATGACAGCACCCTGGAGAATACTGCTGTTCATCTCTCATCATCCTCAATAATGCCTTACTGCTTTCCACAAGGCTGCAACCAGCCCAGGAAATACAGCACTGAATACATGTATCCTCCTCTGACCTGTCACCTCAGAACTAAACCACTTAGAGTTTTTTTTTTTTTTTTTATCACATTATATATTATAGGAATTGTTATCAAAGCAAATGATAAAACCAAGTATGCACAAATGAGGAAGGGAATTAGGAAACAAGTTAATGAAGTAGATAATGTAAGTCGACATCTGATGAATGGAACAGCTGTCTTTGATCATCGGCACCGCTGTTATCTGGTCATTATTTATTCTTCGAACCAGAGTGCAGAGACAGAAAGCAGGGAGGAGGAGAGGGAGAACAGATGAAGATGTACAGAGAGGCAGAATCTGCTTTAATTAGTGTGAACAAAGGCACTGGGCAACTGTGAGGAAGACCGTAATGGCACAGTTCCTAAGGATGAATGAGGAGAGGAGAGGAGAGGAGAGGAGAGGAGAGAACCAGAGAGGAAGCGTGGGTCAGGGTAGGGATCCTGTAATTAACCGGGAACAGAGCAGATCTGTGCCGTCTGGGAATGCTGCGCTCCTCCAAAAGGGGTGGGGGCCACCTATTCACATCTGTCTTCTCTCATTCCCCCTATCTCTGCTGCCATAGGAGGAGGGAACGCAGCCCCTCAACCTGTCCGCCCGGCCCAAGACGACAGACCTGGTCAAGTCCCCCACATCCCCGACACAAAACTTGTTCCCTGGCAGCAAAAGCAGCCCCAACAACCTTATCGGCAAGGGCGGTATCCCCAGCCCCCTCGGAGGAGGACTGGGTCGTGGTTCCTCCCTGGGTAAGACCGCAGACTGCCTCCGCTTCTCAAGCTCGATCCCACACAAGCACTAGGCCACATATACACAAATGTACACCGTTTAAACACACACTTACACACTCCACATCCACGGAGGAAGAAGGAGGACCTATTACAGGGTTTTGGTGCTTCATATCTGACAAATGAATGCTGCTGTCAAACCTGCAGCGGTCAAGTTATTTTCTGGAGTGTGTGTTCTAACAGGCCATTTTACTGTCTTCATCCCATTCCTCCCCAACCTCCACTATGTGTGCGTGTGTGTGTGTGTGTGTGTATTTGTGTGCAGACATCCTGTCCAGCCTAAACTCCACCGCGCTGTTTGGGGACCAGGATGCGGTGATGAAGGCCATTCAAGAGGCCAGGAAAATGAGGGAGCAGATCCAGAGGGAACAGCTGCAGCATCACCAGCAGGGCATGGAGGCAAAGCTCTCCGCCCTCAGCTCCATGGGCCTCAACAACTGCAGAGTTGACAAGGTTAGGACTGCAATCAAATAGCCATAGTCTTTCTCTCTTTTATCCTTGCCAAGTCCCCATTATGCAGGTCCTCTCCATCCCAAACTGTTTCCTGTTTTCACGGGACTTTTACACTGCTATACCAAATAATTAGCAACACACTATATAGAGCAAAAAACAACCCTTCAACCACACAGAGAGTTGGTAGTCATAGTTGTCCATGAAAGTAGTGGAAAAAACAAACTAGTAAATAAACTGGAACACAGTGATTTTGATATAGCAGTAATTCTTAAGACCAATATTTTTCTTTAATCCCTGTCCAGGGTGGTCGTATTGATTGGCATTGGCATATTTAGTGTGTATACGTGTGTTTACACAAACGAGTGTGAGTGTGTGTGTGTGTGTGTGTGTGTGTGTGTGTGTGTGCGTGTGTGTGTGTGTGTGTGTGTGTTTAGAGGGCTTGGTGTTGTTGATGTTGGTGTGAGGGCCGTGACAGGCCATGGCAGTGCCCGGTGTGGGTTAAGAAGACTCTGAAGTCTCTGCCCAATTAAAGCAGACTTGCAGCCCTCTCCGTCCCTTGACACGGGACAGGGCTGCTTTGTACCAGGAGCACACACTCCCAGGGATTCCCTTTAAAAATATCTTCAATCGATGAGTCAATCAAGGAGAGAAAAAAGCTGTCCTCCTCCCTTCAGTTTGATGCCATGTTGCCAGTTGGCTGTGAGGAGCAGGCAGGAACTGGGAGCGATGCTCATTAATATTTCAGCACCTGACACTTTCAACCAACAGCCTCAACTAGGTCAATGTATATGTAAAAAAGTCAATGAATATCTATTTTGATTTCCCTCTAATTTGGTGTTTGGAGGAGATCACTGTCTATGCAGGTGGCAATCATCTATGCTCTCACTGAAGTGTGGCAAATAAATTGGTGCGGCCCACAGAGAGGTTGCAGAGAAACAGAGTCTCCCCTAATCTACTTACTAACCAAGGACTAATGTTAGACTAACATCTTAACAATAATGATCCATTCTATAATCCCTATTTATTTCTTTCAAGCGTCTATGATACGTTTACTAGGACACATTTTCTCCTTAACTTTGAAGCAAGCAAAGAGGCACAGCATCTTACACACATCTTTAAGTTGTTAGCTTTTTTCCTGTTATTGAATCTCTTTGTTCTTTTCCCGCTAAGTGGGCCATGGCATGTGAAACTTTTAGCACGAGTGTGTGTGAGGCCTGTAAGTAAACACCCTTATTTCCACTCAGTCACTGTCTGTGACAGGAGCCTGAGCAGCTCCCTGCCTCCCTACCTCTAAGGTGAGCCTGTGGTCAGTCAAGCAGCAGAATCTGCCATGACATGAAAGCAATACTTGAACAATGCCTGTAAAGAGCCATTTTCAACAGGCAACACACACCTACAGCCACATTGTTCTTAGCAGGTAGAGCTTAACGCCTTTTTACTCCCTGCTTAGTCTTTAGTTGGATTCAGTTTTGTCTCCCCTGAATTGTGGACCTGTCTGCTCAGCCTGTGTTAAAGCTATCATCTCAGGTGAGGTGAATGGGTTTTCTTAAAGGGATCCTGTGCTTGACATATTCAATCACTCCTCACCTGTAATCTACCTTTTAACTCTGTTTGCTGCCCGAGGAGAGAGAGAGACAGACAGAGAGACAGAAAGAGAAAGAGAGAGAGATGGTACGTAAATGTAAAGTAGCAAGTAAATAAAAAAGTAAGTAAAAGTGCTACATAAATTAAGTTTACTATAAAAGTATAATAAGGAGGGAATATACTTAGATGTAAGATTGAGTTAAGGCTGGGGAGGCTGGCACTGGAGGATCGCAGCACTGACAGCAAACAGGTAGAAACAACAAATAATAATTAGGGGTACTATAATGTTGAAAATACGACTGGTATGTTTGGGTTACTGCGTTGCTTGTGGTAACTGTACGCACCAGACACTCCCTCTTTTGGGAAGTCATTTAAGCCCAACGCCTTTGTTTGTGTGTGCATCTGTGTGGGTTTTTTCTCAGGTAATTGTCTACAGGATATCAAACACATTGGTAACTTTCTTGGGTGAAAATACCCAAGAATGTTAGTAAGTGAAAGCTGCCATAGCTTTACCAGAGGTAATAAGTTTCTGTTTTCATTACAATGTCATTTATACGTCCCGTTAAATGACACCTTAACTGAGCTCATGCTTGACTCTCTGGCTCCTGCAAATCAGAGTGAGATACTATCACCTCTTACTTTCAGTGACACTGCCCCTATTAGGGTGGTGTGAAATTAGAGGCATGCTTTACCAAGTCAGCTAAAAGAATTACCCCATCATCTTCATCCTTCTGCTGCAATAAAGAACAGTAGGTTGTAATTCAGCGGTGAGGTGAGAGAGAGAGAGAGAGAGAGAGAGAGAGAGAGAGAGAGGAGAGAGAGAGAGAGAGAGAGAGAGAGAGAGAGAGAGAGAGAGAGAGAGTCTTCTGCTGATACAAGCCAAAGTCTAGAGCGGTTTGAATGCCCCAGATAAAAGCTTTCACTTTGGTCAGTTTCAGAATATTAATATTTCAAGCAAGTGCCTCACCTGACATAAATACGGTGTGGTCTTTAATAGCTCCCCTCCCAGTCTCTTGTTTGGAAGTTTATCATAGTGAGAGCTTACATGAAGAAGATTCTGGAAAGGTAACATAAATGGGATTAAGGAGAGGTTAAGATCATCTAGCGTGGCTGTTAGAGGGGGATATTAAATATTGATTTATCCCAGTGTAATGACCGGGCAGAGGAGTGGGTCTAAGTGCTGCTTACAGATGGATCAATTCATCTTTTAATACAAAGTGTGTCCGTACAGTACAATGCATCCCTCCCTAACCTTTATTACTATGACTCCTCTCTCTCTCTCCCTCTCTCTCCCTCCCTCTCTCTCTCTCTCTCTCCCTAGCCATTGACCTAGGAGATAGATCAGACTCTCTGTTCTACAGTATACAAGCCCTTTACTTGAGGACATGTAAAATATTCATGCTTTACAGGAGCGTATTTTCTTGCTTGTCTTTTTATTTGTCTGTTTTTACTATAGACCATCAGTACAATAAAACCTTTTACAACCCTCCTACAATTTACCTGTTTGAAATATTTATGTAAAGGTATTATTGTCTGCAGAGGGCAATTACTTTGTTCCATTATTTACCATCTCCTCCTCACCCAGTGGAAGCTTTTATCTAGAGCTAGCCAGGATGCCTACAGTCAAATACATACCAATCCATTTGTAACTCTTGGAATTGTTTCCTGCTATTATGTACTATAACTATAACTGGATACGCTATTTTCCAGGGTCATAGTTGAATAAAAATATCAAGCATCTGTACAGTGCCCTACTCACACAGCAGTTGGATGCAGAGTCATAACATTGCTGCACGGGCAAATTGAATATGGCCAATAGGTCAGAGTTATTTTCCCAGAAATGTAATGTATTACTATGAAATGTTCACAATCCAGCAGTAAAAGCAGTGAAACATAATCAGTAAAAAAGTGTAATTCCAAAAAGTCCCAAAAGTGTAATAATTCCAAGGTATAAATTGGCCCTTGCTGCACTTATTGTAGTCATACAGTATGTGAACCTTCATAACTAACTGATAGGAGCTTTTCTGTAGATGTAACCAGCAGTAACATGGAAAAAGCAAACCAAAAGTCAGAGTGGAAATTCACAAGGCTGTGAATTCTATTCATTCATCCATCTTATCAATACATTAATGAGAGCTGTTCAGAGGGGGTCAGCTAGCTTCTTTGCCAGCATACACAGTAGGTGCTGCTAGCTCTTGTTGTGGGCATTAAGTGTGTGTTTCATGTAATTGTCTGTACCGTTAAAAATGAGCCAGCTTGATTCCTCTTACCCAGAAATCACTGAGAAATGGTACAGGATTGATTCAGTGTTTTCAACTTCAGGAAACTGTTGCTTCCATGACGAACGAAGCAGCATTTTGTTTTTGCTTCATAATTTAAAGTTCCTGCCACCATGTCAGCGCCAAAAAAACTCTCTGAGTTAGTGAATCCTTGACTAACGCTGACGTGGCGTCCAATCTGATTGGTCAGAAAAAGCCTACCAGAGATGAGAGTCAACCAATGGCCGAGCAGAGAAGAAGAGATAATACTCTTATCACCAATTGGGCCAATGACTGACCAATCAACTCGTCTTACAAGCCCTGGGACATTGGTCAGTCCTTCTTGTCAAGCCCTGTAAAGTCAGGTGTGGCAGATTTCTGGACTGATGAATCCTCTTCTCTCGTCTTGGTTCTGATAGTAACTGAACACATGATGCCCTGGAGGTTCGGCGTAGAGATAAAATATATTCCTCTGCTGACATGTCCCAAACTGGAATCAAAAGGTGAAAGGCCAGTGTATTAACCTATTGAACTGCCCTCTTCTGCCCTGCAACCCCTCCTCTCTTCAATATTGATGACTGCAATTGTCCATTTCCCGTGTCCCGAAGCTCAGCCTCTAAATATTCAAACGGAGCTTATACTGGTGCTCCACAAAATCCTGACTGCTAACCTATTGGTTATAGTGGTTATACTGCTCACTCCTGTGCGTGCGTGCGTGCGTGTGTGTGTGTGTGTGTGCACATGTGCGTGCAGGCTCGCATGTGTGTGTGTGTGTGTGTGTGTGTGTGATGCCAGGGCTCTATTCAGGCAAAGCCCTCACAAAGACTTTGAATATAATCTTGTCTGGTCTGCAGCCCTGGAAGCAATTTTCTGCTCCTTTTCGACTGCTGTCTTGGAAATTGCAAACCAAGGCGTTTTGGCTGCAATGTAAATCCTTGGCATACAAGGGTTTGCCCATCCAAATTAGATTATGCTCAGCTCCCAGACACTGGCTGTAGCCAGCAAGTGCTATTGTGAAGATTGCTTACATTAATGCTTTGTCCAATTGTTCACATCTGCCAAAAGAATAAAAATAGTGTATGACTCTGGATAATATGTGCCTGTGTGTGTGTGTGTGTGTGTGTGTGTGTGTGTGTGTGTGAGTGTGTGTGTCCAGTTGTGTATGTGTTTGTGCCTCCAGTGTCTGTGTGTGTGGGCTCCTGTCCCAGGTCAGGTCTTTTGCTCTGTCTCGTCTCTCCTCCAGAAAGACATCAAGACTGCATCTTGGTTGGGGCATTTGGCTGAGGTAGCTCCATTATTTTCTACAGTTGTCATTTTACATGGTGAATTTCTGGCCTGCAGCAGTCGCTCAGAAATGTTACTGGCCCTGGTGGCTAAGACCTGTAATGCTGTGCTCACTGCAAGGTAAGCACAACAAAAGACAAGGGAGAGAATAGGCCACAAAGGGCCATTTATACTCTATGGTATTGTTGCAGTGGGCACATAATGGCTCTAGTGTCCAACAAGTCATAGGGTTTTGTCCATATGTGAAAGGGGTTTGGGTAATGCTCTAACGTACTGCAGTTTGCAACCTGGAGTGTTTGATAAGGCAGGAGATCTGAGCCCAACTTAACAGTCCCTGGAGGACCTAGTGAACAGTTCAGGATCATTGAGAGCTGGAAACCCATAAAATACATGATCTCAACACAAATGTTCTCAGCACAGTGTAGAAGAACATAAAAAACGGAGCATTCTGTCAGGAAGACCTTCATAGCGCAGAGATGGCAACACGTAAAACTCCTGTACAAAAGGACGTGTCATTTTTAGTCTAATTGGAGTCAACACACATTTGTAATACTTTTCAGGAAACACAAAATATGTTAATTATTATTTACAAATGATGTGTTAAAAATAACACAAATGTGTTGTCACATTATTTTGTGTTGCAACTGAAGTTGAACGGTCACATTTTGTGGGTTTGACTTGTTTTGCCTCCAACAAAAAAAGAGCTCATCCTGAATAATGATATTATATTCTGTCATTAAAAACAAACAATAAAAAATAAATTGGCATAATGCCCAGAGTAGGGTTAGCTCAGCTATCTTTTACATACTTTAAGCCCCATAATTAAATTAAAGGCTGTTCTTTTCTCTGTTTTAAACAAATGAGGTGATGCCCTGGCAGTACCAATGGGACTGGAATAGCTGGCCATCTCTGCTCTGTGTGATGTAGAGGACGGCTGCTATAGAACAGATGCCAGCCTGTTGTGGCTGCTACTGTTGATTCTGCTGCTGCCGCCTGCATTAGCTTTAGCAAAGGGGGAGCTCCTGGTAAAAAGAGAGCAAGAGTCTGCATGAAAGGAACTGTGGGCTTACCGCACGGCTGGATGTACTTAACATTTAAATGGTTCAAAACTACCAACTACTGGAAAGCTGCAGACTTATAAATAACATTGCAACTGGTTACAATGAAAATACAAAACAGACGAGGAGCTGAACACAGAGGTAGCTATGTAAAAGTGCATGTTAAAGTGCAGTCTTTGTCTCCTTCAGGGCTGGGACAGATTGTTGAGGGTTTCAGTTTGAGGGCCTCAAAGTCTCAACTTGGGGCTATAGACCACAGTGATGACTGACACTTGATACACAAAGCCTTGTATTGTGGTCAGAGATCCATGGCCTTCAACTTGCTACATACCAGGTGTGTGCTATAGCCAGAGCCAGTTCAGCACATTAAGCAACATAAGTGGCTGTTTAGGGTCCTGCAGCTGATAAAGGCTGGAAAAAAAAAAAAAAAAAAAAAAAAAAAATATATATATATATATATATATATATATATATATATATATATACATACACTGAATATAAAAATATATATATATGATAATACAATTTCCACCATGAAGGAAACATGGACAAGATTCAAACAATAGTTTAGAGATCGGGGAAATGTAGCCAGTAACTGCTGTGCGATTGCACATAAATGGCTAAACATGTAATATACTATACATATATGGCCAAAGCATAACCAGACTATTAAGTGACTTTGATTGACATTTAAAAAATCAGTTCACTTTGTGCTCGAAGCCACACAGCTCCAACAAAAAGATATCATTGGTTCACTAATACTTATTGAAGGATAAACATTTTGACTTTATTTAATGATAAATTAAAACAAAACATGAACTGAATATGAATTGAAACATGTTTTGAGCCTGGCCCAAAGTCTAGAGATGGCCCTGGAAATTCAACATGCAGCAAGGCCTGGTTTGTCTGTTTTTTCACCAAGGTATTAGCAGTACCTGGGTCTGAGAAAAAGTATGAGCTAACTCATGGATTTTGCACCTGTCTGGTTTGATTATTGCCTGGTTCAGTCAAGCATCTCTTCACCTTGCCCTAGCTCTTTTACTAAAGTAACATCAGAGTGAGGTTTTTTTTTACTTTTTTTACTACCTAAAGCCATAGACAGTATTTTCTCTGGAGTGCTAAGTGGTGCATCAATTTCTTAACATGGTATCTGAAAAGTTTATGTGCAGTTACTGTTGCAATCATCTAAGTCAAGATAGTTTTCATTATACTATGTCATGCCTCAACCTGACTCAACAAACTTGCCTGTCTAATCAGTCCTGCCTGTTTAATTAGTCCATGCTGATCCGCACCACAGTCTACCTCATTGCGCTGTGTATTTTACTTTCATCTGTATTTGAACAATCCAAGGCCATATGGCTTTGCCTATAGCCGAGGGCTATTTATAAAGGAGAGAGTGAAGGAGTGTCAGGATTGGCAATGTAATGCGTAAATACAGGGCAGAAACAGGCACAATGCACAGGGCCGTCCGCCACCCGCCTCTGCCCAGAATACACCCTGTGGGCAGAGCAGCAGGCCTCCGGCACATGTTCTGTGGCCAGGCAGATTAAAGCTCTCTTTACAGCACTGACAAGGGCTCTCTTGGGTTCCTCGCACAAGAAGTTCCACAGACTCTGCCATCCATCCTTTCTCTCTCTCTCTCTCTCTCTCTCTCTCTCTCTCTCTCTCTCTCTCTCTCTCTCTCTCTCTCTCTGTCTCGCTCAAGACTCATGACTTCACTGGGCAGCCATGTGCAGCTGAACAAAATGCGTCTGTTACCAAACTTTACAGACAAAGACTGCGCAGGCAGGGCAGATGAGATTATTGTGGGTGGCATTTTTCCACTACAGCTTGGAGTGCACTGCTATAATTTTAGTTGTGGGATGGAGAGCTGCATGCTGAAGTCATTTGAGGGAGGGACCAGTTGCTTGCCAGCGGTCGTGGTCAGAATGGGAGGGGAACAATGTGTACTGTTACATCTTTTGTGTCCTCTCTCTTTCTCTCTCCCTCTTCCCCTCACTCTTGCTTTATTCTTGTTCCCCGTGTTTGTTTTTTTTCTTCTTTTTTTTTAATAAATCAAGAGATTCCCTCACTTTTCATTGCACTCTATTTTACCCTTTCTTTCTCAGTCGCTAAATCCTCAGCATTTATTTTTCTGTATTTTTCTTATTGAAGGCCTTCTGCTGTACTCTACTTTATGAATACCTTTTACATCAGCCATATATTGGTGTGATCTCTCTCTCTCTCTCCCCCTCCCCCCCTCTCTTTCTCTCTCTCTCTCCTGGCAGGATTGCCAGCATCCCTAGATACTGCATGTCCTTTGCTACTCTTCTGTGTCAGAGTGATCAGTAAAAATTTAATGACACTATAAAATAATAAAAGTGCCATTAATTTATCACAGCACTTGATGCGTGGGCAGTAAAGAAGCATTAGTTCACTGAATATTTTCAAGCCTTTAAACAAAACCCCCGATGTTGTGCATATAATTTATGGCCCTAATTTCAACTATAATTCTAATTCACAGATATAAATTATCAAACTTATAACCAATAAGTATATTAAAGTCACTATATAAAATTTTATGAAAATTTGTGGTACCATATTGCACAGATAGTCTAATGTTAATTAGCATAGCTAACACAAGGAAAGGGAAATTTACTGTAACTACACCTTTACGATATCCAAGTATGTAAAAGCTGGCTCATATTCATGCCAGCCTATTCTAAATAACCCCTGTAAGCACAAATGTGTATGATACATACACATTAGACAATTTGTATGATCACAGACAGAAATCATGTTACCACATGATTCTGTCAAATGAAGAATGCGCAAACAAGAGCCTCATTCAGGCTCGTTCAATGTTGTTCCCAGCTGCCTAATGCGCTGATGCTCACTAATCATATGACTTTGTGTGGTGGAGAAAGAAGTTCAGCACCAAGCTAGTTATTAATGAAATTCATTGATGGATGGCCCCTGTTCTCTCTCCTTCTCAGCCCAACATGATGCTTAATGATCATGAGTTTATAAAAGGACTTGATTGATCAGGAGGGACCAGCGGAGCACAGGAGAGGGAAGAGATGGCTAATTTATTACAGACTTCCCCCTGAACGCCGTGTCTTCCTGGTGGACTGTCCAAGTAGCATCCGAAGCAGCACCATTGCCCACCCAGCTAATCGCACATCAGTCACTTTGTCATCGGGCTGCTAGCTTCTTTCATTAAGTGCAATAATGTGGCTGGGTGATGAATACAGCTGTGTGTGTGTGTGTATGCGTGTGTGTGTCACTTCACACAGAACGTGGCACTGAGAAAGGCACCGCACTCCATCTTCTCTTTACAAAGCGTCCTCTTGCCCAGCAGGGACCACCACATATGTCATAATTAGAAAACACTTAAGTAAGCAAAGGGCCGTCAGATAGACAGGCTCTAATCACAGGCCATAAGCAGGTAGTGGTTAATTGTATATCAGAATCACTCAGCTGGCCATAAATAATGACTGCTCCTTCAAGTATGATGGTAAATTGCAGTGCTCTTTCTGTCTCTCTCACAGTCTTTTCTTTTGAGAAATAGTTCTTGAATAAATAAAAGCATGAGGAAAATCAAAATACTGTGAAAGGCCTCAAATGGACTTGAACTATCTTCATCCTTCATCTTGTCATCCTTTTCAACCCTCCAGAAAAGGGTTGTAAGAAAGAAATAAAAAAACATTTTAGACAGATATCTTAATTATCATATTTTTTCATATTTTTCATTTTTTCCAATATTTTTTCAATTACTATTAGCTATTGTTGCCAACATTATTTTATTTATCAGGAAAACACAGCAGTATGAATCAGATACAATAGTATAGATAATTTCTTTGGACTTATTATTTTCCGTTTATTTAATGTTTTAGCACCTTCCTCTATTAGAAAAAAAAAAGATAAACATACATAAACTCCCATGTGGGGGAAAAGTGGAAAACAAACAAAACGGTGAAGGAAGCACAGAGAACACAGGGGCTGAAAGATTAATGTGTGTGTTGGTGTCGGTGTCGGTGTGTGTGGCAGGGGAGCTGTTAGTATTGTGTTGGGACTCCACCTGAGTATCTGTTCAGACTGCGTGTGATAGGCATGCTCAGAAAAGAAAGAGGGATAGGAGGGGTCAGCGCAGACAGTGCACCTTTGGCAGAGATTGAACGCTCACCCTGGGAGTAAAACAAATGCTCTCTTCTGAATGGCGGCAACATGCCTGCTTTTAGTGTCGTCCAGGCGAAACCTAGGGGGGAGAGATTATTTGTATCATGCAGAGTCAAAGTGTCCATCTCCTACTTGAGTCTTTAGAGAGGAAGACAGCCCTGTGCTAATGCCCTGTGTATTCACTGAGGAACTAGGTCATTCAACAATGGAGCCAGCAGCAGTCGGCACTCTCCCCTTGCATAATACATTAAGTGTAATGTGCAGCAACTATTCAGAGGCCCCCCGAAAGCTGTTATTTTATTCTGTAAATGCACACGGACATGACATTTAATATTGTCACAGAGCGGTGAATGACAGGGTTTCATTGTGCGTCAAGTACAACATGATGCCAAGTTTAATCTGAGTACAAAGCGACATGACAAACGGGAAAACACGGTGTGTTCTCCAAAGCATGAACTCTGAATAAATGATGGGCGCTGAGCTCTGGGCGCTGTAGACTGGAAGGGAGGATGTAAGGAGAAGATTACAGAGGAAAATCTGAGCACTGCAAAGAGGGCCACGGCCCCATTGTGTGCTTGGGATCACAAAGTATCCCTCTGTAAATCTATTTACAGCACCCCTGGCCCTCACTGTCTCTCTACCTCCTGTCATCCATTATAGCGGCTGCTGAATAGAGAGATGAGAAAGGAAAAAGCTACATCCAGCTCATGTCAAAAGAGCAGCTCTTCAAAAGAACCTCCATTTATCAAAGACACTTTCTCTTTTCAAAATTTCAGAGATTCCTGATGGGGTTATATTTACAATTCTATTACTGTAAAAAGGTGTATATCTGCTTGTTCGTGTGCCTGACTGTTTTCTGTTCCCCTGTAGGAGAGGGCACATTTTGAGAGTCTTGGGCACCACCTCGGCAAGCTGGGCGAGGAAGGAAAGATTGGCCACAGAGTTATCGACCTCACCAGGCCAGAGGATCTTGACGGTAAGGTTCTTTCTTTTGAAACATATATCACACATAATTCTATCTCTGATTATTTCTAAATGATGTCCACACAGATGATGATTGCATGCCTCCTCGCAAAATCCACATACATTCACTCCTATTTTACTGAACATTCTTTGTCAAATTCTAAAGAGTTCCTTGCCTGTATTCTCCTATACATTCTCCAGACTGTTTCTATACTTTTTGTACAGTAGAATAAGGCAAGATGGCTGGTAGAGTCTGCTGCTCTATGTGGCTCAGTTCTAGATGGTGGAGTGGAGGATATATGGGTGTGTGTCTACACATGTGCATGTGTGTGTAATGGGGGTGTGAGGGTGGGGGTGAATGCCGTTTGAAATGGGCCGTGGCTCCAAGGTTTTCGCAGGTAGGTGAGCGGAGGACAAGGGTGCCTGAGGACAAAGCTGGCTTTTTTCCAAGCTTGGCTCCTGTTGCTGTTGTGCTTGTTTGAGGTCCTGGGCACAGGAGTGTAAATTCGGGTAGCACCGGTGTGACAAAGCGTCATCTCCCTTTGTGGCCATGACTCCTGCACAGCAGCAAGGAGTACCTCGGTGCACCAATGTTTGTCTGACATAAATATTTGTGGCAGTTTCCATGGCACTTCAGAGCCAGAGCAAAGAGGAAAATGGATCTGACTCATCTTTGATGGCTGAAAGACTCTCAAGGCAGAAGGATAGATATTTCTCAGGACAATGTAAGCCCTCACCGTCTTCAGATAGCACGCTACAAACATTTCCCACCAGTTTTTAGCCTGAAATGTTCCTGAATAATTGGTTCACACAGATTTTTATAAATTTAATGTACCTCCCAGAAAAAAATGTTGTTTACTAACTCCAAAGCAAATAGCAATTTTTTTTTATCATGTCTGCTTTCACATCACACCCAATCTGGAAGATGAGAATTAGAGGTGCAGTTAGTGGTTTCATAGACATGTTTCCCATGTGAGCCACAGCAGCAGAACCCGTCCCACCCCTCTGCCTGCCTGGGCAGATGTGCTTCCAGTCCCCAGCCTCCCAGTGGGAACCTTCCTTCTGTGGCTACTGTGGAGCCAGGGCAGAAGCAGGGCGCGCACCAGTCCAGTTGTGTCCTTTTAAGTCCTGCACGGGGCCGAGGGAAAGGCTAGCGCCAGACGCCTCACATCAGTGTTCCCAGTAGGCTATGGATTAGGAGCAGGCAGAGGTTAGCGGAGAGGAGAGGTCCTCTTCCCAGGGGGAAGCAGCATGGCTGGGAGCCAGGGCACTACACATAACTCAAACACGCAGTTACTATTTCTTTCAAATATATCTGTCTGTCTCTTTCAACTTCACCAACAGGAAAACACATACGGATGAATGATGTGAAGCAGGGTTTTATGATGTGAACCACAAAGAGTGTTTACACTTCTGAGAACATGTTGACTTTTGAGTTCCTTGTTTTGAGGTCTTTCTCCTTGATATATAGTAGGATGTCTATGTAACTGGAGTTTATCTGTGCTCTCTTTAACTGCTATTACAATTCATATCTGTAGTCACACTTTTCATTATTTTATGGGACCATGTTGGTACAGGAGAAAGGAACTGAATTTAGAATCTCCTCTGTATTTCAACACAGTATTCCTCAGTAGCTCAGAATGCACTGCATATACTTTGGTGTTTCCTGAAGAGGAAAATTACTGGGTGTACCTCACAGCCCCTAGATAGGGTGTGAAAGCCCCTTGGTGTGTAGCAGCTCTCCCTACAGAACAGAGCAGTCACATTGAGCAGGCCCAGTGTACAGCAGGGCTCTGTCATCACTGCAGTTCACAGAAAGCTTTAGGTTGCTTAAACTAATATTTGCAAAGCATGCAGCAACCAAATTAACATCTGCCAAAGTCCTAACGACGGCGATTGGAAAATAGTGGCGGAGGAATGGAAATAGATAGAATTTCCTTCATTTTGCAAAGCCACACGCATGAACCCACCGCAAATTCATTAGGTCTTTTTAAGCTCTGATGAAAAACATTAACAAATACCACAAAGGCCTCAGCGTAGCCCCTTTGTTCATTCACATATGGCAGCATGGAGTTGGTGTGGTGCTGAGGTTGTGTGTTTGTCTAAACCGCCCCCAACACTGAGGGTCCATGGAGAACAAAGGGGGCGTTGAGAGATGCATGGAGGCAGGAAACAGAATTAATCTAAACGCACACTGTGATAATATCAACCAGAGAGTGAGAAAAAATGACGCTTCAGCCAAAAAGCGCCCCCAATAAAGTCCTTATGGAATGAATTGGAAACAACAGTAATATTGTATTGTTGTTTCACAGATCATTGATGTTGCGTACATTGGTAGCTCTGAGCTGTTATGAAGTTTTATATGAGTTGATTGTTTGGAGAGGTTTGTGTTGTTGTTTTTCTTCCACACTGAGGCCATGGGAATTGAGCCCTGGCTTTTATTGCCTAGGAGTTTTCCCAGAAGAGGCTCTTTTAAAAAAAATATAAAGCTTAGATAAGGTGCTTTGAGGCATGATGAATATCAAGTCGCAAAAACAATAGTTGAATAGATCAACATGATCAATAAGCATGTTCCATTTTGAAGTTGGCAAATTAAAATCCCCCCCCCCCCCAATAGGACAAATTTGTGTGTTTGTGTGTATGTGTCTGAGTGTGTGTGCATCTCCTCTTGTGTGTTCAATGCTGGGATGTGAATAGGAATGTATCAAACTCCACTTTAGGCTAATGGCATGCGAGAGGGGATAGAGCAGATAAAAGTAAAAGCTATAGCCAGCATGCTGAAACATGTCAGGCGTTTGTTCCCATGCTCCCATGCATACGCACACACGCACACACACACACACACACAATAGAACTGAAATCATCCAAACTGGGAGAGAGAAAAAAAGGATTGACGTGTTAAAATAGGGCTTATATCACTTGTAATTTGTAATGGTTTAATTAGCAGGCTATGAGCTGAGGCTTGAATAGGGGCACTGAGCGCTGTGTCCTATCTGTCCATACACATTAATCTAGCCTGATCCCGCTCTGAGGGAGAGGCTCTATTGTCAGCAGTAAATGCCTTCAGTCAGAGGTGTTAGATTTGATCCCAATGGGGAGGGCTTGGCAGGTTTGCGTGATTGTTGCTTGCTCACTGAAGCTCATCCTCTTGAGCGGATTCCTGGGTGACATTATGTGTCTGCCCGCAGAACAAAGATGAGTAAGGAGGAGAGAAGGGGGAGGAGAGAGGGGGAGAGGGGATGGCTGGGGCAGCACTACCCTCTGGCTTGGTACATGGTCGAGTCTGAGCCTGCAGCTCACAGGTGCGATAGGCTGTTGGGCCTCACTACATTCTCTCTCTATTTCTCTCTCCTTTTTTTTCTGCTTTCCCTTTCTCATTCACGTAACCATTCTCTTATCTCTTGCCGCCCCCCCTCACCCCTCCACAAGCACGCACACACACACACACACACTCATTCTCACTGTAATTCATGCCGCTCATCTGCAGTGTTTCCAGGAGAGACAAATTAAAAGGGGATTCTCATATCGCTCTGTCACACTTGAGCTGCGGGCCTCATGAATCACAATAAATTCTATTAAGCAGCACTCCCTCTGTTTCCCCCCTCCCCAGCTACAACCCAGGGGGCCTGCCCCTGTCACTGCTAAACATCTGTGTTTATTTACACAATCACACACCTAACTAACTGATTCCTAAATGGCCTGCTCCTCCTGAAGAAAAAAAAAATAGTTAATGCTCATTTGCAAAATGTCAGAGCAGTGTCATGCTTTTTGAATGAAAAGACAGAAACAATTTTGCAGTAAATTGCATGTTGTTGTTTCTGGGGATTTGCTGAGCCTGGCTGCTAATGCACAGGATGCCTTTGATTAAGGCAGATATACTGTAACGCCTTATCGCCCAGAGGACAATAAATAGTAGGGCTGGATGGGGGACCGCATGCGTATCCGCCCGTGGGACCGTTACATGGTCCCATATATGGAACATCACTGTCTAAATTCCTGCCTCAGAGAGATTATAGTACAGACATGAGGATCGTCTCAGGTCAAAGGTCAAAATGAAACTCAGGCTGTAGATTTCCTGTGGGTGAATGGCAGCCCTTGCTCTGAGTCAGCTTGATACCTGCACCTCTCTGTTTTATACAAGGCCAAGACCACTGTACATACCTCAGTACAATTATGTTAAGATGATGTAATACTCCTTCTGTTCCTTTCTATGGCTTGCTGGAGCATATGACAACAAGGAGAAGGCACCTCTCCATGTGCCATCACGTGAAGCAAAGATCCATGCCTCCCCTGGCTTCCCTCCAGTGAGCTAAGTCAAGTGGCTGGTTTCCTGGCTAACTATGGATGTGGCACTAGCTGATGGCAGGCGGTTGTTTTGTCCCCCTCCCTGTAAGACGCTCACCTCTGCCCGTATGCATGCACACCAGTATATAAATTGCTGAATCAGTGTCAGTGATAGAGTAATGGCACGGGAGGCATCGTAAATTACAGCGAGCGATCCCGGGGCACAGACACTGGCTGTCGTGTCTGAGTGAGCGCTGCGCTCCTGAGCTAATGAATACCTTCATCTGGCCCCGGCAGTCAGCAGATTGCCCCGCGTTGATGGATACTGTCAGCCCTCCGCCACACCACATTTCATTGCACAATAAACATGGTTGTCAAAACCAAACAAAGTGAAATCAATTCATCCTGTACAGTGAGTGCATGCTAAATGAAATTAACGTACTGTGGGGTTCGGTGGCAGCAAAGGTAGTGTATTATTTCTGAATTCATGATGGCTTTAGGGCCTATAGCATTCCTGGAGGCAAGAGCCAACAGCGTTTGCTTGCACACAGAACAGGAGACAGTTGGCAAACAGAAGAAGAAACAAGAGTGTGAGTTTGAGAAAGTGTTTATGAAAGGGACACAATAGACTCTGAACCTTTGAGAGAAACAGAATGTGTGCATATTTGTACGTGTGTTTCTATCAGTTTAGAGGCAGGCCTTTGCATATAGCTATTAAAGGGCGAGACTTTGCAAAGTAAAGGGCTTTGCAGATTAGGCCGTCTCCCCAGGCATCTGGAAGAGGATGATCATATGAACAGTATGGTGAAGACAGAAAAGGGGCTTTGAGAAGAGAGCAGGCTGACCAGCAGATGCTCCTATATGACTGTGACTCTGAACTTCCATTGGCCAGAACTACTATATATGATGAGAGCTGAATCCTCCGGGCAGCGGCTGATGCAGTGTGACCATGTGAAAAGACAATTTGCACTGGCCTCCCAGATAAAGGCAAGCCTCTCTGGATCATAAATGTGTCAGTATGACTGTTCAACATGAGCTGGTGTAAATCGATTTGAAGGGCCTTTGTACTGGGAGAAACAGGTTTCCTAGTGGACAGCTGGACCCCAAACAGACTCCTTCTGAGCCTCAACCAAGACCAACTTCCACAAGGCCTCCATCTCTGTTATTAGTCTTGGAGGTGGTTGTGTCCCCTCAGCATAACATGGGTGTGTGTGTGTGTTTGTGACCATGAATATGGCCTTTTCCTGTAGTGGTTTCACAGAGAACACACACTTTCCAAATGGAAGACAATCAAATTCCTCAGGTTCGGAGATGGTGCAGAAGTTTCTTCACTGTATAGAGCAGAATGAGGGTTCTGTGACGAGTGAATTAATTTTGCTGCAACACAGCTCTCCATTACTCATTAAGAGTTTGATTTTGTTTATCAACTGAAATAATAATAGAAATCAAACCCCAGGTAACGTGTGCCAAGGCTGCTAGTGGAATGGCCTAATGAGAAGGCTTCACATGTGGATGATGAAATATGCATGAGTCATCCCAAGCTTTCTTTTCCAGATTTGAGATCATTAAAGATGTATCGTAGCATATGGAAAGCTTTTTTTTTGTCTTATTTTTCAAGCCTTGTTTATCAACATGTTTTTGTTTGTTTAAATATTCATACTGCTTTTATTTAATTCTTTCACATCTTACATATAAAAGGAAGCAAATCCGCATGCAAACAGAAATCATTATCAGTCTGATGTACAGTTTAATAGAGAGAGAAACTCTCTTATGCTGATTGTGAATGGCCTGATTGAGAAACAGCACTTCGGCACACTCTCATCTCAACTGTGTGCCTGGTTTGTTTGTTTGTGTGTGTGTGTGTGTGTGTGTGTGTGTAAAGTGGAGGAGGGGTATGCCTGAATTGATTTGTGCATATATGTGTTAAAATGTTCTTTGGAAGAATGTTTTATTAAGATTTGGCAGAGCTCACACTTCCCTCCTTGATTTTCTTTTTTTAAAGAACTGCCTCAAGTCCCATATTTGTTATTTATGTTGGCATTCTTGCATGTTTTATAGAAACTATGAATGTCAAATTGAAATGTATGTGGCTGAGTAGAGAAGTGTGAACACTTGCAGAGACTGAGACAAAATATTTAACTGGCATTGAAGTCCAAGGTCCTCTTCTTTTGGTTTTGGAGTGTTTTGGACCGGCTCCACCTTAGACTTACATAGTATCCACGTTGTCAGCATGTAAAACATGGGCCTGTCAAGCCAGTTTGTTCCACTCAGTAGAAAGCCTTCTACAGCGCTGCAGGAGGATCTGTGGCTCAGCAATGATCTGAGGCAAGGTCCAGTGATAGTAGTGATGATGGCAGATGAGGGAGAGACTGGACATGACTTGTGGCATTTGATTAATGTCTTGCCTCGCTCTTTCTCCTTGTTCCTGCTCTGGCACTTCCAGGGAGCAAAGAACTCAATGGCTCTGCAGATAAACTACAACCGTATTATTGTTGGCCAACAGGAGGCGCCAGCACTACTGAGGCACGGGTCTACAGGGAATCTCGAGGAAGGAACAACAACGAGCCCCACATTAAACGGCCTATGAATGCATTCATGGTGTGGGCCAAGGATGAGCGGCGCAAGATCCTTCAGGCCTTCCCTGACATGCACAATTCCAACATCAGCAAAATCTTGGGTAAGACCTTCTAATTCAAATATCACTCGCTCCTGCTAGTAGTTTAAGGAGCCAGTCAACTAGGACAGTACAACTGTAGCTTTTGTATAGCTGCCTATAAGCCTTTCAAAAAGCCCATACATATGTTTCATAAGAGAAAGCTTTAGATGTTAGATATAAGATATTTGGATATTACAGTTTATCTGTTCATGAAGTAAGTGCTGTCTGTATCTACATTATTGTACCTGCATTACTAGAAAGACTTCATTTTGGAAATGTAGCATCTTCCATCTCTGCCTCTAGTCACCCCTCAGCTGGACACAAGCACTGGGCTGTTTGGCTGTTGACAATAGTGATAAACGTGCAGTGTTGATAGCTCTATGCTCATAGCAAGAAGAAACAGAAGTTCATTCATGACACCCTGTAAAGACGAATGGCATGGCTCTGAGAATCACTTCGTTGTTCACAAGGGTGCTCAGCAGAGATCTTCCGTTCAGTGGTTCCCTTAAAAAAAATCCAAATTTTCCCAATGGCTCATAGATTTACCAAATTGGATCCTTACACAGATTCATTTTGTGCGTTTACATACATACATAGTTTTTTGCTCTTTGATAATGACAGCCTGGTGCAGTTAGTACCCATGCGTATTTGAACATCTGTACTAAGCTCCATGGGTTGGGGGTGGTAGGGAAGACTATTGGCTTGTTATCTGATTGGCTACTGTGGATCAATCCACCTCAGCATACAGATGGATTTACAGCACGTCACTACCGTAAGTGTTTGTCATGAAAAATGACAGAGGCTAAATGGGTCTCGTCCCGTCAGCATCGAGAGTCCATACATCAGGGCTATTAAAAGTGCCGTCATCCAGTACCTAGTAGGACAGCTAGTGGTATTTACTATACTAGCTTGTTGTTTCTTTAGTGTTGACATTGGCGCATGTCTCTCATCTTAGATAATGTGTGTACAATGCAGGCAATACATTTGACCCTTAATTCTGACAGAAACATTTTAAGATAATAAACAAATTAGATTTTTCCGCAATGTTATTGACTACAAATCTCAAAACTGCTTTTCAGTGTCTGTGTTCAATCAGAATCTGACTCTGAGCATCTACTGTGTTGAATAGGATCTCGGTGGAAGTCCATGTCTAACCAGGAGAAGCAGCCGTACTACGAGGAGCAGGCCCGTCTCAGTAAGATCCACCTAGAGAAGTACCCCAACTACAAGTACAAGCCGCGGCCTAAGAGGACCTGCATTATCGACGGGAAGAAGCTCCGCATTGGCGAGTACAAGCAGATGATGCGTTCACGAAGACAAGAGATGAGGCAGTTCTTCACTGTGGGGTAGGAGCGCAGTCAGAAAACCCACAACTAGAGCAGACACACACCCATACACACAGACACAAGCTTGCAACTTGCCAGCAATTGGGGACTGTAGCTTTTTGTCTCCTTAAGGCTTGTCCTTGTAGCCTTAGCAAACAATGTAAGTAATAATAAATAACTTAGATCAGTTTTTTTAGTGAAGGCTTTCTCCAAACTTGACTGTTGAGTTTACCTCTCTTGTTATATTTTTTTAATACAATAACAAGAGCCCAAAATCAAATACATTTCCACATCCACCTTAAGATCAAATGCTTTTTAACAGCTGTGATTTATTAATTCAAGACAATGGCAGTCTGCAAGTGGAGCATGAAATGCAGACATTATTACAGGATATAAGCTATAAGTATAGACTTACAGAAGCCTGGAGGGCAGCAGTCTGGACCTTAACTCCTTAATTTACTGTGTGTGGTCAGCGAGGAGAAACCTTCTCCAGGTGTTCCCGCGTCAGTCGTAAGATACAGTGGCTGGAGTATCAATCATCCAGCGCAACACCAGACAAAAGCAGCACTAACCACATATTGGCTTTATGTCGCCAATAAACTGGGTACTGTTTCTGAACAACTCAAAACGGGAGCTGTCAGGAGAACCTCCCTTTCCCCAAATCATTTTCACAGAGCCACTGGCTTAGAGCAGACTGCTGTGGGGAACCCTTAATCCAACAGTCTCAGTTTAGGCGTCTGAACCAAAATCATCTCTGGGGTTGCCCTGCGCTTCGCACTCAGCATTTTTTCCATTTGTTCAAAATGTGTCATTCTTTTGTCATATTTGATGTTCAACTCTTGCACCAAAGTAAGTCACAAGAGAGAAATGTGAATGATCTTGATTGATAATCTCTATCTCTCTCTCTCTCTCTCTCTGTCTGTCCAACATTCAGGCAGCAGCCGCAGATCCCCATCAGCACCACTGCCGGCGTGGTCTATCCTGGGGCCATAACTATGGCAACCACCACACCCTCACCTCAGATGACATCAGAGTGCTCAAGTGCCTCAGCAAGTCCTGAGCCCTCCATCCCTGTCATCCAGAGCACCTACAACATGAAGCTAGAGCCCACCACCTTGGCCAACAACAGCGAGCCGGTCAATGGCGAGGATGAGATGGACATGTACGAGGACTTTGAGGATGAGCCCAAATCAGACTATAGCAGTGAGAATGACACACAAGAGCCAGTCAGCGCCAACTGAGGCCTCTAGAATCAAAGAGGCACATGCGTACGCAACACTCATACAGGAGGAAGCCCAGAGGGCTGGTCTGATCTGAAGGAGGGAAAGAACAAAAGAAAAGGAAAAAACTACACCACAAAAGAAAAAAAAAAAAGTTTAAAAAAGTGGAAAAATAAAAATCTTAACGATGATATATCATTTAGGAGCCAGCATGCAGATGTGGCTTCATCAGAATCAACAGCTATTTGGTCTTAAGTGTTTCTTAAAGTGTGTGAAGCAGTTTGGTTGTGGTAATTTTGATTTTTTTTTTTAAATCTCATTGTTTATTTTTGCATTGTGATCATGGACATTTACACAATTAGTTTATTGCCTATAACAAAAGACGGAACTTGAAATTGAATATTTGATATGAATCTATAATTCTTATAGTCATTTACCTTTTTCTCTTCAGTTAGATGATTTTGATATATTACATAACTGTTCAAGATGGGAATAATATTCTCACTCAGGTATGCTGTGCCAGCCAACAGCTTGTGAATGTTTTTAATCTGAATTAAAATATTACCAGAACAAAATATCTCAAAATTCATAAGGAGTGATTCCATCATTTTACAGAGGGAAAATCACACACTCCGATCATTATTATTATTATTATTATTATTATTATTATTATACAAACTGCACAATGTTGTGCAGAAGTGCCAAACATTTCAAGTTTTCTCTAAAATCTTACACTTTAAAGTCTTTTGGGAGAGGCTACATGAGTCTTAGACAATCTCTTGATCTCTTAATGCAGCTTCATTATCCAGTCTTTCTTTAATTTACCCTAACAGAATAAAGAAATGAAACTCAGGAACTTGGAGACAGCAGGCTCTGCAGGAAGTGATGTGACGTCTTTGGGTGGTAGCTTGTGATGCTAGCTGTTCTCCAGGGAGCCCAATGCAGTGATCATCAATGACCCCAGCAGCCCTTTCATTTTCCCAATCCACCAGCCCAGTCCACACAGAGCACTGTAGCATTCTCCTCTCATTCCCAGCTCTACAACCCAGTCCGACTCACCAAGTTCTTAATCAGAGTGATTGTAATCAGGCCAGAATGCTAAAGGGCCAAAGGCCTCCAATCTGTGGGATTGGAACAGCAGCGAAAGGCAGCTTTGGGGGCATTACAATCTCAAATTGATGTTGTACAATGTGTAGCTACAGTACATTCTGTTAAACGCTTTAGCCCCATTTGGATGGCAAGTTTAAAGTCTTAGGTCTTAAAACTTCATTTTTTTTTCAATCTTAATTCTTTTTAGACATTGTAAATCTTAAATTGACACTAAGAAGTCTTAAAGCAGAGCATGGTCATCGGGTTGATGCAATGAGTTGATTACTGCAGCAGTCTTAAGAGGAGTGACAGTTTTTGAAGATGTTTCTAAACAGAGAGAAAAGGCTATAATCACATAATGTCCATAAAACATGTTGTCATGTACACATGACAAAAGACAGTTTTTCCTCCAAAATACTGATCTCTGAATTAGTGCACTTATGTAAACTCTTACTCCATCATGTTTTTGTCCCTACAGTTAAGCCTTGTTTTGTTATTTCTAATAGTGTGATGACAGTTTTTGGAAAGCACTTATCTCTTGCATTTAAAAGATGACAACGTGCAATTACTCACAAACAAGGGGCACAAATTTTCTAACCTAATATCAGCTAAAAAGATGACAAGTGGTGACCTTCTGGAGACTGCAGCTAAATAAAGCTCCTCTAGCGGTCAAGGCCTTGATGTCGAGACTCAGATCCTCTTTACAGGGCAGAAGGTCTAAGTGGCTCCCCTCCCTGCCATGCCCTGCCCTGACCCCTGCCCACGGCAACCTCAGCACCCAGGGGGCGCCATCTGGCTCAGAGAGGGAGAAAACACTAGGGAGGGATAGGAAACAATAAAAATGGGGTGTGTGTCCCTCATTGTGCTCTCCATCAAAGTGCTGGAAGTAAGGCCTCAACAGGGCTCCCACCCCGGCCCAATCACCAGGCACTGGCGAGCAGATGGAACAAGTACATCAAGCTGTGGGGGATTATTAAAATGACTGACGAGTGGGTATCATCTGAAATACAGCATTATTAATGCATGAGTCCAGCAATTCTCCTCCCTTGCCCTTGAACCTGTCCATTTCAGAAAGAGTGTAGAGGTTTTTGAAGGATCTGAATGGCTGGTCACTGACTTTTGCTGGTCAGGATTCCCACTGCTGGTCACTGCATTTCTCTCCCAGCTCTAATTGGTACAGATGGCTCTTCATCTCTATAGTACTCTTATTTTCTGTACTCTTATTTTCTATACCCATTCAGAGCTGGCTTGCATCGTTTCTACTTTTGGAAGCATTTATATTAAGTCTCGTAAGTTTTTAAGCACCTCATTAACAATTCCTATTTTATTTTCTTCACATTTTTTTTCTACATTGTTCTCATTTTGAGGTACAACACATGTTTTAAGGATACTCTCCCACAAACAAACTCTAGCAGATTTCCCTCCGGGTCAACCTGTCTGGTATTTTTAAGCTGTTACTCCTGTTTGTTGGTGGATAGATTGATTTGTATGTGATTGTAAATATTTTCATGACCATGCCACACCGATTCAATGGGCTGGTAGTTAAAAAGGACTCTTGATGGAACTGAAACTTGACTGTGCTTATATAGCAAAAAAAAAAAGAAAAAAAGAAAGAAAAAAATGACAAAGAACTCATATCTCATGAGGAGACAATGTTTCATAAGTGTTATAAGCACTGGATATAAATTGTATTTTTATCAATTCTGACTAATGTGAAGCTGTTGTATGAGGAAAAAAACCCTGAATGAACAAAATTCCCCAGTTGGACTCATGTGGGTTTGCACTCACAGTTACCAGATTTGAGTCATTTTTCTGTCTACTTATTTTGTTTATTTATGCAAAGACACATGTGATGAATGAACACTTTGTTTAAGCTTCAGGGCTGCCTAGGGGAGAGACTCAGCACAAGAGAGTGAGCAGAAAATTCAACAGCAGGCTTGCATAGTAACTGGTTAGCCGTGAAACATCGGACTTCAGAAGTGCATTGTATATTGTATTTGAAACTGTAGAGTGTGTATCAACATTTTATTGTATTTATTAGCCACTGCTGGCTCTAAAATTGTCAGTAAAACAACAAATGGACAATCAGAGAAATAGAATTAAAACATGTTTGATGAATTGGAGCTACAAAAAAAAAAAAAAAAGTTTTTCAATGAATTCACCATCTCATTTAGATTTTATTGTAAATATAACATAGGAAATAGAATTATATTTTTGTTCATGAGTACTTAGTGAAGTATAAGTTATGTATTTGGCTGTTCTATTTTATTTTCTTTTTTACATTTGTGTATGTGGATTCATGTTTTTAAAAACCTGACAAGTCACTGTACCTCATGTAGATGCTGAATTTTTCTGCCCGTTGAAAGAGAGCAGTATTGGACCTGAGAAAGAGAGAAGCACCTCACTTGCTTATGTTTTGATAATCTTCCCCTGGACAATTCAAAGAACCAATCAAAATGAAAACTATACCCATCTGACTACATAGAAAAGTAATTACAAATAAGGTACTCATTTAAACAACAAGCACTTGATGTACAAAATTTATGAAATAATTTGTGTTTCCAATCATGATACAATCTTAGTGATATACTGTATATCCTCACTTGTGTTTTGTGTTTATTACAGCGCTCATAGTATGTGGCAAATTTCTTATGAGGAGCTGATATCAGCGTAAAATAAACATAAATCTGCATGCATTTGGCTTGCATTTACATTATAAGAATGAACAAAGGTGTTTTTATGAATGATTATTTTGTTGAAAAACACAAGTGCTGTTCTTGGATTATTTTGAAAGGTGGGAGCGTGCAAATATTTATTAGTTTTAATGTGGCAAAATGCACAAACATTCATGTGCATTCTTAGTCTATATTCTCCTTGCCATTTTCTCTATGTTGCTGATTTTTAATGAACATGTTCATGACTATCCAGCCATCTGCAAATGTAGCCCTCACAACTTTTTTCTATTAATCCACTTGTTAGACAAGCAAATGGTTTGATTGAACTGAAGACAAAAGCTTGTATGCTGTTTCAACATTACTTACTGTAACTTGATTTTTTTTTTTTTTTCTGTCTGAACTTTGTGATGTATATGGTGGGAATGTTCTCTGTGTTAATTTAATCAGCACAATTCACTGACATGCTGGACTGACATGCTAGCTGCTGTTCAGAAGTGTAAAATTTGTTGTTCAGGGCAACATTTATAGTTGTCTATATGGTACTTTGCTTTTTAGAATTGTTTGTCTCTCAAGCAACACTGTGTGTGGCTCTTCTATCACTGGGGCCGTTGTTTTGAAATTGCTGGCAGCCTGATACAGTTTTTCTGCGTAGAAATCTTTTTTCCTGGCAGGTACCTAGGCCCATGGCAAGTATTGTTTGGGTGTTATTAGAGAAAATGAAATACATAGTGTCTGTTGCTGCTTTGAAAAAGTTTTATGTCTGAATATGTAAATAGTTTATCATAATATCTTGTACAGTCCAATGTAAAGTTTTTAATTCAACTTAAAAAAGGTTGCCATCACATTTGTGTTCACATTCTTCTTTATACAGTACAAAAGATCAATTATTTGCTAAGGGTATTATTGTTAAAATGAAAAAAAGAAAATGTCACTAAAATATTTTTGTTTGTTTTTGTTTTGTTTTGCTTGGCTTCAAAGTGTAAACCAGCAAGTCTTTGGTTTCCATGTGCAGTATTGACGTGAGGTAAACTTAAGGTGAAATAATTCAACAGTGGTGTGTATGGAGAGCAATCTCCTCTGCTTTGGTAGTATTAATACACTATATCAAATAAAAACAAACCAATGAGTGACACATTTGGGTGCATCTAGGCACCTTAGAAATGTGTACATATGTTTAGATTATCCCCACAGGATCCATTCAGGCATATTATAATGTAACACCATTTTCTGTATGTACTCAGTCCATTGATGTAACAAGGCAACGGTGGGCTGTATAACTGCCTGTTTAAGCTCATTTACCTCAAGAATTTCCTCCTTTTCTGTAAAAGAGTAAGAAATTGTGTTACAAAAAGCGTCTCACCATCACTCCATCTTTTGTACTGCTGTTGACACTTACAAATTAAAGAGACATTTTGTTTTAAGATTTGAGTATTTATTTGCTTTGTGTGTTATCCTACTGTTAATAATATTTCCAAATGAACAGGCATTTATTTGCAGTGTGAGAAATCGGAGGGTTTAGAAACATATTATTCAAATAGGTGTATGTCTCCAACTTTTAATTAACTTTTTATTAATGCTATGTATGGCCAATGTTCAGGTAGATATACAAGAAAAACAAATCAACATTTTGAGAAACACGGGCAATTGAAAGACTGGCCTTGATAGGTGTGGCTTGAGCACTCTACTGACTTATTTCGATCCATATTACTCAATAATTTATAAGTCCTTCCACTTCGTTATTCTGACACCATACTGTAAGGAGACATAAAGGGTAGATTATTTAGTCATAATTTTGGTGGTTATTAATATATTTACAGGTCAGTATTGTAAGGAAACAATAAGGATGATAGTATTAAATAATTTAGGTTAAATTAGTGTTAATTTAGTAAAACTTTAAGATAAATATACAGTTAATTAACATCAAACTACATCTGTAACTGCAGGTTAACGATAATTAATTTAGGATAATGATACTGAAATTTATGTTATTAAAGTTATCGTGTATTTACAGTGAAATTAGCCACTTATGGAAGTGTAATGTATATGATCACTGGGTGTACTTTTCACAAACTTTTCACAAAAAGGGCAATGTGTTGCCGGTCTCTGGCTTTTAGAGGGATAAACCTCCAAAGAGTTGACAGGAATTTGAAGCATTTCCAACACTGCACCTTAATATCCAACTATCATCAAGTGTAAACATTGTCCTGGAGTGTTATACACACAGAAATGGACACTGATTCTAAGGAGGAAAATGTTTCTGTCATTGTCATTACCTTTGACCTATTTATGATGTCATCAGAAGGGACTCCAATTCACCCCCCATTTGGCCCAGTGGCGTTGCCTTACATTTAGGCTACATCACACTGAATGGCATGTGCATGATCCATGTCTGCTGCACATTCTCACATCTATCAAGACTCCAATTAATATGAGGTAGCAGTTTCAGTTTTTTTTGTGTTACTGTTACATGCCTAGTACCACAAATAAATAACTATTTTTACTTAAAAAAAATATTTAAAACAAAACTTACAGATATATGCAAAAACTTAAAGTATCTTTAATTTCCATACTATTTACTACTACTCAGAACAATGTGTACTTGATCATACCTTGAATTGAGTGTGGCCCCAATATGTGCTTTTTTGTGGGGAGAATGCCACGTCAAACTCCGTCTGGTAATGTGACCTGGCTGTACCTGGTAGTACATGACTTAAGGCCTTTAACAAATCTTTAGGAGACACTTTTCAATGTGGCATACATACTTATTTCAATAAAATGTCAACGTTTTTTTTTAGGTAGTTTACACTGTTCACTACTGCCCTCTATAGTGTATTTTGGTGGAACAAGTCTGTAGGAATAACAATTAAAATTCTAAAAGTTAAAATTTTTACTGCATGGTGGGTTATATGTATGCCAAAATGAAGAGGCTCCTAACGATTCAGAGAAGAAATATGGAGTACCATGTCTAGAAGGGATACAGGAGATTTCATTTTGCGTCGTCATCAGTTACCATAGAAACGGTATGGTAACGAAATGGCTAGTGGGTCATGAAATACAGATCACAGAGAGCTTTGACATTGATAAAGAACAAGCGGACAGATTTGGCTCTATTTAAGAATTTCATCCAGCATTGATTGATTATTAAACAAGCTAACCAACATAATCATTTTCATAGCTAGCAATTTTTTTTATTTTTTTTTGTATTTTACAAAGAACGTGGCTTTCTCTCCAAATGATTTATCTTTAGCTTGAGCAAGAAATGTTGTCAAAATTTCTTCCTGAATATAATATATATTCTGAATAAAATAAGCTACATGTCCTGACTGCATGACCCTTTCTTTGCGTACGAACAGTTACCATCATTTTATGTGTAGCCAGAACCAATAAATTTCCAAGGAATGTGACTGGGAACTTGAGCTATAATTTGAGGAAAAACTGGCCTTGAGCTATTGATAACCACATAACAGCCCATCAGTATGTATAGACGTGCAATAAAATCAATAGAATGTGATAGTTCAGGGAATAATTCTACATCTGCATTAAAACATGCTTGTGTATAGTGCCAAGAGTTAAGGTAAATAAACCCTGTTAGGTGTATTCAAGCTAATGCTACATGGTGGGAAGACCAGCTATGCTATTTCATGATGATTTTACTGTGTAAACACAATACTCTCATTGACAACAAGCAGGGATGTATTGATATTACCATCATAAATTGGTAAATTGTAATTTTTCATTCTGTTGTAGTTATTGTGAAATGATTTGATAAATGTGATGTGTAAGCCTAGTCTTTAAACGTAACCCATCCACAAGACATTCTGTTTACATAGCAACGCACAGACAAAAGGCCTACAGGACTCTTTTGTGGTAACTATGGTGACTTCCTGAAATCTCAAATCAGTAATTACTGGTAAACGATCAAGTTATTTACTATAACTACTCTAACTTACTATAACTGCTTTATTTATTGCATGTTACTGTGTCCTTCATGTGAGATTAATTATCATTTTCAGGATAATGAGCTGTAGCAACGGTAAATCAGTGGCCTGTAAATTGATACGTTACCCTAAATGCTGTTGACAAATTAACACTGTTAATATCTGAGGTGTTCTAAATTAGTCTACTTTCCCTCAACAATTTAAACCAATTCAAATGAGTAAGCATATTGATTATTATCTAGAATTTATCACATCATTGTTAAAGCACACAACAATAAAAGTGATTTTTCAGGGAGTTAGAAGTACACTGACAGTGACTAATGCAAAGCTGTCTGATGTGTAGTGTTAATCTCTGTGTCCTGACAAAGAGTCAACAAGTGAAGAAAGATAGTTATACACTTGCCAAGGGCCATAACAACTCTCCAAGAAAATGAGAAAAGAAAAATAAGCTCCTTAGAAACAAGGCCTAATAGATTGCCATCATGTCCAACACATTTGGGCTGAGACTGGCGATAACAAGCATGACAAAGAAGACTTGATTTATGCTAATACTTTTCCAATTTTTAGTTAGCAAACTGAAAATCAGAACTATGCTAAAATCTCAAACCAGAATACATACATTTCTTTAAAGCTACAATCCACAATTTGTGCTCAAGTGCACCCTATCATGGCTGTGCAGGAAATTACAACAAATGTTTGCACCAGAATGTAGATACTTTTCGGGGGGGTTTGTTTGTTTGTTTTTCTTTTTGGACTTCAGGCACTGGCAGTTTATTATTTATTATTTATTGGAATAAAATGTTCTCTAATGGTAATGACATAAAAAGATCACTAGCGCTTCATCACTGGAAACCACTTTTGTGTTTTTTAGTGCTCTCTATTTAACAAAGGGTAAGTCAATATTGATCCGGTGCCAGGAACAGTCATGCACGTTTCTTTTCCGTGCGCTGCTAGTTAGTTTGTATTCCCAGGTTACTATTTTATTTACACTGATTACAATTTAATTTGAATGGATTTAGAAAAAACTAAAATCATGCCCACAAAGGTGCAATATTGTGATCTTCAAATACTTAAAAAAACATAGAAATAATTTATGTCCAATGCATAGGCACCACAGAAGCAGTACAGTAGTTTTCATTCAACAAAGATGCAATATACAGTAGTAGGAAGACTTGAGAGGGAAATGTTTAGCTACATTAGATTAAGCCATCCTGAAAATCAGACACCCAGTCTGAATTTCATGCCCTCAATTAACAGATCAGAAAAAGGAGGAGAAGCTAGAAAACATTAACATTAGCTGACTTAACTGGCAGTTAGCTACAACATAGTATTGCTTGCACACTGCACACAGTGCTTGACCACATAAAATGCCTGCATTGATAAAGGTTGACAGAATGAAAGCATTTCTGCTTGAGCAAAAGTATTTTGAAATTTTAAATTTGTATTATCAGCTCACAAACTTATTATTTGAGTCCACTAATTTGTAATCTGTGAGCATGTTTTTAAAAGTCAGTGAAACATATGCAAGCTAACACAGCAACAGAAGGATACAGGGCGCAAAACTGTGATGACAGATTATGAGCTGTTTTTATTGTACTAGGTGGGATCTGCCAAGCTCCCTACTTCTGTCTCCTGCACCATGTGGATTGAAACAGGGGATTTAACAGGGAAGCACAACTTTATGATACGTCTAGCACGAGCATGACACATCACAGATGAATAGATATGTGACCTATCATAGAAAGAAAAACAACAATTATGGTGGCAAAGTGTCAAGTGTTGAGATTTCAGCCATTTAGAATTGAATCTAGGCAAATTTTGACACTGACACTCCCAGGACGCTGCCATCAGATGTAACACAACATGGGCAGTTTGGCAGGTTCAACTTCCAAGGGTCATTCACTCAATATCTGACATCTGATAGCAATGCCAGGCACTTGATAGTTGCAGTGTAGTTTGGCTGTTAGAACAATCAGCACATGTGAGTGTCCTGGGGATCCTTGACCTGCTGAAAGCATACATTCGGAGGTCAGGGCTCAGTGTGTGTGTGCTCAATGAGTCAGGTGTGTGTGCCAGAGCCAGAGGTCAGTCTGAGAGTTATAAGCCCAGTCTATGTCCATCATTCTTCTCTGGATCGCTGCCATATATTGCTCATTATCATCATAATTATTCTGAGTGCCACACCCTGCATGCATTTAAAATAATGTCTTTTTACTAATGGAAAGGGTTACAGATTTCAAATAAATTTCTAAATCTATGTTGTTATTACAAGTCCACACATACTTTACTGATTTACTTTCCTTCCAGTTCTCTGTTAGCTATATATGGAAAAAGAAATCAAAGAAAAAGAATGGAAAAAAGAGAGACTCTGGAACAAAAGTCATTTTAACCATTTGGGAAAACTATTTAAGAGTGTCATTTGCTCTCATCATCAATCACTTTTTGTCTTTTACCATTGCGCTTTATGCTGCCTTCCCTAGAGCATATGAAAAGCTACAGTTTAACTGCAGTGTCTATAATAGACGTCTGTGTAAGCTCTCTCCAGCAGAAGCACCCAGCGGTAGATGGAAAATTAGACATATACCTCTGCACAATAAATCTTATAGTAATTTTCCAAGCCTGCATGACAACTAATGGCATGGAGAAAAGGCCTGTGCTTTGTGTGTATTTGTCTTTACGTTATTGTGTGTGTGAGTGTACATTAAAACGTTGCTGAGCTGGTGACATTTTAATCTTGAGTGCGCGACAATAATTTTCATTTTCTTTGAACCATTTTTCCTCTGCATTATACCCATAGATTTCTGTGTGTGCCGGAGGAGAGGACGGGGGAATAATTGGGGGTCTAGTGAGCTATGGAGAGTAATACTGCTGTTTATAAGTGACCTGTTTGGATGAACTGTCACTGTAGTACAAAGATGTGTATGTTTGAACAGCAGATAATAATTAATACAGCAATGCTGTCGTGTAGCGGCAGGGCTGCTATTTCACAACTCTGATGACTAAACACCGGAGGGAAGAGGAGCAGTGAGGGGCGGCTGGAACAATATTTTACTCATTTGGATCTGCTCAATGCTACAGCCGTTGCGCCCAGTGAATCTGTCAGAGAGCACCAGTTCCGCAAGAACAGCTGCTATTTATCTGATTTTCTCATTAGATTTGACTCATGACTTTATTGTACTGGCTTTGGCAGAGGTACTGCAGTGCCTAGGTATTGCTCTCTAAAAACAGCTGAGACACCTCGTCTCCCTGGTGTTATGTAGGTACTTGTAACACCTGTCTATGTAAGAATTTATTCTGCCATGATGCTTTTCAGCTTTTAATGGAGGTGATGTTAAATTGCATTTTTATCAGTATTTTAACTGAATACACAGATAAATGGAAACACTTCCTACCTGACAAACACACATTCACTACTCCACATGCTGAAAAATTCTTCAGCTAATTGTTAACTGTAAATGAAGTAAAGCAAAGTTGCTTATTAAGTGAAATCTAATGTAATTGTAAATCAGCGAAATCAATTGAGATATCTTCTTACAGCCCAGGTGAAAGAGAAGAACTTTGGATTGGTTTTCATCTCAAGAGTCATCAAACATGTATACATATGTAAGAACGGCCCAGCACCTTAGCTATGTTTTAATCCTTGGAGGTGAAGGACTTAAGAAATCTTGCTAATTTCACAGATGGTTTAAAATAGATTAGCGTGGAGTAGCAGCTCCCAGAGAAGGGCTGACCCACCAGGCTCCCTCTGCAGCTGCCAAAACCCTGCGCCTGATGCTCAGAAGTGCCTTCCAAAAGTCCTGCAAGGTTAAACTCAAACTTAAGCATCCTGAAATGCCATCCTTCTTGTGATGAGCATTACTGCACCTTCACTGAACTCCGCCTCTCTTTGGTTCTGTTTCCCTAGATTTTTTTTGATTGCCATTCTTTTGTAATTTATTGATTCCTCACTTAGTGCAATAATAGCAAGAATAACAATGTGCCTCTTATTTCAATAACAAGAAGAACTGTATGCTGACTTTCCAAATATAGCTGTCGCTCCTGTACAACTATTGTGTATGACAGAGGGTGGACTTGAAATCCCTTAGAATATAAGAAGTTATTGTTTGGTCTCCCTGTTTCTTACAAAATTATTAGCCTTTTCTGTTCTTTCCCTTTTAACATGTTCTTCCATCAAATATATTTGCCTTTGCCTGGTTCTTTTGATTGTTTAGAGATTGTATTCATGCTGCTGCGTTGGTCAGGTATCTCTTGTAAAAGATATCATATCTCAAGAGACCTCCTGGTAAAAGAAAGGTTAAATAAAAAAAATAAAAAATAAAACAGCCATTGGAGTTCATGGGCTTTCCTTCTCCTGTTCTCTACCAAAACAATAGCCTGGAGCACAAAGGACTTCACTTTGAAATGAATTCACCCACTTGGCCACTAAGGCCATTTTTACTTGTTACTTTCTGTTCTTCCCCATCAGTCGTTCTGTGCAATGCATCCAAGAGCCAATTTTCTGTAATGGAATAAAGGAGTGGATCAGACTCTGCATGGTGTTCTGTACAGGCCAAGCCTGCTGCTAGAGCTGGGCTGTGTCCGAGTAGGCCTGACACAACTCTGGCCTGGCTGAAAGGCCCAGCTTGGAGTTAATGTGGAAAGACAATGGGACAGGGTGAAAAACTCGACATGGTTTTGTTGGACTTGTCATTCTTTGGTGCATAGCTGTGAGGAAAGCCTAGGAACCATCTGAATGTTATTTGTGCTTTTTTGACCCATATTTGGGACAGCTTTCACAAAGCCCTTGTGAGAAGGTTGAAACAATACAGAGGCGCTTTCAGAAGAGGGACAGACTTTGACTGCAGCCAAACCGTCTTGGACCTGCTTCATTAAAAGGGTTTGTCTCCAAAAGGCTGACATCATGGCACAGCTATTGGTTGATTTCAGCTATGCTCAGAAAGGTGTCAATACTGATTATTATTAAACCTTTAAATTTAGGATTTTAAATACAGGAAATAATTTTCAAATTACAATATGAAACCACAGTAAAGTAGTGAGTGAGAATATAATGTGTCAAGAGGGAGAGCTCAATATAATATATGGGTCATGCACCCACAGGATAGTACTACAGATTGTGTGCAATGTGTGACTTTTGTGTAATTTCAGGGTGAGAATGATGAAAAACTGCAACAAAGAAAAAAACATATGCATAGTGGATTATTTTGTGTAGATTATGCTGCATATCTCTTTTGCTCAAATGTGATTATATTGCAAATATATTTCTGTTTTTACGTAAATCAATCAGATTTTCTGAGCACGGTTGTTGGGGACCCTGGCTTGCTAAATGAACTTTTGAAAATCCACATGGGACAATATTTCAGAAAATGTAATTTTACATACTGTTTCACATCATTGCATCTCCTCAGTGTATTTATCTCCCAAAGCATTTGACTGCATTTCTGTGGGGAAGAATAAATGCGTAATGTTTTTTTAAAAGCATCTCAGCTCCCTCAGCTTTTTGAAGAATTTAACAAAATAAAGGTTTCTTTCTTGGAATGTGTTATTATCTCAAAGCTATCACTCAGCTCTCTCATGCATATGTCAATTACTCAACCACACCTTTATGAATATGTAAATGTCGCGAGAATGCCTCATTAATTAGTAATTCATGCATTTTTCACGAGCCCAATACTTTGCCAATGTAGTCTGATGAATTATCAGCCAGAAGTTAGAAAAAGGGATTCATCATCACATTTTCAGCGGTTTTGAGCTACATCTGTAATTTGTGTAGTTCAATGAATATGATTTGCGTAGCTTTTTATGGAAGTGTCGTTGCAGTACTGGGTTGTCTTATTATGTGATCTGAGGATTTCTACCTGGAATCTGCCAGTGCATTTATAATGTTAACAGTCATATTTTAGATGTAGATGTTTGGTTGCATTATTATATTTTGGCTTAAATATGAAAACACCAGGGTCTCAGTTTATTTGTTTTAATATTTTATTTTATTCATTTCATTTGACGTAATAGTTCTGTTTTTCTCAAGCTGTATATTTTTGAACATGTTGCAGGGACAGATGTGGATGTGTTCTCCGTCATACAAACATATGGTTTGCATGTGAACCTGGCTTCATCTGAGGAAACCTACTGGGGACTGCTGCCACTGGTACTGCTGAGGTCCAGGAGGGGCCAACTTTGGTTTCAGTCACCCAGAGAGAGGAGCAAATAACAGGGGAAGTACCAGAGGAAGGAGACTTGGACTGGGGGATGGGAATGGGCAGACCCACTTACGGTTATGGTGGCAGGAACTACTGAGAACTCATTGACACTGAATTTGGATGCCTGTGCAAACAGGAATCTTGCCATTCACTGCAGACTTGCCCCTCTCCATGTTCTTTTAAGATGTATCTTGATTTCCAGTGATATTTGGTGGAATTCACAAATGAAAATTACAGCAATTCAATGTAAGAACCTGAGATTATGATTCAGATGGTCAAATTTCTACAGTAAAATCTAGTTATATAATACTGCAGTTTTGGTCATCTTAATCTATGAAATGCAGAAAAGTGACTTGATTTCAAAATAAGATTCATACAACACATAGCAAAGTGATGTCAACCTGCACAGTTGAGACAAATTCCAGTAGCAGTCCATAAGCATCCAAGTCTATTTGTGCACAGGGTCTCTAATTCTTTCTTTCATGAAAATGTTTCTCCTTTGTGCATTTCCACTCATGTAGGGAAGGGTTAGAGCATTAGAGATGAGGAACAGGGCAGAATGAGCAGTGATTGCAGAGGCATTGGGGGTGGGGGACGGGGGGGGTGGGGGACGGGGGACGGGTGGGTGGGTGTAGCAGGGGCCCCACAGGAAGGGCCCTGAGAGAAAGATTGGAAGCACAAGGCATCCAGGAGGACATGTAGAAAAGGAGAGAAACAGGATACTGAATGGACAAGATTTTGGGGGTGCACAATGCTGAATCGGGTTTTAAGATGATTTTTAAAAATGAAGATTGTTGTTGTTTTTGTTGAGACAGATTATTTCTCGACACCAGTACTGTATAAAACAAAGCCTTGGTATAAGATCAAGATATGACACATGTTGGAAAACAAAGCTCAGAATTTGGATTAGGTATGCAAAAGAGATTAGTAATTTAGATTACCTTCCCTCATTTTAACCCTATATGTATATAAAATTGCCCCTTGGCCCATACTTGACAAGAGGTACAGAACACTGGTGAACTGTGGACATTATTAAGTATTATTTTCATAGCCTGGGTGAATGCTCACTTGTGTCCATTTTGTTCCTTGAATTGATTCTGACTGGCAAAGACATGAGCATTTCTTGGCAATAATGCCAACAAAGTGTAATAACTGTTCTGCCGTTTCTACTTTACATCTCTATTTCTACCCTTACTACTGTACATCAAACACCCTATCAAATTTTAAATAGGCTAAAGCTACATTAATGGGTAATGTATACAGGGGCATTGTCATATGTGTCCTTACTGCAATGCATTAGAATTTGCAATCTTTTACTGCATTTTGATCAACTCTAAAATTGTATCTAATGCATAGCAACCCATGTTAGTGATAATGCAAGCTTGCTATTTTCGCAAGGTGTCTGTGTCCATGTTGCATGACGAACAAAAAGAAGAACATGCATCCCATCTTGCCATCTCTTAATTACAACACTTGTCTGGCAATGGATGACGTAACTTAGAATTTTAGAAAATATCATCAACATTGTTTTGGGAGACTGTAAAATGGCTAGCTAGCAATATATCCTTAAAGAACATACTCGCAGACCATATTCACAAACTGTTAATGGTAATCAATATTAGTGAAAACAAGGATATCCAGTATAAGATTACCTTCCTGGCTCACAGTTACTTGACTAAAAAGCCACTCCGTTGCCATGTGATTACTGAACACCTAATGAAGTTGTTCTAGACGACAGTTTAACAGTTTCAAATAAATATGTTGCATATCTTGGCTATAACCCAGTGGTTGTCTAAGGGCCTCCAGGGGACCTTGAAAAATGATAAATAGTTGATTTCATTACTATTTCACTCACTAGATGCAATTTGATGATGACCATATGGGTTATACGTTTATATCTCCCCACATATAGTAGACAATTCTGCATTTCTATGCTACATCATAACTAGCAACAAAAATCTTCCGAGATGAGGTTCACTGGGTCATATCAAAATGGGGGTTCATGGCCTAATGCGTATCCATTTGGAGGTCTTTGACGTGAAAAAGTTTGGGAACCCTTGATCAGAACGACAAATGCTAGCCAAACTAAACACAGCAGCAGATGCAAGACATGTATATATATATTTTTCCCAGCAAAGGTCTGGAGCTATCAAAGCACTTTTGTGTTCCCACACATGTATTTTGTGGGAGACACCAACACATGTCCCACACGTGTAAGAGACTGTTCACACAGCATTATTGTGTTGTGTGGATATTGTGTGTATCTTGGTTGTTCTTGATATTCACTTGAATTAACCAAAGTGTCTAGTGTGTTTGCTTTAGAGACTAGAGGCGTGTGAATGAGACATGGTGATGTTGACCTGTGTACAGTAGTGTGGGCTGGGGGTTTCCTGGATGTTTGGCTTTTAAATGAACTCCCCTGTTAAATCACCACCATGTTCTGGAGAGTTGCACACAGGGCAACAGGACAGTGAGTGGAAATATACTATATCAGTGTGTACTGGCCAGCGCACATTGCTGGACCATGAATTTAACATGAAGGCATAGAGGCAGAGAAGCACATGGGGATGTTGCCTTTTCTGTTGGGGATTATAGTCTGCTACCTCATAGATGCAGCCACTTTGTTCCTGCGTCCCCATTGGCCCAGGAATATATTTATGTAAATGGCATGGGGCCCCTCCGCTGTAAACATGAGTGTACTCTGAGGAAAGGGTGCCAGGGGACTTTAAAGCAGTAAATATGGGGTGGCAGGGGGGGTTAAAAGAAACAAACAAATGTGGCATCATAATAATGTACACCACTTTACAATTCAAAAGTGCAACATTAAATCATTCAGCTGGATTATTTTAATAAAACTGTATTAGTTTTGAATAATGGGTTGTGGGGGTTTTGATTTACAGTCATCACTCTAACTCTTGCTCAGCGTTTTCTCTGAGATATGAGGGTGAATTGACTTAGGTGGACTATATGAGCCTATGGGTCACTAGTACTCAGCAATGTGTTACAGAAATGTTACTTTTTCCGGTAACAAGTAGTGTAATGAATTACTATTTCAATTTCAGTTAGAGTACCTATCAAAAAATGAGTTGTTGAGAAATGAAGATTTCCACTGTGACGGTATCAAGTAAAAGGATGACAAAAACACTGGACAACATTATTTGGTTACCCTAATCATCCACACAAAAGCGCACAGTAGAGGTAATCAAGTTTTCCTGATTTTTGAAGGTAAGAGAGGATGCAATTATGGGAGAGTAATAGAAAAGTAATATAACAAGTTGTGTAACACTGCTCCCAGCAAGTAAATAAATAAAGCAATAATATTACTTTTGAGATGAGTAATGAATAATGATTAATGTATTACTTTTTTGAGCAATGAGCCCAATACTGCCAAGAACCAGTTGGACCCAATATTTACACATGCCTGTAAGTATTATTGTATCAGACTGTCGATGTAGTCATTTTGACTGCTAATCTCCAAGTTTATCTATCAGCTATGGGAAAATTAGCCAGAAGGAACCTCACTGTTAAAATGACAATCTGCAACTTGTGGCATAGTGAAAGCACAGTTAAGATGTTGAAATGCATTGACACAAAAGAGGCTGCATTCAAGGGAATGACAGCATCTCAAAAGAAATGTCTTATGATGAGTCTTGTGATGTTGATGGGTGACAAACTTGAAGCATTTATTGTATTGTAAGCGTTTTGCATCCAAATACTAACATATTTTTTTGCTGTATATATAATTGTAATGTAATTGTATAATGTAAATGTTTGTGTGTGTGTGTGTGTGTGTGTGTGTGTGTTTCTAGGTTTGTTTGCTACTTACCTATATCATAACATGATTTCAAATACAGGCCGATAAATCACAATTGGTCTATACATTTATCTATTCAGCTTTTACATAAAATATAAATTAGATTTAACAGAAAAAGAGATACATTGCTCCAAAATGTATGCTTTTTACTGTATTTGGCTGCTTTTTTTTTTTTTTTTTTATAAATCCCTGCATGCTCACTGACCATGTTTTCCCCTCAGTTGCAGTTATTTCTGTAGGGGTTTGAATATAACTTGAACCTGAAGAATTAAAGAGCCACAGTAAACATTCTGTTCTCCATACCTAGGTTACGGAAACCCGTTAACTGCTCCTGTTGCTCAATGCTATGACTTGTGATTCTTTAGGATTTGCTCCCTTCAATCAGGGACATTTCTTGTCTCTGTAGACATGGCAGGGATGATGAGAAACCGATATAAGATTAAAACATGGTGCCTAAGGAATTCAACATTGTCTCCCCTGCAAATTTAACACATAGGCTTTCCTCAAAATTATATTACAGCAAGCTTGTCAAGCATTTGGGTTCTGATAATTACTATGCAATCATATAGATGCAAGTGATATTAAATATTCATTTACTAGTTCCTTGAGGAATAATGGTGATGGAAAAATCTTGGAAGTTGTTTTCTATTTTTAATGATTATTTTAACAAAGCTAAAAAAGCTTGGCTGAGATGAGATTCATATTTTGTCTGCCTGTGACAAGATAAAAAACGCAAAAGGATTTTACTCTGTGTGGAGGTTGGGTTTAGACTACCATATTAACCTAAGGAGTTATAGCAAGTCTTCTTCCATATATTTAAGAAAAGCAGTTCTACATGTCTAACCCCTCCCCTCATTCACGCTCCAGCCGAAGAGATTGACATAGTAATAAACTGATGTTAATTAGACATACTTTGAAATTCTCCATTCTGCTCCTCTCCATGCTGTAGTGGAGCTGGTGGCTTATTAAATCATTTGCTGCTCTTGGGTGATCTTCTTTTGAATCTTGGCCTGACCCTCCGGGCACAATTTATTTTTATTTCAAAAAAATTTTACCAGCAAATTTTGCATTAGTTCAAGAGAATTATAAATCATTATTACACGGGCAGACACTTCAAACATTTTGTTTAAGAGCTTTCTGCTCGATGAGGCATCAAAGGAGATGTTCACACTGATGACTGTTACACTGGCACACATCCATTCATTAGCACACTGAAGTTGGCATGATCATGTTGTGTACATGCCCCACAAAATACTATCTGTGGCTGCTATCTTTGTAAGCTTTTGTTATAACCAGGAGGAGGTGCCGAATTACTTCCACAACACAGAAGTTGCCAAAGGCTTTTTGCAAATTGTAACACAGAGTAAGAGTGCATAATATTAACAGTAAAAAAACATGTTTTATTTCACGCAAGTTTAATGTACCCAGTTAGTTTAAAATTCATTTTCTGGAATTGTTTGAGAAGACAAAATACATCTGCATAAAAGCTTCTTAAAATTCTCACCAGTGCAATTCAAACTCACAAAATTGTAACAGGTATGGACTCTGTGTCCCATTTATGCATTTTTAATTGTGATTTCTTGGTCCAAACTTGGCTCAGTAGCAACAACCTGAGTTTTGTCTGAATTTAATTGCAGGAAATTCTGAGGCATCCAGTCCTTGACATCAATTAGACAGTCATGTACATACCTCCCACTTACTGGGACTGTTTGGTTTGAGAGATACAGCTGAGTATCATCAGTAAAGTGGTGAAATCGGGAAATATTTGATCAACTTTGAAGAAGTGTGCACAAATAAGACGTAAATAAATTAGACCTGACAGTTTAGCCAGTCCTGCAATAATCCGAAAAATACTGGAATAGTTCTTTGCTTTGAAAAGTCTTTATGTACTTTGGTCTGCGAATTTGTGGAATTTATTGGACTACTATTAACATTCAGCTTTGTTTGTTTTGGGCAACCGAAAACCTGGCTTGATTTCTTTCGTATTTTGTTTATTGTAAGTGAAAATTATGTAATAGTCAACTTATTAGCTTAAAATTTTGTCTGATGAATCAACTATCATCCTACACTATCTAAACAAGCTTCATCTTAGGCTCACCTGTGACACTGAACTGGTTAGACCTGATTGCTTTACAATGTAATGGTTGATTACTTGGTAGATTCTTATAGTTTATATGTAATTGTCACTATGGCAAGTTTGAGGGTAGGTACAGTCATTACAGCTGTATAAATGTTTAGAAAATATTTCCCGCTGCTCTCTAAAATGCAACATTAAGCATTATCTTCAATCTTTTAGCTTTACCTGCTAATTTGTGGAAAGCCTACATACTCCATATTTGCATGAATCCATATCAAACACATCCATATAATATATACACTTGCAATGATTTAAATCAATATTGCATTTTAGTGATGTCTTCCACTAGCTTCCACTTTTATTTTGAAATCCCAGTCCAAAAAGTCATATATCTAACACATATGAAAGGCAATGAGACCCAGAAATATACATTTTCTTAATTGACTTCTGGTCAAGAAGTCGTTTCACATGTTTGCAACTATCACTGAGCACAGAAAATAAAATAGCCCTAAAAGCTGGCAGTGAATGACAGCTAATGTTGGATAATTGTGTATAAAAGATGTTGAGTATCAAGATTATTTGGCCTCAAGATGACTCGGCAAACAGCATTACAACCTACAGAATTTTAGCTCTGAAACTTGTTGAGCTCTGCCACAATCCATGATATGCTACAGATTTTGATATCAATGCATTTACAGGACACATATACTTATATACTTATGTATAAGACATGATACTGTGTGAAAAGATATCAAAATGTCAAATTAATTCGTAAATTTGAGGTCAGAAACTTCATGAAATGCACGGAGAAACCATGAAGAAGAGAAAAAACTCCACTGTCTCTCCAAACTGAGTGGAACTGGATCTTTATTGGAGGATATAAGTGGAACTGGATCTTTATTATTCTTATCTAATTAGTTAATTAATTCTGGAGTTATGAATGTTATGAATAATGCCATTGTTAGGGTTTCCGCAATGCCCATGGCATGACCAGTGCAACAAAAACTGGTCTTAGCATCAATTATGGTGGCATGATTAGTGTGGCTTTGTCTCCCAGTCCCACTGAGCTACAGAATACAGAGAGCCAGCTCAATTACCCTCCACCCAGAGGTGGCAAATCCTTTTGATTTGCCCTGCTTCTTAAATATCTACTGTAATTCTAATAGGTCTCATTAATGTGCCATTGCCTTGTATTGGCTGGTGGATCTTAAATAGTGAGAGATCACAGGAATGTCCAGAATACTCCCCTTTAATATGCCACGTGCAACTGCAATTAATTCAAATGTATCTGTACTGAAACACACAGTTCATTCCTGGATCCAACATGTGATTATTCCTACAACAACAAAGGGAACGTTTAATGATTTAGGGCATTAGATTCAGTTGATCATCAACCCATACAGCCATTTGTATAAAAAATAATAAATTGTGAAGACTCATTAGGTGAAGTTATGCAATGAATGGGCACATAAAAGAGAAGCTCTGTTTAATCTGACACCACATTAAGTCATAGTCCTGAACCCACACTTTATGTATCAGATCAAGAGTGATTGTTTATTGTAACTGACAGTGCAAAGTAATGAACCAGAAAAGGAGATGAGGAAGAAGAAGAAGGAGAAGGAGAAGGAGACGAAGAAGAAGATGAAGATGAAGACAAAGACGAAGATGAAGACAAAGACGAAGAAGAAGACAACAAGGAAGGAGTAATAAGTAGACGCATGCTGTGTCAACTGAATGGGACTTGGAAAATATCTCAATAATGAACATCAGAGTAAAGTTTAACATTTATTTAGGCTGCTGGCATTCTTAAATATAATGTTGTGTGTTAAGCATAAAAAGTGAAAGAGGAGTTTGAGATCATATTCAAAAGTATTAATTTATCAGTTTATTGGTTTTGCAGTTAAGTACAGTGCATTTCATTTGAGGATTTGGCAGTTATCTCCACTGTGGTTTTGTGCTTAAAAGATGCCCTTGTCTGAAAAAATCATCTGACTCGCTTTATAAAACTTACCCAGCTCTGGAAAAAAGACTTGAATGAATTATTGCAGTCCATTTATGTTGTTAATTCAGAGGATAAATGGAGTTGGAGCCCTGAATATCTAAGTTGTCAGAAATTTGGCACCTTGTTGAGACACATGTTCGCTTCTGGAATCACTGCAGCAAAATCAAACTTTGCAATCTGTTTCATATTAAGACTCTGGTTTTAAAAGCTTTCATGTAGTCTACTAAATTGTAATGCCATTTTTCCAGAGCCTGTATTTTCAATGTGACTCCTATAGTTGAGGATGTAATGGTGTGTGGTTTGAATTATAATAGTGCTCCTTGGAACAGTTGTCATCATTTTGGTTTCTTCTGATTCGCTCTCCCATCCTAGGCCTCACATAGGTATGATTATGGGTGAACATTCAGAGAGTGAGACATGGAGTGAAATAGAAGGTTGTGAGCTGCAGATTTCACCTTTGTCCCAGTGTCTCCATTTGGGCTTAGGTGCTGTTGTCTTTAGAGAACTGTCATGGTTTCATATACATTTACATATATAGTGTGCTCTTGAATTTCAAGGATTAACTACAGTATGAGAAACAACAAAGAAAAAAGATCATGTGAGTTTAATTGAGAACATCAGAGAGAGGGAGAGATGCAGATCAGGATTAATGGTGTTGGGGCAGGTCTCTTGCTTGCAGACCATTCCTTAACTGCAATTTTTAGATGAACCTAAAAATGCCCATCACAGCATGCATAATATATTGATATTATATCTAAGCAACCATACACAAAATGAATTACCTGATCACAGATTTGCGAGGAATAATTCATTTCCCTGAATCTGTGATGGATGAGAGCACATGCAGAAAGTGATAAGAGAGCCAAGCCAACAAAGACATTTTTGCTATGTCAAGTGATTTCATCACGGTAAACATGTAATGATTCTTGTATCTAAATCAAAGTAGATATTTTTGAGTCTTTATTCTACATCAGTTTAAGGCTTTATAAAGTACAATGTAAGGTCATGTGATTATCTCATATAGTCTATCTCTGTTTGTTGTTTGAATGTTTTTGGAACGTGTGATTGAACTGTACTTGTCTGTCATTTTTTTTATGCATTTTTTTCTTGTGCTCCTGATAAAGAGATTTCTATCTCAGTGAGACAACCCGATTAAATAAAGGTTTCAAGTGGTACTTTCTAATATTACAAATCAGATATCATTATGCCACTAGACAATAACACAGACAGGGGTTCAGACTCCTGAGAGGATCTAAAAAGAGCAACCGAGGAAGAGTCAGAGGGAAAGTCAATTCGATCTGTGGCAAGGGGACAGAAGACAGACAGAATGACACTGAAGAGTTATATTGAGGAAATTGAGAAAGGAGAAGTACCATGAACAGGTTATCACACACACACGCACACACGCACACACACACACACACACACACACCACAAAAACATTGTGCTGACACCTGTGTGCCAGTATGTGCATTGTTATCCTATTGAAGAAAGAGACATTAGAACATGTTGACGAAAACAAATATTGTGTTGTTAGAATGTGACAGAAGAAAAAATTAACCTTTCTTAGAAGAGACAGAATGGAGAGACAGCCTCTGCATGCGGCTAAGGCCCTAATGAAATGACTGAAAAGAACAAATATAAAGGTTTCAAGGGTCTCATTTCTATAGATGTGGCAAGCTGCTATGAAGCCATAGCTATCACTTAGGCATTTGCCTAACAATATATTAAGAAATTAAATGAATGGCTCTAGAAATGTGTTTCAATTTTGGACCAATAATGCACAACATACTAAAATAGTTTCAACTTGTTTCAACAAAATTCTATTGACATTTTTAATGAAACACGTTACAATAAAAGTTAAAATAATTGAGAAATAAATGAGAAATTTCTGAGTTGACAATGATAACTGTCCCAGCCTCAAACTATTTTTTACAGCACAATACAGGATGTTTCCTTCTTAACGCTTTAGTCTTCAGTTCCAACACATTATTTCAATGTGGCATTCACACCTTTTATTGAACAATGGAAGTGTTTACCCATTTGAAATTGGGCAGAGTCCACAGGAATTAAGTGGGTGCACAGGGAATCAACACAAACTTAGATGTTTGGACAAAAGCAGCATAGAGAAATGCCATTATTTCAAGCACTCCATATATTGTCACTTGCATTTGGCTTTCATTACAGTATGTATATGCCCTAGGCGCCTGCTGGCCTGTAAGGAAGCCAGCAGTGATTTGGTTTATAGAGATCATATGGCAGGCAACTGGGCCTTGAAGAACCAGATCTGGTGTATTTCCTATGATTTGAGCCTGGGTTTATTCTTTCCTGTTGGGAAACACACACCCCTCCAGCACGTGCACTAGGCCTGGGATGAGCAACAGTGCTGGCCAATTAAACAACAATATACACACTGTTTTCACACATCTCGGGTTGCATTTCCTATCAGGAGGAACGGAGGCTCTGAAAGCGATCCAAATGTGGGCAGGAAACCACACAGAGTGAGAGTTGCCTTTGTCATTAACAATTAATGCAGCGGCCGTGGCGGCTGAGATCAGCGACAGTGGGGTAGCGCTTTATCAGCATACTGGCGGAAAGACTGGTGTAGAAGTTTAGTCTACAGGCACACATGACAGACAAAGAGTTATTGCAACACATCATGCCAAAGCTATATACAGTTTTTCACAGAGCGGAACTGAAGTGAACGAGAGGAGTTTATTCAGAAGTTTCCTCAAGTGCTTTTCGAGCCACACTGAATGACATCACATAAAAGCTGTCTGTTCCGTGTCCCTCATGCTCCCCCCTCCCAGTCCACAGTGCCAGTCTTCATTAATGTGACCAAAATGTCATCAACTAGTTTAATGCCCCTTAATATCACTGTATCGTTTACATTCCCCTGCACACTGGAAATGAGTCCCAGCTGGGGAGCTTGGAAACCAAAGGAGGTGAAGAGAGAGACTTGGAGGTGGGGTGGGGGTGGGGGGGCAGGTTTGGTGCATGAGGGTGGGGGGTGGCTGGGGGGTGGGGGGGGGGTTGAGAGTAAGGGGAGGACTGACAGGCTATTTAGACGTGCTACTTCACTTTGCATTAGAGTGTACAATATCAGGCGTGGGGAGCCAAAGTGAGGCCAGATTTCAGGCAATGCTGGTCAGGCCTGGAGCGACGGATCACTTACCTTAGGAAATCAAAGTCAATGGCAAAAGATCTGACCTGGAGTGGGGCCCAGCAGCACGGGGGGAAAAGTGTGAAACCTGGAGAAAGAGAGACACTCATTGAGGAAATCCATTACCACTGGAGAAGCCAACAAGCATGAAAGGAGCTGTCTTGTTAAATTGGCTGCTTGATAAAGCAGGTCTTTGGCTGGGGAGCCACTCCGAGTCACCACTGGTGACACCAGACAGAGAGAAGAGAGAGGCCCTTATTGATACAGGGAAATGTTGAGTCACTGCAGTCCAGCCCAGAACACCCTCGGTGTTTCACAAAGAGAAAAAGTCCAGGTGGAAAATGTGCCGCTCGTTTCACCCCTTGTCACTCAGGTTCTTCAGTAATTTTCAACTTTACAGTAGAACATCATGGTCAATACAATACCTTGTCACAGATTTTTCCAGCCAATGCTGACATTCAAATCAGTGATCTGCTGGTCATTAGCACGCTTCTCTATCCACATCAGATATCCATACATTTTCTCTACCCGCCTGAACCATCACTGGGTTGCAGGGGCCCGGAGCATATCCCAGCATACATTGGGTATGTCGCCAGTCCATCACAGGGTGAACACAGATAGATAGACAGTCAGTTACAGTCTCATTGATACCTATGGGCAATTTAGAGTCTCCAATCCACCTGACGTTGGACTGTGGGAGGAAACTCATGTGAAAACGGGGAGAACATGCAAACTCCATACAGAAAGAGCACAACTCAAACCCAAGTCCTTCTTGCTGTGAGGCGACAGTGCTAACCACCGAGCCACTGTGCTGCCTCTTCATGAGATGTGAGGTTAAAAATGTATTCTGGCATTTGACTTCATCTGTCATATAGTGGAGATGACAAGTTTCAACTTTGATTGCTGACACTTCAGTTAATCCTTGCCCCTATAATATCACTGTCCTTGTGAAGGTCCAATTCTGCTGTGTCATTCATTAGAAACTGATGTTCATCAGAAAGTGTGACAGTTTACAGAAGCTGTCAGCCTTCATGAAATGTCCTGTGTTGTTGGACTGACAGCACAGTCTAGTACTGTACAAGACAGAACTGTCTGCCACTACTACCACCATCATTAATATACACTATATGTAATTTGCATTTCTCTCTCTTTCTCTTTCTCTCTCTCTCATCTCTACCATCCCCCACCCCTCATCCTCACATCATATGATCTTCCCTCCACAAAAGTCCATATCATTCTCTCTCGGAGGATTTATTTTAAATGCAAGACATTTAACTGCCAAGTAGATGGGACCAGGCTGAGATCTAGTAGTGGCCTGTCGAGATTTCTTTTTTGAGTGAATCGATCAGACGTGTAGTAAGAGTGGCTGAAGAAGTCAAGAGATCTGCTGAGCTAGTTGTCATTATCTACTGTAACTTTGCAATGACCTTCCCTATGTCTCCTGTGTATGTTTTTGATTTTGAGAGATTGGCTTTGGCAACGCCTCTTGTGGACCAAGGTGAGTGGCATCAGGTATGTTCAACCTGCAGTCTATGACCACTGACCCTTTAATCGTCTTGGCTCACTTAAGCTGCTGGTGGATCCCCCAGTAGATTTGTTTTTAATGCGCTGTGATTTTTTCCTCCTCCAAAGCCCCCTTTTTTATCTTCTTCCCGCTGTGTGGCTGAAACCCCAATGAAGCCAAGGCAAGCCTCAAATCCCTCATATCAGGACAAGCAGGAAAATACAGCTCAATCAAATCCTGAAAAAACATTTTAACTCTACTGAATTAATAAAGCATATATATATATATATATAATATAAACGATTTAAGAAAAGTTCTGTTTGATTCACTCTTAATTCAAGTTTTCATTTAAAAAAAAACTTATTTTCATTTTTCAAGCTTGTTGATTTCCTCTATAGTTAAGTGGTAAAAGATATTTGAGAGATGTATTAGACGCAGTGTGAACAGGCATAAGATGCATACTTTATAGAAATAACCGGGCTATACAGTGGAATAACATCATTTCTTTTGACCCCTGCTGGGTGCTAAGTAATAGAAAGTGATTCAAAGGAACATAAACACACACACACACACACACACACACATTTCCAAATGTCACTGAAGTCTATTTTGAGACTGGAAGATACTATTTCTGCCCATATTACTTTTGAGCTCAACAATTTCTTGGTTTTGGCCATGTATGGATCATTTCAAAAGAAAACGCTTCATCATAATTTACTCATAATCCAAAGACAGTGTCTTACCGCTGTCAAACCCGCACAACAACAATTTTGATGTTGGTGCTCTTAAAAAAGGCAGTTGGAAGTGACTGATGCAATTGAACTCTCCAAAGAACGAAGGTTTTATCCTCAAACCCCATGAGACTTGGCAGAGGATCACACTTTTTCTTACCTCTCATCCAAACCTCTTAACTGAAAACCCAAGGAAATAGTGTGGAATAATGTCAATAGAATGTATAGAACAATAACAAAAAACAAAATTAAATAAAAGTAACAACTGGAAAACAAACTAAAAACCAGTATTTTATAACAAGGCATTTACACAAAGAACACATTTTTAAACACAGTCATATCATTGTTTAAAAAAAACATGATTCATCCTAATAATTAATAATATCTGTGATATGGCATTTATATGCTTTCTGTTGCATACTGTGTAAAATGCATACTGTGTAAAATGGATTATTTTTTAAGTTCTGCTGGCAAGCAAAATCAAACATCCTGCTACAGAGCTTAATAATGTGCATTTTAAAATTTCTATAGAACAGTCTCAATTATTGTTGCCAATTTATAGCAACGGTTCCTCAGATATACTGCAGGATCCCACAGGAACCAAAATGCTGTCAAACTTGTCACTACTCTGAATAGATGCCCAAACATTCCCTTTTTCCTATATTTTTTCCTTTTTATTGGTTCACCAATCAAATTCTATTTTTGATCAACCTGCTTGAGAGTTGGCTCGTACTGTAGCATACTGTTCTTTTAACTTGTAAAGCCGTGCAGAGAGAGAATTGTGTCATTCCCTTGAGTGCTCTGATTTGTGCTAAGGAACACTGACTTCATTTCTTTTAATTATGACTGTTGAAAAAAAGCATGTATATTGCTGAGCACCACCTGCATTTGAGAGGGGAGTTGAGGTTTTGAGGGAAAGGCAGGACAAAAAGAGGTATTGTTGTTGGGTGTAGGTCAGTGCTGCTAGGCTGCAGCTCCCTAGAACATTCCATGGTGTCACATAATACTGTCAGTTTCCTGTTGGAAGTGCCAGCCCAGAAAGATTGAGTGTGCTTGCAAAGTTAGGGAAGTGTGTATGTGCATGTGCGTGTGTACAGTATGTCTTAGCATGTGCATGTGCATGTGTGTGTACCCACGTTCCCTTTCCTTCATCTCTGGATCACCTCATGCAAGGTCAACAAGCCTGCAGACCTGCATTCCCTCTGGTCTGGTAGTGAAGTATAGTAAAGCCTGTTTCCCACTGAACAGATAGTACGGGAGCAGCTACAGTATCTGTCTTAGCTGTGGACAGGCCAAAATGTGTGTATGTCTGTCAGAGCGTATGGTACAAACCCTGACACATCCCCGGTGCAGAGGAGCAGGTCTGCATTTAAAACATTTTATAGGGTGCTCTGTAATATACGCAAACACAGTCATATGTAAAACACTGCCAAAAAAATAACTCACCTGCCCTCTACTTGGAATTATAAAAACAAACGTCTCCCTCTGGATGCTACCAAGAGAAAGGCCTTGGAAACAGCTCACTAATTGCTTTGCATTGTGCTCATGTCAATACAGTATTATATACTGAATCAAGAGCACATATGTAAACCCTTTTAGAGACTTTTAATTTTTTTTGTTGATCCCCTGGTAAGTATATAAAAACAAATTAAAATTAAATTAAAAATCAAATTATAGGGTAGCACAAACATGCACCAGATGCTCCTAATATATTTCTGTATATTTCTGTACTTCCAATAGCTACTTGAATACAGTCCAGTGTTTGTGTGGATTGCCAGAAACACAGCCGTTTTGTTTTTCTCACAGCTTTCATATTTTTGACTCAATGCTTTTGTAGACATATCTCCCTCTTCTTCCTTTCAGTTTTCTGTGCATATTATGGAGATGTGTGCGCTATCTCCAGCATTGACAACAACCACACCAGCAGCATGGACAGGCTGCCTGATAGGTCATAACTAGTTCAAAGCAGCCTTTTCTTCCGCTGTCAGAAAGAATGACATTGTGGCCATGCTGAGTTAAATACAGATTTGTGGACCAGTATTATTAAAAGGTAAGTTGTTACGTTACAAATGTTACTTGTATTAAAAGCAGTTTCAGTGTGAAAAAAACAAACAAACTTGTTCATACTGTTACAGGTATTGTTGAACATTCTAATGTACAAATAAATGCAATGCAATGCAATATAAAACGGTGTTTCATTTCAAAGCAGCAGCCTTTGTTTTTGTTGCAGCAGTAGCATGAATGACACGGCCGCTCAAAGCATAAAATTGATAAAAGATTGACAGGAAACCATCAAAACTTGCGTTTAAAAAGAACAATCAAAATAAATTACACTATAATTGATAATATATTGACAATAAATTTTATGGAATAGGAAATATTATTAAAAACTAATATGTTAAGTTACTTTTCCCTGCAAAACATAATCGCAATACTGAGTAATGCCAGCACTGGGTAAATATAAGCCTATAAAGATCTACATCTGTCCTTTACTTCAGAGGCAGAGAAGCAATTATTGGATGTTGTGCTCTGGGATAGTGTGTTTAACCCTAACCTGAGTGTCACACAGCTACAACCTCATAACTTCTCCTCCACACACACACACACACACACACACACACACAGCTGCAATGTAGTCAGAAGGGAAAAAAAGCCCTTAAACATTATGCTGGTGAAAATGTGTAAATTAGACTTGGCCCTGTGCAGCTTTGGAGCTCAGTATGCAGTCTGAGCAGACATTAACGAGGAAGGGGAGACTCTGTGATTTAGAGGAGAAGCAGCCCCACACCGCGGAAGGAAAATAAACCCAAATAATAGATCTCAAGGATGTAATTAAGAGAATTGTGATTCAACAATGAAGTCATGATCAAGTCATTCAGTCACAACCGCCCCAGCCAGCTAAAAGTCACATTTAGATGTGTGATGACATCATTTATGTTAAATTGGATTTTCCCTCTCTGGCTAAAGTCTACGGCTCTACAGCAACCTGCGGTCACCTGAGAGCTGTGATGTGAGCAGGCTTTTCTGGGACAGTGTGTGTCTGTGTCCCTTCTCTACCTGGGAGAGGTGCTAAAGATAGATAGAAGAAGTATAAATTTAGGGACGGTGGGGGAGGAGGGGGGGGCACAGTCTTTGTATTTGACATATGTTAGGAATGTTTACCTGTGAATCTATTGCCTTTTGTTTTGAGTCTCTTAGCCTTTTTTGTCAAAATGTCTTTATATTTTGTGTGCTCACTTGTTCCTATTTCAAATTAATAATGGCAATAAAGGTAAATATGGTCAAAGCTCCAATAAAGAATTCTGGACTACGAAATTTCTGTAATTTATGATTATGTGCACCTAGATTCTTGCAGATTAAGGTAAAAAATCTATTTGAAACTTGAGATTCCATTGCTCCAGTGTTTTCAAAAAGCACAAATGTACACAAACCTTTTATAACTACAAAATACATTTGAAATAATGAAGTTGTCTTTTCATTGACAGACATTTTTGACTAGTAGTGAGCCAAAAATGTCTTCAGTCCACTGTGTTAAGTATGAACAAAGCCAGTAGTGGGGCAAAAGCAGCACCACAGGTGTTGCTATTTTCTGATACCAGACTGGACCTAGTGACTGTTAAACTAACATGACAAGCATTTCAACAGGGATGTAGAAGCCTTATGAGTCTTATGTGCATCTGGCCATAAATTCACAAAAGAGCAGATCGTTCATTTCCATGTTCATCTATTGCTCAATTAACAGCGAATCAAAACATTGTCCCTCTGCAAGCATGCCATGGGATGAATAAGGGGAGCGAGGAGCAACAAACATTTATTTTCTTGTGCGTCTGCTCTGGAATTTAATTAGCCTTTTTTTTAACCTGTGAACCCAAAGCCTCACCCCTGCTGTAAGACGCAGAATTCATTAAGCTGTTTTCTGCCCTCAGATTTTCACACCACGGCTTTGAACATCTGCACCCTGTCATGTATCATCCCATTCATTTCTACTTAATTTGATCCTAATAAGTGCCTACATGAGGAGCCAGATGTTGCTGCTTCGACTGTGGCACAGAAAGTTTTGTTTGAGGGGAGTTGTGCTCAGTGCCTGGTGGGCAGGGCGGTGCACCCAATGCAGGCATAGACTGTTTGAAATCAGTCATTAATATGTAGAATAGTTTTGTGATTTCTTATTTTCTAGATATTAGTTTTTACTTGTCAGTGCACACAGAAATCCATCAACACTTGACAAGGTCCCTCAGGGTAAGCACGAGAACTTGCTTTTCATTTTCATTAATTCCAAAAGACCTGTTTACAAGAAAATCATCAAACACATATCTGTATCAATCAAGTAAGACCCAGTCTAAGAGACGCAACTTCAAAGTTTCCTCATGGTGGAAAAGTATAAAATAATGGAATATAATGTCTTTTCAGTGGGATTGTGACATCTCGAGGGAAGCGATGTGTGTTATGATGTTCAGTGGGCAGGATGCTGGGAGTAGGTCTGATTATGTTCTGTGGATGGAGAACCCCTGTAAACTGGACTGCTAATCAGCACCATATGCCAGCCCCTGGCCCTCATTCTCGTCTTGTCATTTCAAGTGGCTCCTAGACATGGCTCCTGACATGCCCTGGATCCAGCCGCAGCAACTAGCAGCCTGGCATGTGCTAATGAGAGAAGTGGTGGATGCCGAAGAGGCTCATGCACCCCTGAGATACACGGGGGTACGGCCAGACAAGCCAAAGCTCGGCCATATGACCCTTCAGAGAGGGCCTCTTTTCCTTTTAGAAGGAGAGGTGGTGCTGGTGCCTGCGCACCCGTGTGTGTGTGTGTGTGTGTGTGAGTGTGTGTATGCCCTAACAAAAAAGTACTATTCCTATACGGTCATAGTGTATCTGTGGCACTCAATAGTAAGTTCATATATAGACCATATCATAATTTATGCTATTTTAATCTCCTATGGTATCACTATAATATTCTCATAGGATATAAAATATAGTATCTAGTTTATTCATAGTTTTGCACTGATATTTATATAGTATCATTCTAAAATTTAATACAGGGTTACGATGGTAATTTTGTGTGTGTGTGTGTGTGTGTGTGTGTGTGTGTGTGTGTGTGTGTGTGTGGCAATGACAGCAGTGTTCTGTTTGAGTACTCTGAAGTGTCTTGGTTTTGTTTGTGAACTGCTGATTCTTTGAATCGTGTAAAAGCTGATTATAATATCAGGATTGCTGTCAAAGCCCTTTCTTCTGCATACCTTTGTGTCTTTCTTTTATGTAACCGATGCAACAATCTCTAGTCTGGAAAAAGCATTTTGTTTGGTTGTTTTTTTTTCTTTGTACAAAATTGTTCACATTTCTGTGCACAGGGTGGCCCTTCAAAACTCAATCATACTCAATCATACCTTTGGCAGTAACCCGATTCCAAACCTGGTGGTAAACAGGAAAGGGTCAACTAGCCGCTGACACAGAGCAACAGACCATTTCCATCAGCTGAGCATAAAATCAGGTCAATCTAAATAACTCCCTTGATTATAATTTCTATACCCTTTGGGGTCAGGGAGGTCAATCGTGTCATCTTGCCACGGATCGTTGTTACATGGGGGAAAACTGAACTGAGCTGCCTGAGCAGGGTCCAGGGCTGGAGCTGAGGAGAGTCACTCAGCCTTCTGTCTGAGGGGGCATCTGCTCCCACTTAACCCCCGGTCTCAGCAGCACTCTGGGTAATCAGACTGACCACTGTGCTTAACTTACTGCCCTTACAATGGAGGAAGTTTCAAAGTGAACAGTCACACAGATAGTGATTCATTCCACAGGCTATTGTTGCTTAGGATGAAATATTGTCTCTATGCAATGTGTTCAGTCTACAGTATTACATATGTGCTACATTGCACTAGTGTGAGAGTCCCTGCCTGATGGCACTGATTGGGCCTTCTCTCTACTCTGTTTGTACTGAGTCCCAGACCAAGGCTGCCGCTGCGTCTCTCATGCACTGTTGTCATCCAAAGTGACTGCAGCTTAGTGTCTCTGTCAGCTGACTGGTTTCTCATTGTTTTACATGCTTGCAGACTATGCCTGTGAGAGCGAGTGCAGGCCCCTCAGGCAAAGAGCATGTCAGCCAGCTTTGTTCTACAGGATGCTGGGGCTCCCTCAGCTGCTGCTTGGCTCCTCTGCTAACTGGGGAAGTCAAGGAGATTAAATGGAACATCCTGAATCTCATACTTCCTAATGCATTGTGACATCCACACTCTGCTGAGACTGTAGGCGTGCCTACACAAAGGAACAGAGACAAAACAAACACTGCCTCCTTGAAAGAGGTTCTATGCCACAAGAATTGTGTACAACATTTACATTAACGTGCTCTGACAGAAGTGGGAATTTTCACAACGTACCTTCAATAAATTATGGAGAATGTTTTGAGTGACTTTTTGAAATTCAACCAAACAAAAAGTCTTTTACATCACTGTATTATTGCAATCAACGTAAGACATCAACAAAACCTTCTCCTCTGAATGCCATGATGCAGAATGTTTAAAAATGATTTCAACTGCTATTCTATTAAAAAAATGTCTATATAATGGATAGACTTGTTTTTATTATGCCCCATGAAATAGTATATTAATGAAGCACTCGATACTGTCATATGAATTATTGAAGACAGACTGTAATCCCACGTCAGTCAGTCAGTCCAGTAAACCCAGGATCCCTGACATCAGGGAGCTAGTCCTCAGAGAGGAGGACCCATTCCCAGCTTTGTTGGAGGCTGTGGTTGGAGTGTTTTTAGTTAGCAAGTCGTTATGAATCAGGAGGATGGAGGGATGGAGCGATAGAGGGATACAGGGAATAGGGTGTGTAAAGAGGGTTTATCTGGGGTCAGGTAGGTAAATGAGGAACAAAGCCTCATCAGTCTTATACAGAAATGGGCACACACACCCAAAAGGTTATTACTTCCCCTGATGAGCTAAACAAAACCAAAAAAACAAAACAAACAGTGAATAACTAAATGAACAAAATAACAATGGAGATGTGCACAGGGAGGTAGGAGCATTGCAGTGGACAAAGAGAGAAAGGAGAGGAGAAATGACAGTCAGACACAGAAAATATAAATGTCTGAAATGGTCATTATTATTTCATACAAATGCCTTTTCTTTGCTTGAAAAATTTAAGCCGCAGTGGCAGCACCAACGCTGCACATGTCAAAAGAAAGCCCAGGGACCGCAGATGATTTAAGTGGGAGAGGAGAGCATATGCAAAAACCACATGTGTAACAGCCATCAGTAAACAGTGAATATGTGGTAAACTTGGCAGGACACTGACATTTTTTATAGCACAGCCAATGTGTGTTAAATAAAGAGAGGGCCCAGCTAGCTCCTTTCCTATGTCAGTCTGAGGACAGGCCAAAGTGTGTACAAAGCTCTGTATGTAATGAAGGGTTTTTCCAAACAACAAAATGACGCTACAGCTACATCACAACGCTCTTTTGGGTCCCCTTTAGGTTCAGCCACAACTTATTTCATTGACTTTTCTGTGCATTAAAACGTTCAAGTTAGAACAAAATAGATCACCGCATCGCCACAAAAATATGACCACAATAAAACGGCCCAGATAAAACCACTGCATGCGCAGATGTAAATGACTTTAAACTGACTTTAATTTCATCAGGGCCGTTGCCATTCTTCAATTAAGTCATGGGTGCTTTCAGGGGAAAGGCTGAGAACATTTTGTCTGTATCTAGGGCTGAGCTTTGCTTTCTCTCAGGAGTGAGAAATAAAATATATATTTTTTTTTTTATTTCTCTATGGCAATTTACGTTCACGGAGCAGGCATCTGCTAATTGTCTCTCTAAATTTGTTAATGATCTTTTAGGTTCTGATATCCTCATATCAGCCCAATCCTTGAGCTGTAGGCCCAACTAAACAATTTTATCACCAGCTTTGACTGTGAACCATCAAAAAGTTTGTAAATGAAAGGCTTTCCAGTTACCATATTGATTGCATCCTAGTCTACATATTGATCATAAGCAGTTGAACTACAAATGGTAGTTTAATGCAAGGCACACACACATTATGCTAATGACAAAATTGTGTTTTCCAAACAAGGATTTTCAACAAGCTTTTCAATTTCAGTCCTAAGTTTTCAAACCCCACTGCCTAATTAGACATGCTTATTGGTGGACCAACAATGCAACATCCTTCAATCAACAACCAATAAACAAATTTGCGTATATTGCTGTATTCTTTAGCCATTAGTTCACAGACCATCTGTACATAGTAATAAACAAGAAACCTGCTTTTTGCCTGTGTAGGATTCTAACAGTGGTGGTGCCTTTGATCTGTGGTCCTTGATCTATTGGGCTCATGGTGTCATATCCCCCTGTGATGTGCTGGATTAATTAGGTGGAACGGGTATTTATCCCTTAAAATCATAATACTAATTTACCCAATGCAATGTGGTGTCTCTGTGGGTGGCAGCAGTGGGTCCAGCTTCTATTAAAAATGCTTAGCCTTCACATCATCTGATGAGCTCCACCACTGAATGTATCACAAATCAGTAGAGAAATTCAGCATGCAGAAATGCCAATTATTAACAATAATCAATTAGATTATCACTAACAATATTTCACTATTTGTCCACCGGTTCACAACACGTGTTGCACAAATGCTCATTTGTAAGATTTGATGGAGCATCTCAAAAAGCCTAAAATCTCCCTGGTGAAAATGCCTCTTTTCCTCTCTCACATTTAGACAGGGAGATGATGCAGCCTCCACCTTGTGTCAGATTTTTACAAATCCTGCGATAGAGACTGGGTGGAGTGACAAAAATCCTAGGAAAGAAGCTGGATAGACTGGAAGTGGGTAAGGAAAGGGGAGAATAACAAGGCATTCAGGGTGTGTGTGAATGAGTGAGAGAAGAGAGAGAGAGAGAGAGAGAGAGAGAGAGAGAGAGAGAGAGAGAGAGAGAGAGAGAGAGAGAGAGAGAGAGAGAGACAGAGAGAGAGACAGAGAGAGAGTGCGATAGCCACCAGTGAGTTTATGTCATTAGCACACTAGACTTAAAATGTAAAACATTTAATGGAATTACTGCAACAGAGAGGGAGAGAAACAAATAAATCTAAAGTGAGAGAAAGTGAGAGAAAGAGAGAGAAAGAAAGAGAGAGAGAGCAAGAGAGAGAGCAAGAGAGAGAGAGAGCAAGAGAGAGAGAGAGAGAGAGACTGAAAGAGTCTGCAAACACTCCTGCCAAACCTTACAATAAAATCTTTCCTTGGTTCTTTGTGTCTACACCAAAGATAGTGTACATTGTCCATCCCTGTGTACAATTCTGCAGTGTAGGGCCCCTGGTTCCCCAGGCTGAATGCAGCCTGTTCTGCTCTGGGCTGTGAATGCTATCTCAGAGCAGCAGTGCCCAGAATGCTGCCTATTCCCACACCCAGCAAACGCCACCAGGGGATAAGAAAAACACAATTGATAGAAAGTGTATTCTTTTCCATAGGTTCCCACCAGCATGTCGCTAACTGTTTCCGGGACTTTATCAAAGAACAAATGCCTTTGAAAATGGGGAAACAAAGCACCAGGCTGCATTGTTGCCTGCTTTTTGACAAGAATAATCTGGCTTTTCCATCACCCAACAAAGTAAACTCCACCTAACATTCTTGCTGACAGGGGCAGAGATCCAGCCAGGTGCCATCTGCTGTTGTCTATTGCTAGAGCGTTGGACAATCATAGGGGGATACACCCTCAATTCTCTATTAATGAACTGGTTCACACTGATCAATTTGTGCTAATGTTACTTTTTGCTAAGCTTTTTAATTGTTTTTTGAAACACTCACAAATATATACACCGTGACACATTACAGCAGTCCTTAAGAAAATTATTTCCCTTAAACACGCATTATCTAAGGACCTTGTAGCCCGGATATTTGATGTGATTCAGACTCTGCTATCCTTCTTTTCACACTAACAGTGTACACAGTTCTGCCATTTTCCTACTTAGTCCCACAGTAGAGTACCATCTACTGGTCATCTGTGGTACTGGATACACCAACAAAACCCTCACCTCAGCCACTTCCATACAATCATATCTACTCTGTTCTTCCAGATTCCTTAGATAGTAAACCGCTTAAAGCAAACTTGATGACACCAACCACACCCTTTGTGGTTTTTGCATTTTTCACATCAACATCTTATTTAAAAACACCTTTTTAATTTTAAATTGAATAAATTGCTACATGTTCCCAGCATATATTTCTTGTTAATTAAAAGCTAGTGGGACTTTGGAAAACACATTACAAATAAAGCATCACACAAGATAGAATTTAGGAATAAGTTTAGTGTATGTGCTTGGCCTTCAATGTGGCTACACTACACAGCAGACAAGGTGTACCGTAGTGTGAGACATGAAACTTGGAACTTTAGTTCTTCATAACTGTGCTGCTGTTGGGTAAAAAAGCCCAATCTGCTAATTCTCTCATTGATGCACATGTATTTTTTAAATTATTCAAGGGGGTTTTAACAGGTTTCAAGAGCCCAAAGGTCCTGAAACACATAAATGACCATGTAAACTTTTATTGAAGGAATAAAAATCAAAAACTTTGCAGTAGGGCTGGGCGATAATTCAATATTATCGTTTATCGTCTTTCAGTGGAATCATATCGTGATGATATGAAGATATTTTAATATCGTGACACACATTTCTGCTGTCTGAATTGATGATGACAAGCAAATTTTACTTAAAAACTCTCATAAAATGAGGTATGGTAGGAATATTATTTGAATATTTCTGTTTTGTTTGACATCACACCTAACATTACCATTTGGTTCAATGAGATGAACATTAATTTGATTATTTAACGTGATTTTGCATACATGAACCATATCGTGATATATATTGATATCGAGAAAAATCCTTATGATTATCGTGATATTGATTTCAATCATATCGCCCAGCCCTACTTTGCAGTTACATGGAAATAGTAGCACGATATATTGTAATGTATGCACAAAAACTGAATTTGATTAATCAGTATATTGTCATTATATCTCTCTTTAGTTATAAATATTGCTCATGCTCACTTAATTGGCAACAGTTTATATATAATAATATAGATTATAAATATTATCCCTAAAATAACATCCAATATTATTTATTATAAACAACATTGTCTCTATCATGATTATTGCCACCAAGAGGTAACTTTGCCATGTTGAGCAGCATACCCAGTCTCCACTTTCACCTATTTTGCTGAATATGGAACACATACTAATAACACTTGTGTTGTCTGTCTGTTGGATTGAGGGGGTGACAACCTGTTTCAAAAGCCGGCAGGGAGATGTCATCGGCACTAAAAGATGAATAGATCAGTAGAAGTGTCACTATCCTTCCTGGATTATGACACACAGACCAATGATAATTACTCACTAGGTGACAGCCACTGGGAAAAAAAAGAAGGAATGTCTGGTCGTTTCCAAAACTAAACGGATCGCAAATCAGATGAGAAATAAAGCATTGCTAACACTAATCAATTATATTATCACTCATATTTCACTTTATTTATTTCACCTCCTCTGCTCCAAAAACATGCCGCACAAATTTGCTAATTTCTAAAAATTAATGAAGCAAAAAAATTAAATTAATCAATGCTTAAAATATCTCTGGTAGAAATGTCTCGTATTTCCACTTCTCACGCTCAGACAGTGAGATGATGGAGGCTCCACAGTGTGTAAGATTTTAGTGAATCCTGTGAAAGAGACTGGCTTGAGAGAGAGAGAGGTGGAGAGAGGGAGAGAGAGAGAGAGAGAGAGGGAGAGAGAGGGAGAGAGGGGGGGGAGAGAGAGGGAGAGAGAGAGAAAGGGGGGAGACAGAAAGAGAGGTAGAGAGAGCAGGAGATTTACTTAGACAAAAAGTAAACAAACTAAACAATGTAGTTAACAGAATAAAATCCTTCATAAAATCACCAACATTACAAAAAGTTAAGAATTTACTAGATAAGAGAAAAACAAAAACTCCAATCCCTCCAGTTATCATTCTCACCACAAACCAACAAAGATCAAACATTTACCTTTTTTGAAGTATAAAATCTCTCTCCTTTTCATGGTCACATATATGTCTTTCTTTCTTGTGCACAATTTATACATTCTGTGTAGAATTGTGGATTTACAAAAGTAGGGCCAAGAAAAACAGACGGAGACCCTGCCATTGTGTCGCTGTACTGTTGTCAGAATCCAATGAGCCTTGGTGTGGGCTGCTCTGCATCCTCATTGCCCGAAGGCTGTTTTCCTAATCATATTAATGAGGGAGCGATGCTCCAACCTGTGCCGCGGAGCCGCCGCCTATGCTCAGGGAGCAGTCCTATTTACACTGTACCTATACTAATCTGGCAGCCTTGATCAAGGAACAGAAAATAAAACCCCTAAGGCCTCTATTGATCAACCTTGAGTCTTACTCTTCCACCGTTGTGAGGGGCTGGTTAGCTATTACAAATGTTAGTGTGTTCGATGAATTATTTCATCAGAAAAAGCACACTGCATTAAGTATTTATTTTGAAGTAAACTATTTCAAAGGGTTGTCCATATCATATCATCCCTGTCGAGACCAAGGTCCAACGGTGCAGCCTATTCTTTGTGTGTATCTGAGGGGCTGACAGAGCGGCAAAGTGGGATCACAGTGAAGGAGGAGGTCAATACCCAGTTCCCAAGAAGCGTCCACCAGTCCTGTAGGCTCTGTGGTGGACTTTTCAAATGCAGGATGGAGCAGGCTCAACCCTCAGACTGTGCGATCACATAATTGCAATCTCTAGAATATCAACAGGCTTTCATTATTTATTTCATTTGAAAACCTGGGGGTTAGAATCCTGTGTTTCAGGTGAAATTATTTGTGGGCTTATACATCACCAGCAGTCTCCATTTAAGAGGCAGCAAACTTGTTTTTATGACTTCCTAGTTCATTAATGTAAACTGCATAGAGACTCAACCTGCTAATGGTAGAATAGCCAAGTTCAAAATAACATTAAAAAAAAAAGATAAAGAAAAAAAAACAATAAAATGCAGTGTATTTGTTGTAAATAATCGGTAATATAATTACCCATGGAGACCTGCCTTCTCAGTGATTTCCTAAATGTTTACTAATGGACTCTCTCTCTTAGCCATTCTATTACACAGAATTGTTGAGTGTTGCCCTGGAGGCTTATATCTCTCCCAGGGCCATGGGCCTGGTTAATGGATGACCCACTTGTTAGCTAATTGCTGTGGTGTCCCTGAACACAAAGGAAATGTTAAATTATGTTATGTGGCTGTTAGATAATGAGCTGGAGCAGGCACAGCACTTTCCTCCATGCTCTGAGTACAGTCTATATATTAATGCAAGGATATATTACTGATGTTAATACCTTAGAGAGGGGAAAGACTTTTTCCTTCAACCCCAGAGCATGATTACAAAGATTATTGTCAATTGTTCTAACATTACCTTTCTGTCTTGTGTCTGTTTCCCTATCTATTTAGTTCTTTCTGTCTTTCTTTCTTTCTTTCTTTCTTGTATTTGGTTCATTTATTTACCATGCATTTATTTACCATTTACCATATTTATATACCATGCTCTGCGGAACACACACACACACACACACACACACACACACAGTTCATGTCTGTCCTCCACATTATCTCACACATACACACATTTTCAGGCCACATGTCCTGCTGTGAGTGATCAAAACACGGAAGCTGACTTTACGAACAGCCTACGGTCAGATCCTCGCTCCGACAGTGCAGGCATGTAAATGGTGACCTCATCATCAAGAAGGGTCACACAAATCTTAAACGAGGACCCATTACACCGTCCTCTGTCTCTAATTTCTCTACTCTCCAGTAGAAGCCCAGCAGATGAGCATGGAGGCTATCAACAGAGCACCTCCAAAGCCAAAAAGCCGAAAAAGGAGGAGCTCGTGGGTTTTAGAGTTAGTCACCTAACCTCAACAAAAGCAGACTGATTCAAACCAAATGGATGGCCTGCTCTTTATAAGCCCTCCAGCAGGTAAAACTGAATAGTAAAAAGCCTAAAAAGGTCTAGTAAAGGACTAATGCAGCAAGGGAAAATTGAATGCGTTTGTGGTTTTCTATAATGCAGTTTACATACTTTTTAAAATATTTGTAAATGATTCTCCAACTTAAAAAAAAAAAAAAAAAAAAGCTTTTTTGTTAAACAAGTAAAATTTAACTCAACTAATAAGTTAATGAATGTTATCATCTGTTGAGTTTACTGTTCATCTGTGACTAATAATCTAATCACTTTTTTAAATCAGAAGACAGACAAAAAAAAAAAAGCATATTGAAGTGAATGTGACTCAGTCAGAGAGCCCAGTGTGGCTTTTCAGTACAGACAAGCTCCCCACCTCTTGGACCTGCAGCCAGGAGTGGAGAGGCCAGCCTGGCCAAAGAGTCTCTTTCACCCTCCTCTGAGGATTTGTTTTCACTGGAGGACATGCTGGAACACAGTGCCATGTTTGAATTCTACTGGCACTTTTTTCAAATAGTAGCCACAGCCAATTGGAAAGGCCTGGCTGAAGATTACATTCAATATTTAACGTCCTAGGGCAGAATCTCTGGCAGTGCAGGATAAACATCCAGGACTGCTCCGGGGATGAAATGAAATAAATAACTAAACCTAGCTCTCCTTAGATGTCTTACAATTGAGACTTACTCAAATCCCAGAAATTACATTTTTCAAGCCCTTTTCATGCTCATGGTTTTGTTACGGCTTTATCATCAGTATCAGCAGCCTGTGTTTATTCAACCCTCAATTACCAAAGGCTCAGCCGGCAGGCCTTTAATTGATTACTTTAATTGATTGGTTGGGGGGTAACCATGGCTGAAAAGCAGTTTATCTTAATCAGTTGAGAGGAAATTTAGAGAGGGGCTTGATTTCCTCCAGCTGATCACCCCTGTGTGGCAGGAAAGGGCAGAGTGGGAGGAGGTGTGTGAAAATTTCTTGTTTCATATCTAACACTAAGGGGAGAATGCAAATTTCCAGGTGCATAAAGATGATGGATTTACGTAATTTGGTCCCCCTTCCTAGAGTATAATTCCCTGTTTGCTCTAATTTTTCATGTCTGTCCGAACTGACAGGACTGGATGTTTTGCCCTGTGACATCAAACCAGGAGGGTGTCATGTTTATACACCTGGTTGTCTGTCCTTTAGAGGAACAGTGAATATAAGCAAACTGCATGTAAGCAGTAACTAAGCAGTTGGACAAGATGTCCGGCACATACCGAATCAGGAGTTATTAACAGTTTGTTGTTCATAATTACATCTGTCTTTCCACTGTCACTAGACAGTAACTAAGACCTGGGAGATATTCTGCAGACCCAACAACCTGTCAGTGACAAAATCACGCTGTTAACAGTATTAGAGTTGTGAAACAGCAGGGGATTAACAGGAGTTTTTCCTGTGGTGGATGGGTTAGAGATTTTTTCTCACATCCAGTTAGTCAAGAAGAGGAGGTGTAGTAACCAGCATGACAGATTCTCTCTAGTGTTCCCCCGACAGGAGCAAGCATCCCTCTGTATCAAGAGTCCCGAAACGTAGTATTTGCTGCCTAAGTGACCTATTTGTGGTATACATTTGTGGTATACCACCTACTGTAACTGTATATATATATATACTGTATATAAACAACAAAAGCCAAAAGCAAGCAATACTGACCATCCCATGGCAAGACACTTTCATGAAGCTCACCTCAGCAATGACTCATTTTTCAGAGCGGGGTAAGTAAAACAAGTACTATGTTTTTAAATGCTTTTTTTTTCTTTTTTGGAGCAAGTAATGTAAACATTATACTGCAACACTGCACTTCTACTGTACATGACACAGGAAGCATTATGAGCTGCTGCAACTATATAAGCACACAGCTCCCCAAGACTTCCCGTGTCTCACTACACCATGAAGAAGGCCTGATATGGTTGGAATGTGTTGGTGACTCTCAGTTATACAGAGCAGAATGTATTTTTTAGTTTTCATTTAATTCAGAATGGTTACTACTGCATGCTAAACACAGTATGCATCCCAGGCCTCCATCAGTGCAAGCACACTTTGATCCCAGGAAAGGACAAGCCCTGCCACCCCACATTCATTCAGAGGTACGCTGGCCTCTTTTCCACCTGTTGTTTTAGCTAACACCTACACTAACGAATACAACCCTCTCATAGTTTGTTGTTCACATATGAAATCACCACACAGGGGGCACCACTTTGTGCCTTCCTCTCCTGAAATAACCTATGGCTCAGGGGAATATCAACCTCATCTCAATAATAATAAAGTTCTTCATTGATCTTCAACTCATTATTGTATGTTACATTGCAAATGCAAATGATTTGGTGAAGAGAATGTGACGTATTAGAGAAAGACAATTCAGATAATGATAATAGTGTTGTTCTATGGCAGTAATGATCCCTAATGGACAGCATTTATTGCACTCAGGAATTGTGTACTTAATAACCCTCCTTCCTCATGTATTTATCTGAGGACCTATTTACAAATTAAACTTGAAATTATGACAAAGCTGACCTCTGATATGTATGACCACTTTGACCTGTCTGGCTTCATTCATGTCCCTTTACTGTTTGCCCTTTGCCTGTTGGTAATTGGTCTCTGCCTGGCACTAATGGTTCCTGGATAGGAATGCTATTCCCCTGCCTGTTCAGAGGATAATGACCAGAGGCCAGCGTGACCTTGTCTGGGTGGGAGCAGCTTTCCTCCTCCTGAGAGAGGCCACTCCACAAGGCTCCCACTAGGCTCTGGTGTCTGTCAGCGTCTGAAGCTCCAGTGCTGAAGCGCCACAGCGGGCCAGCCAAGCACAACCAGACTTGCTGGGAGCAGAGACTACGACGCCTCACAGACAAGATGCGCAATCTTTCCCATGATCCTTTGCCCACAGTCATTTATTTCATACTCCTAGTGTACATTGGATAAGTACCAACAATAGTCAAGTCAAATGTATTCATCAGGCACTTTAGGAATCAATCAAACAACCGTATTTGTCATGAAGTTTCTTACTGAAACTTTACCTAATCTAAATAAAGATTTTAAAAGAGATAAAAACATGCACATCACAAATAATGGTTAAAGTTTCTCCTTTCTATCGATCTATATTATCTATCTTGATACAAAAAAAGACCATAAATTGTAGAACTCTGGAATCACTAATGCCTTTATTCAACCTTTATTATTTATTATTAGATATATATCCAATATATCTGCGGGTGTTTCAGATGGTTGTTGGTGAATACCAGTGACTCAACGGTTACTTCGACAGGTGCTAGTTTTCAAAACTCACTTTCTGGCCCACTTTGGAACAAAAACTTCCCATCCATTGTAAAAAAGACACTCCTAATCTCCTCCCTCCCCACTGACTCGCATTTTCAACTGTTCAACGATGGAAACGGTGCTATGAATAAACGACCGGCATCATGAGATTTTTTTTTTTATCAAGCTTAAAAAGCAAATGACAAAGCAGTATTATTATTACAGTATTTTGCATTGTGATCGAGCAGCCAAAACCATGGGGGAATAACCAAGTGGCTCTAACGTCCGCTAGGGGCTGGCTCCAAAAAGACTCCAAAACCGGTCCAACTCCATGCAAGTCAATGGGACCACAACCCAACGTCTCACTCAAAATATAAAGTCAATACAACTTTTCGACATGAGGTTTTGGTCTCAATAGCTAATTTCACTTCCTCTAATGTGTGTCCTTATGGCAATTTTCAAAATAATTGTTATAGAGGACATATAACGGATACGGGATATAACGGATATTAAACAGGATTGTTTTCCTAGTGATTGACAGGTCGCCTGTCCAGTGATTGGCAGGTCGCCGATTACGGACCAATAGTAGGCGCTGCTGCGGCGCTGCGGACAACCCTATTGTAAACGATCGTAAACCCAATGTTTTGGCTTCAAAACGGCCCTTCAGAAACCTATGGGTGACATCACACTCACTATGTCCATCTTTTTGTACAGTCTATGATTGTGATATATTACCTCTTCAATAGACATTTAGACTCATCTCTATTGATCTGACTTTATTTGTGTCAATTACAGGCCACTGTAAACTGTGCCAGAGACCTGTGGACATTGTTGCAATTCCTTGGTCACCGATAGAGGTTGATAAAAGTAATAATTTACTTAATGTCCCTTTAACCTCTATGTAAGTCAAACTATATATAAATTAATACGGTTTTACATTTTGCATCTTAATAGTCCTGTAGTAATAACTGTATTTGATAATAAACCCATATACAGTACAGATGGTTCTTTGTATACTGCAGCATGTGTATTCATCAGAACACATTTAAAGGTCTCTTCTTACTGAATGAAGACAAAATAAATGACTGTACAGCAGAAGATCTCTAGAGCTGTATTTCCTGCTCAGTGAGGTAGCTGAGCAGGACCGCTGGAACACTCGGCCAGATTATAAGCTTTGTGTTGGAGCTCAGCCTCGGGGCTTTGTGTTAGGAGTTATCACGCTCAAAGCCTCTCTAAGCTCCCGGAGCATGTTTAAACTCTGTGTGTGTGTGTGTGTGTGTGTGTGTGTGTGTGTGTGTGTGTCTTTGCATTATCTGTTTATGTATATACTTGTCCACTGGTTACTAGATATCACTGACCTTTGCCCAGGTTTTTACATATTACAGCTAAATCGGTTCATTTCATAATTACAATGCAGCTCTGGGATGCCAAACTGAGGCATGATTTGGTTTATTCTATTTATTGTTCATTTTGAATGTAAATTAGGGTGAGTGTGGTGGCAAAATATTTGTCATGTTTTCCATATCTCGGCTCCCTTCAACAGACGGACAGGCAGATAGACAAACAGACACACACACACTTGCCTTGCTATTCACCCCTCTCTTTACCTCCTTCCATTCTGTCACTCCATCTCTCTGCCATCGCTGTGCTACTCTTCCCAGATAAATGTTTCATGAGGCAGCCCCCATATCCTCTTCTGGAATAACCTCCTCTCGATATGTCCAAGAGATTATATGAGACATCACTCAGTCACATTTACCTTAGACTGCACATCCCATGGCCTAACACAAACGCATCTTCAACAGAACCAAGAAAGGAGGGGAAAAAACAGGGAGAAGCATATTTTAATACCCAAAACTGACTGTCAAATTGTGTCTGCATTCAAAGAACTATCAAAGGGTTTATCCCTTTCAAATGTGAAAGTCTAAAGTGGGTCACGCACTCCATTCAATGTAATATCACAGTAAATATTCACTAGCTTATCATTATTTAATCATACCCTAATGGAAAAGATCCCCACCCCAAATATAGACCCACCTCCAAACTTAATCATTTTCAAATATGTTAACAACTGTAACTGTAAACTGTAAACAGTTACTGTTCCTGTCCTGCCTTTCAGATTAGTCGTTTTACCAAGGGCAGTCAAAGATTAGTTCCAATTAATTTGATACTGTACCTGCACAAGAGCAATTGATTTAAATATCACAACCACCTTTTAGATTAGAAAAATAATGTTACCGAAGGCAATTAAGTATTGATTCAAATTACATTGACACTGTACCTGTACTTTAGGAATTGATTTAGATATCACAACCACCTTTTAGATTAGAAAAATAATATTACCAAGAGCAATTAAATATTGATTCAAATTAGGTTGACACTGTACAAGAAGAGATCATTTAGATATTGCCAATATCACCATCATGATCATGATTATTTTGGTCATACTAATTACTGTGTTGATATGTCAGTAGGTCGGGTGATTGTAAAGGGAGAAATGTTACCTCAACATTGTTATTTCTTTATATTATTATCTTTTACAGCATTTTGTTTATTGTGTCTCAGGTTTTTTTTGCTGCTAAATTGATCTACCCTGCAGGATAAATAAAGTATCTCTCTTTTAAGAATTATCCATAGCAATTTTACTTCTCCTGCTGCTTTATTTATTATTTTTTGTTATAATGAATGCATTATATGCTATATCATTTTAGACAGAACTAGAAGCTGTATTTACTTGTGGTTGCATTTGGGGCATGCCACCCCTGTAAGGTAATGATATATGCTTGCATAAAGATGAGTTGTGTTAACAGTATGAACCTTGGCTCTATGTTAAGAGCCCTGCTGTTTAATCAGTGGTAAATTATACTGTCGTGCCTGCCATGGTCATTTGTCAGCACATATTGATGCCTGCTGGCAACAGCGGACGGAAGAATGTTGTTGCTTCTATAGCTAATGTTGATGTTTTTGTATAAGGCAATCTTTCTCAACTCAGACTACATCAAACTAGTGTTTGTTGTTTGTTTTCATATGTACACTTGAAAGACACAAGAGGATTTTTGAATACTGTACCAGCCATTTGGTTTAATGATAGCGATGCATTATTGCAATGCACAATTATAAAGGTTTTTCTGTCAGTAAAATAATATTTTAGTGTAGAAATGTAGCCTACACATTTGCACTTGGTCACGTCTCTGGACTTCAGGGTGATTCTGACTTCAGTTTGGCATCTACAGACACAAAGGTTTTATTGAAGCTTGCCTTCTCCAAAAGTACTGTACAACATTCTTTTCAATATACAGGTATCTCTACAGTATTCTATTTTCAAGTCCAGTTCTTAAATTTTAATGCAACATAACTTCATTGCATTCAGAGTGAGATCAAAGTGTTCTGCTTCTGTGTTTGATGTATCCTCTATTTGAAGTTTTTTTTTCCAAAGACACTGGGTGTAAAACAAAAGTTTACATATTCCTGTCTTTGTGGTAGCAACTTCTGCTGCACGATGTATTGATCCCACTTTTTGAAAAGGAAAAGTAGAAAGACTTGGGATTTTTGTTTGAATCATGTTGTTGCATTGTGAATACAAGGCCAGCAGCTTACACTTGGCTACTTTGACAGTGCTGAACAGAGGTGAGAAGAGAGAGAGAGAGAGACCTAAGAGCCAGACAAGTTTGTGTGGTATCAAGCCAAAAAAGGCTGACAGGCCCTACATGTGAACATGGCGACCAGCCCAGTCTGATGGACAACCACACCCCAGAGAGGGTAACAGAGACTGGCAGTGATTGACAGATAGAAGAAGCAGTGTTGTGGCAATGTTGAATGGCTAGTCCCTGCAACAGAAGAAGTGTGATTAGGAGCTGTCAAAGCAACATGAGGCAGCTGACAATGACATCACTGACAGCCAAAGAGTGGGCAAGACTGCTGATGTGTATTCACTGAGAAACTGTGGAAATGAGAGGCAGCCTTTACAGACTACTGTATGTTTATATGTAAGTATATCTGTATGATGGTTCTGTGTGGGCAAATGGAGAGCTTTCGATGATTTCTCTGAGTGAATGCAAGTTTCTCACTCTATGCTATTCCAGTACCAAATGTTTCCTCTTTTAAAAAGGCTACATGCATTTCTGTAACAGCATTTTTCCTTTCTCTGAATTGTTAGAGTGCATCAAGTGTCAAAATGCATGTTATCAAGTCAGTGCCTTGTCTGTGGAGATTTCTGCAGTTAATCCGAACAAAGGTGTTTTTTAGATTGCAATAGACACAATGTGTTTTAGTAGCACACTGTGGTTGAATAGCTAAGAGACCATTTGGGTAAGCACTACTGAAGTCTTGTCACTTTTTATTGATCTCACTCAGAAACTTTCATATGTGGCATTGGCTATTTTATGGTCAGTGTAAATCACTTTGCAATGATTTGTAGGACTTCTAGACATTATGTTAAGAATCCACTTGTTAGTTATGTGTAGACTATAGCATAATAGAATGTTCAAATTAATGTGTTTAAAGTCTGTGGCATATTCAGACATATGGAGACTGAATAAATCAACTTTAAATATCTCATAGTAAGCAGTGTGGAGTCCAAACGGTAAATCTGACTGGGGGTTAACGCGGTAAGTATTTTTCCACAATATGTTCAACTACGTTTTTTCTTTTTTTAATTTTTTCAGACATGCATAGAAAGAAATATCAAAACACAATGACTACCGATAACAAATAATACAGTAGATCACATCACAACATGTAACACTTAATGACAATGAATTAAAAAAATAAAATAAAACGTTTGGGTACTGTAGTGTACAGTAAGTTCATTTCTGGATGCTGTGATGTGTTAAAGAGGAGAAACAATTAAACAAATACAATATGTGTGTTGGCGGGGGTGGAAAAAAAGAAAAGAAATACATAAGTAAGCAGTGACAAAGTGGGGGGACTAATAGTACATGAAAAGGAAAAAACGCATAAGGGAAAATACATTTAAAAAAAAAAAAATCAATATTTAAAGATAAAAAATGGTGGTTGAAGTGATTCTGAGAACATATAAGGTAACCCGGGGGGCATCTTCCCCTACTCCCCGGGGAAGATGTCCCTTCAAAGCCCCCAGGGGGAAAACATGATATTAATGCATCGGATTACGTTATAATCAACCTTATTTTAAAATATTTAACCTTGGTCTTACATTAAACTCAACATAAATATTACAGGAAGATAAGAAAATAATTCTTTACCCTTTGATAATTGCCTATTAATTTTGACTTGACTGGCCTATGACAAATCAGTTGGAGGATTTTCTAAAAAAAAACAATTATATTCAAATACTGATTGATTTCAATGATTTCAGGGTTAGGGTTAGGGTTTCATGTTTCTTTATTATTAGTAGTATTAGTATTATTACTGATTTAAAGGCTTATTTCAAATCTGTTTCTTTCAGGAATCAGGATGCTTACACTAATAAAGAAATTCAAGACGTGTGTAAAAGTAACTGCTTTGCACGCCTCTGGGTTAAGACAAACCCAGGTTGACAGTGTGAGGTTGACACTGACCTCAATAGCTGTCAATTTGAAACCAACAGTAAAGTTATAAATTCGACAACAACAAAACACCCACAAGTATGTCTATGTCTCAGTAGCAACTGCAAGGTTCTGACCGAAAGGACTTGTGTGTTCGTCAGCAGACCAACTCTAAACTAACAGCCGAACAACCAATTAGATGGTTCCTCATGTGCAAAAATTCATAGCTAAGGTTTAACAATCAAACCCTTTTCATTAATTGTATAAAAGTAAAATATGAGTACAATACCAACGATATTTAAACACACTGTTCACTATATAAACGGACTGTACACCATGACACAGGTTCCTTATCATTGGTTTAAGGGAGTGAAGTGTTGGATGACTGACCAGATGACCAGGCTTCGCCGTCCCTAGCCCACACCACAGCTCTTATGTACCCACATTTCCACTACCTGTAGCACCTGTCTTGATAACTGTAAGTGTATCCTTTCCGTTAACAACAGAGCTTTGATTGATTAGTTGACGGCCAATCACACACTGTAGGTGAGCACACATGTAAACTGTAAACAGTGCTGGACGTGTTACAGAGATGAGAGCAACGGAGACACTAGCATATGAAAGCTAACATTACTTGTGAAGCGGTGGCTTCTTGCAAATAGTTGCTTATTTGAGTTGACTGAAGGAATGGCATCAATTGTCAACCTAGCAAACTTAGCAAACCCCATGGAGTGTCGAGTAAAACTCAGAATGCTGTCCACTGCATAGAGACGCTGAAGCTGAATGGAGCCACCTAGTACACTCACACACTGAGAGGGAGGGTGGTGCGTTTGAAAAGGTGGGACAAAAAATGCAACCAATGAAATTTACCGTAATTCCTAATGTAAAATATGTCAAGAATTTCACCCAACTCCGATTCTGAAACCACGAGAAGCAAGTCAAGTTTTTGGTCATAAAATGTTTATTTAAAATATCACAAACGCTGATTTTCAATATTCATTCATGCCAATTTACAGCCCCAAATGCCTGATAATCAAGCAGAAAGCTGGAAAAATACGTTTTTCAATACAATGGGCCTTTAAGGATCACTTCTTTGCAAGTGTAACAGCTATCAGAATAAATTTTCCCATTCTTGACGTAATGCTCATAATTGTTAAGTCACCCAGGATACACAGTTTGGGGGATACAGGGATCTCAAGGCCAAGAATCACCCCTGGAAGCAAGGTGATTTTGGTTCAGAATCTCTGAACTGGTGGGCATGCCCAAACTGTGTAAATAATTATTCACCTACATCATCTGGACATTGGAACAAAATTGTGTGTCTGACAGGCCCATGCGAATAGTCCATGCTTGGCGTAGTGCGTTCTCTGTAATGTTTTATGTTGAATCAGCTGAAGTAGTGTTAATGACATGGAGTACATGATCTTGCATACATTTATCCATTTGTTATTGTCTAGAGTTAGAGATATATCACATTCCCATTTCTCTACTGGGACAACAGCGGATACTCCCTGAAAGGGAGGGAGTTTATATATCAACTGCAGTTGTTGATGATAAGAATTCAGAAATATTAAAAAGGTCTGCAAGATGGGTTATGCCTTTTTCTTTCCAAAGATGGAAATATAGTGGTTTATTGTTACTAGTAAAATCAGGGTTATGCCAAGGTGGAGATTAATTTATGATTGATTATAGAATTGGGTCTTGTCCAAGCCTTTAGCCTTTGTATATATGGTCATACATTCATTGGATTTGGTTTTCAAGTTATTAATGTAGTTATTAATGTAGCTGATATGGAACTGAAGGTCTATCCATTTGGTAGTTAGGTGTGGCTGTCCACCCAGGTGGACATCTTAATTGTAGATTTTTTATGTTTCCTGTACAATTTACCAATTTCTGTGTCAATTACATGGTGAGCGTACTCAGGTCGGTGAGAAGAAATATAATATATAATATTCATGGCCTTGAATACCCCAAGCTCCCAAAGACAGAGCCCCAGACTTGGACCAGTTCAGAGAGTATCCAGAAATGTACTTAAAGTGGTTAATGTTTTTTGTAATTATAGGAAGTGCGGTGAGAGGTGCTTTAATAAATAGTGACATATCATCAGCATGTAAGCTGATTTTATGATTACTTAATCCTATTGGTATCCTGTCTATGCTGACATATGGCAGAAGCAAGCAGCTCAATGAAAATCGCTAAAAGTGAAGACAATGGGCATCCTTGTTGTGTATCTCACCAGGTATTAAAAGGTGATGCATCTGGATATCTTATCTGGATAAGAAAAAACATGCTAATGCAAGGTGTAAACGCACATAGCATGCATTGCGATCGAAATGTGATCAGATCTCAGCCAGTCTGTCCGGTGTAAATAACAAGAAGTAACAAGAATGCATATAAATTCCCAGCTGTAAATGCAACGGGTATGATAGGATTGATCGTTATCCAGATAGCATATCCAGATCGCATTTGGTGATGCTTTTCTGTGAAGTCTGTGCGCAACGCAAAATAGACTAGATGCCAAAACTATGACTGTCGCTCCGTAAGCCATGCACGTACCTCCACTCCGGTGTGTTCACTCCCACCCGTTAACATGGGTGTTGAAAGGAAGCAGGCTACGCTACGCAGCTGATATGCGTCCATTCCCATCATGAAGTCAGCAACTGCATTGCTAAGAACTTGCAGAAAGTTGTAAAGTTAGTAGTCAAGAAAAATCTATAACATTTCATTCTTAGAAAATATGAAAAAACGCTCCTTGTTTGCGCACCTGGTCTGGTTGGCAACAGCAAACTTGTGACACAAATTAAGTGAGTGGCTAACATGCATTCTTCTAGGCTGAACCGCCCATGGATCAAGCAAATGTGGGGAGGATTATCTTTGGTCTTGATTCCACTCCAAATTCTTGGCCAAAAAATAGTACATCCTATACAAAACGTTTTTTCAAGGCTCATCATTCAAGCACAAATTGACCATAATACTATCTGGGGTTTGATAGGGTTGTTAATCAATACCAATGGCTAAATAATTACTTTGCCAGGTGCTGATTTCGGGCTTTCAAAACTCACTTTCTGGCTCGTAGTCTGTTTTGGAACGAAACTCCCCACCCATCTTTCCCCCACCTACTTGCATTTTCAACTGCTCAAAAGTGGAGGATGGTGTAACAAGCAAGTGACCATATGGCAAGACATATTTCTCTCATGCCAAAAAATGTAATGACAATGGCGTATTATTCTTACAGTATTTTGCAATGTATTGTACTTTTTCACTAGACATTTCTGTTTGATGTCTGCTCTAATCAGCTTGCTTACTTAAGCTTAAGGTGGCTTCATTGTGTCAATTACAGGCCATTGTAAGCTATGCTTGTTGCAATTCCTTGTTCACCGCTAGAAGTCAATGAAAGTCATAGATTACTTAATGCCTCTTTAATTATGAGAAACCATACCACTTGACACCACAGTGCCCACCCAAAATCTAGATAAACTCCAAAACTATAAGGATAATCTTTAAATTAATTACTTCACTAGAGTAATTGAATTACCCCCCTTAATGCCAATATGTTTAATTAATCTTAACAAGAATAGTGGATTCAATCTAATCATTTGCTCAAGGCTATTGGATTCAACCTAAATTTTAGGCTTTCCTTTCCCGGGTTTCCTCTCTATAACTACAGTTAGCATTAGGGTCCACTATAGCTGTGGTGGATACATGGGCCATGCCAAAGAAAACATTATGTGAGGTTGAGGGCAGGCAGGGGCAGGTACAGTGGGAACGCACCCGACTTGTTCTCTATGCTCAGTTCTTACAAGGCAGACACAGATGGAAAGATCTCTGGGCTCTGCAATGCTCAGCTGCACAAGGGACATGCCCAAATACAAAGCCCATTTCTTTGGAAGATTGCTGCACTGTTTGCTGGCATGAACAAAGCTGTCGCCTCTTCAAAGCTGCAAATTCACCAAGGGACAGAGTTCACCCCTCATACTACCAATGGTTAAAGAATTATCAGTGAGAGATTGACAGCAGTAAACAGAGGAGCCACAGATGTTTTAGGTGACAGGTTAAAAAGCAGAGAAAGGGACCATGTGCGCAGTGATAGTATTTGTCCTCCGAAGCACATTGTGCCAGAGAAAGCCCATTCAGACTCTTCATAAAAAAAGGAACACTTCTGATAGTGCCTCTGAACAAGGGGATAAGATTCATGTTACAACATCAACTTGAAACAGTTATTCAGAATATGCATAGTGTTTGTTTATGCCATATTAAAGGTCTGAATTTTTCTGGTGTGAAAATAAACCTTGCAGAATAGGAAAACCATTTTGTATTGTAGACACACTATGGACAAGATGCTCAGTAGAAGAAATAACATATAATGTGTAGTGTACAGAGTGTGTACTGTTAGGAAATCAGTACCATGAGCTGCATCCAATACAAACAGTCCCATACATGCCTGGCAGATTTTAGACTAAGAGCGTTATTCACTATTTCACCTCGGTCAAGGGTGTAACTCCTGACTCACACCATACAATAACATTAGACCTGACTGGTGAACTGTCTGAAATGTGGGTTAATATACCATTGAAAAAGTATTACAAAAGCCACACAAATACCCCATTCACTGGGAAAAAATCAAATATGATTATATTATATAATACATATAGTTGCTAACCTGATAAATTACCATAAGCAGGCTAACAAGCTAGCAGGCCTGTATAGTCGTACATGCATTTTCAACAATAAAATACTTATTATTTATATTCTGAATACATTATCAATGTTTTCATAATAATCAATGACATAAGAATTGAGCCATAACAGCAAGATAAATACTGTCTACTTACATTTGTAGTTGTTTGAAATCAGACTATCACGAGCACCAGGCACTGTGTCAACCACAGAGCTTAAAGTGATTCACAGGCAACAAGGTTACGCAGCAGCAATGCATTATGGGGCATCTTAGTATGTCTAGTGACATCGGAAGCATACTGCCTCCGTTGGAAAAGCCATGCCTACAGGTAGTCACAGGCCATGGCTCAATATGCTTAACATCTTGTTAAACTTGTTTAACTTATCCAGTCATAGACAGAGCAACCTCTTGGGGTGGTCGGCTGCTGTGGCTACTGCCATTTGCTGGTCCAGCAACAAAAATTGACTATTTGTTACTTTGTTGATGATGTTGAAACAAGTAAAACAACAAAGTCAAACTTAGTGACTTTCATTCAGTATTACACTCTTTGACCATAAAGCCCTCAAAATAGTTGTTTACATCATATGTTAAATACTCAGGAAATTTTTTGTACCCATTTTTTGTGTCAGCAGCACCTGTCTGTGTATGTAGGTGGATTTAATTTTTGGTGGCAAATTCTCCCATTGTTACACTTGTATTTTGCAAACAAAAGCTGCTGCCTAACGTTCGCGAAATCTATTGAAAATAGAGAGCATACAACTTTACATGAGTGCTATCAGGAGTTTGAAAAGTCATATCCACCATGAGATTCAGCCAGATCCACCCTATGGTGCTTGCCACTATAAGGCAAAGAGTCCTTCTTCTTTGTTTGCCATAATGATAGCTTGGACTTGAATCCTTGAGTTTATTATATTCTATACTGAATAATAATAATGACCTATTGTAAAACACACACACGCATACAGATGCAGGATATTGTATGCTTCCATACAATATGTTGTTCCATCTGTTCCATTTTATAACTGCTGCGTAATCACTGTCAATCTACCAACCCTGTGTGAGGTTCTTGCCAGATATCACAATCTGTAAAGGACTGGGAAAATGTAGACTGTTGTGCTCCTTCCAGTCTCTTTCCTTTCTTATGTTCACAAATGTGAGCAGAATAAATAAAACAAGACACAGAAACTTGGAATGCTCTCCATGAACAGCAAAGAACCACACTGTTGTCGGGCCACATGCAAATGTCGGCATTATGAGCCATTCTTTCTCATTCCTGCAATTCTCTACAAGAAAGATTCAGGACAATAAGTCCTCAGTAATAATTAAGCTGATGGCCTATTATGCTGTACTGCAAATCAAATACATGTAGTATTTGGCGGTGGCTGAAGTGGGGAGTGTTGGCATGAAGCCAGCTCGTTTTGCTGTAGGGATGAACAGATGCAGGTGCATCACAACTTCCCTGCGCCTGTCAGGGTAACAGAGAATGGACCAGTAACAATGGCAGGCATCCACTTCAGAGTAATTGTATAAGATGGCTCGCTAAAACCTCTTTGTTAGGCAGGTGTTTTGAGTCTACACTTGTATGTGGTTAAGTTTATCTACAGAGAGGTTTTTGGTTTAACATTCACTTAATATTAAAAAAAATCTTATATATTGAAACATACATAACCTTTCCTTGTTAGTCATTACTGTAAAACTAAAACACAAGACCTTTATTCATCTGTTGTCAAGTTATTTCTTATGTATTCTCTGACATGTTGTGACTCATCTCATTTGATCATCTACATTCAGACTTGTTTATGGCTAAGATAAAATAGAGCTGCTCCTTTCATGTTAGTACGATGTAAGATATTGTAAAGTTTTCCAGTGTTTACCATTAGTTGTTTGTTTGCCACAGTTTTGTTTATCCCTTGAATTCCAGTATATTTCCAGGCTATTGGATGTTGTTTAGTTGTCATCAAAAGGCGCTTATCTATGAAAGTTCTTGTGTTTTGAAGGAGAACTGAATATCGGCATTAAAAATTAAATGGTATATTGCAAAACATCACTTCATAGATTTGGGGCAAGTGTTGGAGCAGATGTTCCTCCAGTGATCTGTAAATAAGTGGAATTGTAGATAAAGACACTGAGGAGGCTGTAAGATATTCAGGAAGCATCCCAGCCCTGCTTCAAATCCACTCTAAGAAAATAGTGCAAGAGCAGTCAAAAACTGTTAAAGCGTATTTGACTCTAGCATCTTGTTTTAGTTCTTCTTCCTCTCCCTTTCTCCTCAGACCCTCTCTCATTCCTGTGTGAACTGGTAGTGGGGGGATAGAAAAAAAGACCTTGAAGAAGGCTGCGAGATGAAATTAATCGTTGGTGGGAGGAAAAATATCACTAAAGTATGCATAAGTGAAAAAGAAATAAAAACAAACAAACATATATTAAAGAATATCTTGAATTGCTAATAAAACGTGTTTGAGTGAGACTGAATGCTCTGTGGGTTACGTGTACTCTAGCTGTTTCAGAGAAGTACATGTCTGGAGGGAGTGTGCTGCCCTCTGCAAGGCTCATACTTAATGAAATTTATAACAATTGTTCCTCAATCAGAACAAGTGCTTGTTTAAAATGCAAATCCGCTCTTGTCTGTGACATGCTGTAATTAGACAGAACAATGAGGTATTATTTCTGTGGTCTTTCTTAGTGCTCATCAAGGGCTTTGAGAATGGGACAATGATTGACCACCTGGTCCTGCTACTGTAGCTAAATTTATTAAACACGCTCTCTTTAGAAAATCAATGCATGATTGTATGAGTTATACAGGGTCAGGCTTATTTTTCACGAGAAGACATAATTAGCCTGACCTGTGACTTGCAAATGCTTAGGACTGTTCTGTACTGTTACGTTAACCATTTTCTTAAACTATATGAAATGCTTTGGAAGAACTTAGGATAAGATATAGTTTCAGAGTGCCATTACATTGCATTTAAAATACAACTTGACAAACTTAATGAGCATACCTCCTTGTATATAGGTACTAATAAACACAGTTTCACTCATTGGGACTTATTTACTACAATAGTTGAATCCTTTTGCATTTGCAATTGCTATTCTAATAATTATCTTGCTAAAATTAATTTAACATCTCTCCTGCTATCGTGATGAAATGATTGTGCCTACAAGTTTTTTGAGGATTAGCACATGGGAGAGCAGGCTTTGGAATATATTATACTCTGTTTGATTTGATACATATGGTTTGCCTCAGTGTTGTCTCAAGTTATCTGTACAGAGGGGGATGTTTTGTGGCATTGAAAAGCATTTTAATCAAGCAATCATTGCATTTCCCCTACACAAGTCAGTGGGCAAAGCTAGAGGCAAATCTCTATGCCTACTTATCCGTTAACTTGTGATTAACAAAACAGGCGGTTTCTCAGAAGAATGGCGCTTGGAGAAATGAACCCTGCCTTGTCTCTCGAGTCAGTTTATAATTATTATATTGTGTCTTAATTGAACTTCATCAGAGCACTCTCACAGTACAGCTCCATGACCAGAGCTGCCTGATGGATTCAGCTCATTCTGCTGCTTGGATAAATTAATTGGATTAAAGATTTGATTATCAGTTTCTTTGTGCATCCATGCTTGCATCTTCAACCAAAACACATTCATATGAACACACACACACACACACACACACACACAGCAAGAGAAAGAGAGATCAAAGACAGAGTATACATACAAGCATGGGCATGCTTGCAAGCACACAAGCTCTTACACATGCATATATGTTACCCCACTAACCACAAAGCACCCCACAATTGTTTATAAACGTTTACTACATGTAACTGGAGATTTTATTATAGATATTCACATAGGATCTTTACATTATCTATCTAATATACAGTAGATGAGCTCCACACTGATTTAAAACCCTCTGTGCTGACAGAAAGTGTGCCAGTTTAAATATGTTGTATCATGAGTCTATTCCTCATCACAATCTCTAACACTCCAAAGATGGGACAAGTTGTGAATGAGGATAGGAGTTGTGTGTGTGTGTGTGTGTGTGTGTGTGTGTGTGTGTGTGTGTGTGTGTATGTGTGTGTATGTGTGTGGTGTGTGTATGTGTGTGGTGTGTGTGTGTGTGTGTGTGTGTTGGAGGGGCTGCTTGTGATTGGTACAAGGGTGTCAGGAGCAGATGCAAATGAGTAGACTGCAGCAGTGTAAAACCAAATCAGAGAAAAAGAAAAATAAATGAGTGGGAGAGGAAGTGAGAGAGGATGAGGGAGTGTGTGGAGTTCACAGCCTGGGCTACTTTCACACCTGCAGCCACTGAGCCTGTGTCACACTCAAACACACACACACACACCGGATGACAACCTCATGACACGGCAACAACACACCACAGCACACCACTTCTGTATCCACTCAATCACAATCTTGCTAATCACATGCAAATTAATATCCCGTTGTCCTCAGGTCATATCCATCATGTTAACAACAAAATCCACCACAGTGCTTGACTTCCACACCGTCTCTGCTACTGTCCAATCTTTAAGTTAATTGATAAAGCTTTTCTTTTGGCAGTATAGCAGTTTTCATCAAAAGCCTTAGTAAATGATCAAATTGTACTGTTTTAAATCTGCTGAAATTATTCATCAGAGCCTATGTTTCCTACCTCTCATATAACATACTCTCTGATTTGTTTTTAATCATGCTGCTGTTTTGGTTTTATGTCCTGTGGGGTGGAAACTTTGTGCATCTTTTTAATGTAATGAGTGCAGAAAAACGCACTGCCATCTGCTTTTCTATTTACTAAACATTCTGGGCAAATCTGTCCTCAAACTGAGGGACTGGATTGCTCCTGAGCATAATGCAAACATTTCTTTTTGATCCTAGATTGAAATTTGATTGAAATTGTGAGTATAAAGTGTCTACCTTTGAATTAAAGCAATTATTATTCCTTTGTGTTTGACATCAAAAGTACCTCTGAGTGAATTGACAGTGTTTCTGTAAGCTTCAGGAAAATGATGGATGCGCTTGAGTTAGTCACAGTGACTTGCATCACAGTCTTTGAGATTTAATTTCATTTGAATACATCCATAATCATTATCGCCATTTTGAAAGGAAGCTATTACAAGCATTTGCTGAGACTTCAAAATGTTTTACAACAGGCCCGAAACATCAAATATGAGCATAGTTGAATAGTCTTTAAATGCACTCATTAAGGCAATTGAATAATGTTGTGGTGTAGTGATCAGAAAGCAGCTTGTGTTCAACGATGGGTTAAATTATGAGGTGTACTCCTTTGAATACAGATTTCCTTTTAGTTACGTGTATGTTTTGTTAGTAGTTTTTCCACATGTAATACATATTACTTTATACACACCCGCAAAAGCACTCCAAAAGGTTTCTACTTAGAACTTTTTTGAAAGAAGGCTGTCTGAGGGTTGTTGAGTAAAAGGAAGCATATTCTGTTCTTTATTATAAAAGACTCAGACCCAAATTTACTTCCGCATAAATTAATTGCCTCATCAATTTGCAAGAGCTTTAAATGGCAAGTTAATGTCTGACTGACATAGAAACATATACACATCCAGATACAAATCAAATATTTCCCCAGTTTAAGTCTACCGAGTTCAAGCAGAAGAGCTGAAAACACAATTGGTAGTCATACAAAGTTTGATCATAGCCATGTTCAAATCTATTGCATTTGCAGACAAATACCAATCATCAAGCAAACAGCACTGGCCCATTATGATTGTTGTATGTTTTACTGTCTATAAAGATTTGCTTCCCTTGTCACACATTTGTTCAAAGAACAAAAATCCATCTTGGCTAAAACCTACATACTTTTTTTATCAATGTTGATCCAGACACACTGATTATCAAGTGGTCTCCAAATGCACACAGCACTATTACCAATGGAATTTATGTGATATTGCCTGTAATGCTGCTCAATCATATTAGAAAATTTTAGGTCACCATGCTGCAGGACCACTGTTTTGACAGGGGCATTCCTATGGTGAATTCTATTTTCACCATAGATCATTAGTATTGTCCTGCATGGCTTATTTGTGTTTACAGAAGATCAGCTTTAACTGGCACGCATTGCTTAGGTAAAGAAAACTGACCTTTAAACCCTTTGTTCACATTTTATCTCCTGAAACAACTTCAGTGCAAATGTATTCTGATGGTTATTGACCACTAACAGCCAGTTTGTGTTGGCCTGGCTTAAACTGCAAACTCTCCACTCACCAGCACCATGCGACCACAAAAGTTGAACACTGTTTTATCTAATCTTGGTTTACCAGATGTCCCTGTTTTCTGAGGAGCTTTGTCCCCGGCTGGCACTGTCCCTAGATTTCCCTCTATGCCCTCTCTTTTCTTATTTCGCTCTCTTTTCTAATTTTAAATAGAAATGATCAGTTTCAAGCTTCAATTTTCTATATTCTCCTTCAAAAGATTGTTTAAACCACACAAAAGCATAACCCAATCAAATTTTAGTCAAATTGTTGCTACCAGCCACGCATAACTGAAATTCCTGTCTCTCTCACACGCTACACACAACACAATCTCGCTGCTGCAGGCTACTTTGCTGCTGCAGGTAACTGCAGGCAATTTTTTTGCTGCTTCCTTTAAAATGCAGGTAATGAAAGATCACAAAGTGTTTCTTTTCTGATAAGAGGTCAGTGAGGGTGTGTGTGTGTGTGTGTGTGTGTGTGTGTGTCTGGTGGGGGTGGCACATGAGCCACAAATGTCACAAAATTTGCTAAAAAAAAAATCTGGTCACCTTAATTAAATCAACCACTTGAAAGGGACCCAATTCAGATGGCGGAGGTATTTCAACTCAACTTTGTCACCACAAGCTGAATGCCTGGTTCACGTTTTTTTGATGCACTATGTGGTGCCAGACAATTTGGTAGCCACACCCACCGAAAGAAACTTTTATTTATTTTATTTTATTAGGAAGTCCCATTGAGAACCAATTACTCTTTTATGTCACTCCAAATTTCCACCAAGCGATGGCACTTATTCTACCGGGACATTTCTGCGTAAAGGTTTTGAGAGGTATGGGCATATGCTCAGTTATTTTTTGTGCATACTCATTATTAACCAGCTGCATCAGAAGAAGGCGAATCTATAGAAAGAAACAATATCAACTGTTATAAACTGAGTGTAACCAATCACCAATGCAGACATGTAGGCTACTGTAACATCAATTCATGACAGCTTGGCAGGAGTAACGTTAGCTATAAGGATAGTAGCTTAGCCTACACACTGAGTTTCCCAGGTACTGTATATGAATGGTCCAATTGCAGGGTTTGGTTTTGATGCTGCTCTTTTTGCTGGGTTATTTTTTATGTGGTGCAAATATTGACCCTGTGATGAGGCAGTAAGGTGAAGGGATGGACCCTGTCATCAGTTCGTGGGTCAATACTCCTGTCTCATCGCTGTGGGGCCACAAACAGGATGGAAGCAAGACACTGTGGCTGATTATATCCCATAAATGACAAACATTTAAGTGTCTTCAAATTCTAAATTTTATGTTTAATCACGTTATTGTCAACTTACATGTCAACATACATTAGCAGATGATACCTTTGTCTCTGTTTTCCCATATTGTCCTTGGGTGTGTGTGGTTAACGTTAGCTATACAAAGAGATGTTGGCTAGTTATGCAAGCTGTGAGACTGCATAAAAGGTGTTAATGGGATGGGCTTCTGTCACCTGATGTCTTTTATGTTATCATATCCACAGTGCAATGAACTGTGTGAAATCTCACTAGTAAAGCCTGCAAGGTAACGGACTCTCTGGAAGTCTGCGTAGAAGCTCCCTGAAAGTCCGCACAAGACCCCTTACAGACTGGGTGAATTCTGGCAAGGTAGAGACCTAACCCCTCCTGGAATTCACAGGAACGTGCCGAAAAAGTCCACAAGTCAGCAAGTCCTGGGAAGTCCGGACATTTGGATTCAGCAAAAGAGTTTCCTTAAAGATGCAATCTGTGATTGCTGTATGGCTCCCCCTGTTGAAACACTGTTGTGCCACAGCTGCCTTGCTAGCTCAGATAGCTCTTTGGGACAGGAAAGCTACTACATCTCTCGGTCATTACCAAGGGTTGTCCTAGTTGCTGCAGTAGTAATGTTTCCATTGTATAATGTGATATTTTATTGATCTCCATAGCAAAATATTCTTTTCACTTGCCCCCCCCCTAGGGAGGTCAGAGGCCTCTAGCAACAGAGCAGGTGGGGACTTGCCCAAGGATACTTAAGCAGGGCAGATGCTTACTTTCCAACGATTGAGCTAAACTAATCGTTCCCATACCTTCAAATTGCATACAGAGACATAAAAAAAGCACAAGTTCATCTGACTCTGGGTAAGTAGGAAAAACAGCCAAATTCCCCAAAACCCGAACTATCCCTTTAATTAGCACACCTACATAGAATGAGGGGAGGAATGATCACACCCAGTTCTTATAGTTTTGACACAAAAATATTATGTGCACTTAAAATGATTAAGTAAAGAGGGGCCTGATCTCTCTGTATCATTGTCTATTCTACAATAAGTAGTTACTGTAGTGTAATAATATAATAATATAGAAATAATAATATAGTGCAATAGTATTTTTGTAAACAAGTTGGAACAGATAATACCATGCTGTACATACAACTCTAACATAAAAAAAATGGTCCACATTATATTGTATTCTATAAGAGAAGTTGTGTATGAATAGGAAGATTATACAATGGCCCATTGGCAATAAATGATCAGTTATTTATGCTAATATCTTTATATTCATCCTTCTTTGATTGCAAATAAGCAACTCATAATCTTGCTCTGTATTCAAACCTGTATAACTTACACACTTGCATGTTATGACAATGCCAATTCTTACACATTCTCGTAGGAAAAGTAGCTTTGGCTTGGATGGCTTGGATTATTTTTGCACCTGCAATTTTCTCCTCTGTAGGAACAGTAATGTCAGATAATGAGCCTATTCATGTCATGACACTTGCTAGGGCTCGACCATGCCAACTGTAAAATCCTGAACTGATCTGTAGCCTAATAAAATAAATCCAATTTACATCTTCACACCAAATGAATTTGTAAAAGGGCTCTAGCACAAGGCTCTGTGCAACTGACTGATATTACCCGAATCACCCTTCTTTACTATGTGTATTTCAGAAAAAAAAGAATGGAAATGCTTCCCTAGAACCTTCCATCCTCATAGACTATTTCTTTTTTAAAGCATTTTTCAGATGCAAAAATTTGAGCAGAACCATCCCACCTATGAACCCTTTTTGAACTCTAACAGTAGCTGCAGGTATACCCTATCAGATAGAAGAGGGCATGGAAAAGTTTCCCATAACTTTGGTAGTAAACTGAAGAGGTTGTTCATTAGAGGACAAGAAATATCTATCCATTAACCTTTTTTCATATATAGTATAGTAATTTTAGCCTTTCAGCCCATGATGCCACTATGAAAAATCATATAGTTTTGGAGTTGTTCTAGAAGGCATACGCTATATTGATATTCAGGCTGGAATAGAATTCAATATGTCATTCCCAAACATTTCCTCCAGAGAATCACTCCTTTCTCTATAATTTCCATAGAAATTTTGTGTGCAAATGCGGTAATAGACACATTTATAACATCAAAAGGATTCAATTTTCTTTTCAATCACATAACAGTATGAATAGCTTTTTCCATTGAATCTAACAACGAGAGGCCATTACCACATGCTAAAGGATGGGTTGCCGCCACTTGCTTTTATGAAAGTGTGTCAAACAATTTTTCATGTCTCACATTTGTTCTAACCAAACGGGGCCTGTCAAACAGGTTTATTTCTAATTTGTCAGGCGGAGGTCATTTTTATTTCAATTGGTGTGGGCAATCACCAGTGATGCATACATATATATATACATTTTTGTAATGCAGACTTTTAGTCTCTTTAATACATTAACTCCACTTCTAAAGAGTTCACAAGGCGCCGACATGACAACTAGAGTCAGCTAATTGCAGTTGGTAAATTATTTGGAAACGATGACATGCAAAGCAAGGCTGTGATTGCTACACACTGAGCATTTTGCTGGCTGGGGATGTGGCCACTGTTCAAATAGATGGGTGATAAAAGCAAATATTTTCACCTCAATCGTGTAATGGCTCCGTTTGGAGCACTTTGTAGAAAAAGGTTTGCAGTAAATGGCTGGAAAGGGGTGAGTTCCTCATCTTTCAAGCATATTGTAGCTGGCCCATTCCACTCATTTTTTTATGCTACTGCACTGGACTGCACTCAATTCAAATAAAGCAATATAAGTGTATGATCAACATATGAAAAAAGAAAGGATGGAAAAACAATATTCATGGTACTGCTTCAATAAGTCTACAATATTTTCTTTGATGTTATTATCACACTGATATATTGCTGTAAAATTAGCACTGATTTCACATTCTCATTTTCATGAGCTCTTCATGTTAGCTCCAATGACACATCATAATGCCTGAGGAAAAAAAAGGGGGGAAAAAAAGGCAACAGTAAACATGTCATCCCCAACAAATTATTCTTCTGGATCAAACAGCAACATGTTGTATTGTTCAGATATTTATGTTCAAAATTTCTGCCAAGGCAATGGACGCAGCTGAAGTTGTTGTGGTTACTAGAAAATCGTTTGAGTTGAAGAAAAGTTTGAGCCATTAAAAATGTAAAATCTATGAGACAGTCTGTTAGAGTATTTGTAAGGCTGTTTGTATTGGTAGTAGTTTCACGCAAATAGAGCTGTGTATCACAGAATCACAATCAAAATAAATACTGTATCTACAAATTATATGACCAAAGCAGTTAAATAAGAAAATAACCATATTTTTTATTTATTATTAAAGGGTAAAGGAGGATTGAAAATAACCAGCAACAATGAAAACTAGTTTAGTACTAGTTACATGCTTGCCCATCTTGGCAAATAAAAATGTAACAATGAAACAATCAAATCAACAATTTTAGCTCACTACTACAATTTAAAGCTACAAGATGCAACTTTCTTGACATTAAAATAACAATAAACAAATAGAATATATTATACATGATCAGTCTGTGTCTGTCTGTGACCCTGTGTGCCCATGCCTAAATCAGGGGTGAGTTTCCTGATGGAGAATGATCTTGAAAACTCACAACATACTTCACGCAGTTTCAACAAAGTTCTTCAGAAGTTCACGTGTTTTCCAAAGGATATTGTGACAACAAATTTTCAAGAACTACTTGAAGATCAATTTCAATAATCCCATCGCCATAAGGCATCACAGGTAGATTAAAGAATCATCAATTAGCAAATAAAAATCTACATCAGATGCAGTATAGGTTATACCCTACAACAATGCACTTTATCTTGCGGCATGTAGATTTTGAATATATATACTATTTAAATGCACAGGTTAGATATATTGCAATTTCATTCCATTCATCACCAATAGCCATACAGCACTGAATACTTTTTCCTTATGGCACTGTAGCCTACTACTGTGTGGAGCAGCATGAGCCAAATGGTTCATCACTCAGCTTTTCATTTGCAATATGGAATTAAAATGGATTATTATTAATTAATTTCATGTCAGCTAATTGTACCTCATGACTTAGTCAGCGTAGGGTATTCATGTAGACTACAGCATATGGTCAAACTTGGTGTGGCCTAATAGTGAATACATTGGTGAAAGAGAGGTAGCATTATTTATTTATTTTCATAATAACAGTTGGGGTAAAAAGGAAATCCCTCTAATGATTTTGATGTTCTGGAGTGCAGCTTATTTATATTAAGAGTTTAGGTAAGACAGCAGCCTCTGTCTGCAGTGTATGATCTTGCTTTAACGGCACCTGCAAAGAGATACTTGAAATCTCATAAATAGTGCCAGGTTGTTGCGAAAGAACGAGAGATTTTACATAGTACTTGAGTTATGAGGGGTTTCGGGAAACAATCGTGAAATTAATGAATGTCTTCAATAACTACTTCAAGAAATTCTTAGCGCTATAACACCTTTCAGGAAACCCACCCCAAGATGTTTTTGGCCATGTTTTTAACGTTTGCTGTGGCCGTGTGTCATATGGGCGTGGCCAGTGGTGAGCTGGGTTGTGGCTTTGACGGTGACGCGAGCGGCCACAGTGCAGGGAAGTTATAGATAGTTACATGCTTTCCAACTGTGAGCATCTTGGAAAATAAAATAGCCTACTAATGAAAAATAAAATAAAATAAAATAAAATCATCAATAACTTATTACAACTTGTCCTCAATGTCCTCAAGTAAGCCCACTTAGAACTCCAAAGAAGTCCAAAGAATAAAATATCTTAATCAATCGAATGTTGTAAAATGACACGACTTGCGTTATGAGGAAAGCAGGGAACTTGAAATTAATCTTATACTAGATGCAACCCATCTACCCACTAAGAGAAATGGAAATGAAAAAAGCACAGATCCTGTACAGACCCACGGCGCGTGCGTTCAATTTAATGTACTGAAGCACTGCGATATGGTTAAATTACCTAATTCCACTAACGTTACTTAAATACCACAAGATGACGTCACCTACCGTTAAAGTTTGTAGGGCAGCGAAGACGAGTTACTGTCTGCAAATCCCCGTTACTAACTGTGGAATGTTAAGTTTCAGTTTTGTTGTATGCTGCTGGTCTGCTGTCTGTAGAGAGAGATCGATTTCAATCAATTTCTGTACACTGACCAAATTTTGATTTTGCGCTTCTGTATGGGAAACACTGCATCTCACAGTCAAAGACGTCGTCTAGAGGCCACCTGACAAAGCGCATCATCTCACTAAGCGTTACCTGACTGACTGACTGACTGCCTGACCTGAATTTGCCTCGTGATGCCCTCGGCTGTGCCATGGGACAAAGCACAGGACACATGAAGCAGCCAGCAGCCACTGTCAGTGTACTACCAACTCCTTGACAAATCACTTTTATTGTGTGTTTAGCGATGATGTGGTAAATTGTTGACAATGATTTTTATGCTTGCTATCTTGTGATATTGAATTATGCTGGACTAATTTTATACCACATCAGCAGTTAGTTATCATGCAGTTCTTTCAAAATGTGTGCCGTGTGTACCCACTGTGTATGTTGTTTCAATTTAGCAGTAGTGATTTATTTTATTAATAATATTTGTGTATATTTTTCATTTTTTCCAACCAGTAGTTAATTTCTCACCAGGATTTATTGTTGATTTTTTTGGGGACAGGGTATTTTCTATTTTCTGATTATTTTACCTTAAGATTAGGTCTTAGATAATGTGAAATTATTGGGCATTAAGAAAGTTGTTATCTTCCTGTTATTATAAGGCCATGACATACTGCTCCAAAAAAACATTAAAGTCTTTAAAATGCTGCCATGCCATCATTCTCTCTCCCCTTCCATGACATGACAATAGTATGAGGTGCCAATAGTATCATAACACTGTATCCATTACCAAGAATATTAAAAGGAGCAAATGCAACGCACTATGCCAATGAGCAAATAAAGTGACAGTGTGATTGCTGTGATTGCCTAGAAGTCACAAATGAAAATGTAATTAATGTAAATAATGAGTCTCACTCATCTAACCCGGTTCTCTGAAGGGCATTACAGTAGTTGATTCAATATACTGGCTGAAAATAATTGTTTTTCTATGAACGTATTTACATGTTGTAAAATTTACATTTGTGTCAGTGAGCATCAGGCTGGGGACAGTGTTGGCCTGTGTCATGTTACTCCGTCACTGAGATGATGTAACAGAGGTAGACTTAAACACCTCATGTTGATTTTAAGATCTGCACTTACATATATTGATTTTTCTCTATCCTCATAGTTTTTCTGTTTAGACTGACATATTTATTCAATGTGGCTATTTATTCCATTGCTCAAAACAAGTCCATATCCATGAGTATGGATTCTGTGAATTCTATGGAGAATTGGTTGGCTAAGGGAATATCATTGTATCCCAATTATATAGTTGGACCAAATTTACTCATTTATTTATGCGTCTCAGTGCTGCCCAGAGACGAAGTCTCCCCCATCCCCTGTGGATGTCTCTGCTTAGATGTTATTCTTTACAATTCGTTTTTCGATCAAGCAACTCATTGAATAACAAAAAAATGTCTCAGTGCATTGATGTAGTGCAACACAACCTAAAGATAGGCTGTGATTGAATTTAGGGATGTTTCATGTGAGCAATGAGGTTTTCATAATTGCGTGAAACATCTCAATATCCAAGAGTGATGTTGAGGGACTCATCTAAGCCTTCCAACTGAAGCATGGACCCACCATCTGGTGAGAGCCAATGTGAGAAGCAGCTGGACTTGCTCCCCTTGTCTGATATACTTAAAGTGGCTATATCCTTAGTGAAAGGTAAGGATTATGAATGGTACTGAATAATGAGTTTGACAGCAGGAAATACCAACAGCACAACTGATTTAGTATTTCATGGATGAGCTAATGAAATGTCACGATAATGACAGTGTTGTCTTGACACTTAAGAAATGTAGGGTAATGGGTACTGAATGGGTGACATCTATATTTATTATATTGTTAGTTAAGTTGGTATGTTGAATTTATATTGTTGATATTTGTTTTTCATTATGTAATAGCAGATGTACATACAATACAGTCATGACTTCTGTACAGGCTTCTTTTTTTTCATCTTTTAAAATTTTTTCTTAGGAGATCAGGTTTATGATTTTGCAACAGGAATGTGTCGCTCCCAGGCTATTTTGGTTTGTTCTGCCCCACGAGACAGGCTTACTGGAGCTAAAGGGAAACATGAATGCCATTGCACCTGACAGCATGTTGACTTTTAATCTCATTGTAGTGACAAGGGAGGTACTTCAGGGTGGATAATTGTATCTTGGGTCTACTGCACGCTGCTTATTATTGATTCATGGGGAGCAGAATGAACTCCTTGTAAACGTATAAAAATGCATTTAAGTGTCCATTCTCCTTTGCTAAAATCGCAGCTCCAGCTATCTGCTTTTGTCACTCCCAGTCCTGCGCTCTGCCAGCTCAGCTTTTAAGGCTCTGGCAGGCAGGATGGAGTTTATATTTAACAAAGCTGACAGGTTGGACAGTAATGCAGTTGTCTGGGCTTTTATTTCTTACATGGGATTGGCTTTTGAAAAGCCACAGCACATTAGAATGAAGTGCTTTCCGACAGGCCCCACACGAAAGTTGAACAGCAGCGCATATCCTGTGCAGCAACACATATAAGCTCTCTTTTCTCAGAGACTGAAAGCTGCCTCCTGGCTGGGACAAAATGTAGACAAACTTTGGGAAAGGTTCTTTGTTTTATGTTCCCATGTCATGGCAAATGTTGTATTTAAATTGAATGTATTTTTCTTTATTTTTTTTTATTTTTAATACTTTAATGATTTTGTAAAAAAAACATTTGAAATGTTTCTGGGTGTGTTATGTATATTGTAAATCGACCATAACATATTAAATATATGTTTACAGATTAACCATATAATCTATAATCTACTGTATAATCTTGTTTTTAAGGCCACATGTATTAGGCCAGGACATAACATTCGCTACTGGGTTCTCATAGTGTTTTCTTCCTTTAGGTTTACCAGGAAGCGATAACCTTGGCTCCATTTCAGAAATAAACACGCTAGAAATTACACTGTAGACTTCCATCCGCCCCCTAGCTCAGCGCTGTTGTGTTCCTTGGTCTTTTTTAACAAGTTTAAAATTACAAGATGTTTTTGAGTGACATTTTTTGCTACCATTCCCTGTAATTTCTGGTGAGGGCATTGTATATTGTTGTATGCAAGTTAATGGAGCCAAGCTGCAGGCTGTGAGGTCACCACAAAAGGGCCTTGCAGCGAAATAAGATCCTGGAGGTTTACTGGTTCCCCAAGCTGGGGGCAGAGAACCAGCCTGCCAGGCAGCTGCTCCTCTTCACATGCACTTATGGGGACACCCGCAAAAGCGAGCCATAAGAAGATGACAATGTACCACACCACAGCTGGAAATCATCGGGATGAAAAATGAGACTATGGGCCTTCCCTCTTTAGCTAAGCCCTCTCTGTGCCCAAAGACTTGTCTTGGCACCGTCTTTTATTTGCACATATAAATGTGTCGTTCCCAATTTATTCTTTTCATTTTCCATGGATAAAGGAATTAGGCAGACGTTTCCTTTTATTGAAAGCTCTGTTTATTTGATTGAGCTTTTTGAGTGATCAATCACGAAAACACGTGTCATTGGATTGATCTAATCCTCTATAAAATTTCACTGGCTTTGATTATTTGATTTTGACTTCAGGCTACAGCAGATAGTGACACATGTTAAAACTCCATAATAACTCCTGGAGCTTGCTATTTCTGAGTGACATGGTCAGAAAAAAACACCTAAAACAAGATTTGCTAGATTTCTTTGATGAAGGATTGAGTAAGAGCAAGAAAGAAACAACTGATAAAGAAACAAGAAACATAATGATGTAATTTTTGGGCAATGATGAGAATAGCCAGCAACAATTGCTTCAATAGGGAAATAGGAAATTACTAAGTATCCTCTGCCTAGTCCATTAATGTGGCTGGGACATGAACCAAGACTTCCTGAATTGACAGGAAGCCATACACATGTTGCCGCTGAGTGATGGAGTGTGTACAGGAAAAGGGCGGGGCTGGTGGAGGCTTGTGGACCTGGCATGCCCAGACAGAAACATTGTGTGATGAGCGCTACTCAGTGTGTTCAGAGCCTGGGCTGGCCATTCATCCACACCAGTCAGGCCTCCATGGCAGTGATTAGCATTGTCATCCTCATTTCCAGGCCCTCTATGCAGATGGCCCGCACGCTGGAGGTGCCAGCATAAGAGTGGCTGTTCTCTCTCTCATAATCACTCTCTGGCCTCTGCTCTCATATCTCCTCTTCATTTCCATAAAAAGTATTCTAGGAAAATTTGTATGGTCGTTTTATGTTCCTCCATTATAGCACTGGATTATCAAGGATATATTTGCTAGCGCCTGTACACTGATAAATGTTTCGGTGGTACTGGTGACGCAATTGTGCGGTTTCTTTTCAGTTACTTATAATGGCATGACCAACATTTCATTTTTTTTAATCAAGTAAAATCAGTTATATACTGCAATATGAAACCCACAGCTGTAGAAGATGACAGTTCAGTGCAGCAGAGGGAGAGATCTGATCAGCACACTGCCTGGGGCACTACAGGGCTGCCGTGGGCTCTTCACGGCCTCTATAGATACACTCAGCAATTAGGCCCCTCTACTAGGCCTGTGGAGAAGAAAGTACTGCAGCCAAACAGGATATGGCATGTCAGTTTGATACCACATCTTGATGCTCCTCACCATGCACAAGTGTCTTATAAGCTCATTTATAACCTTTGACAACCTTTGACTCTCCACACCATGGCCTTTTTTCTCTCTTCCATACCTATCCTCTCTTCTGCTCCCTCTTCATCTCTTCCTTTCTCCTCTCCTCTCCTGTTCTCTCCTCTCTTCTCCTCTCCTCTCCTGTTCCCTCTTCTTTTCTCTTCTCTTCTTTCCTCTTCTCTCCTCTCCTCTCCTCTACTCACCCCTCCTCTCCTCTCAAAGCCAAGATGATAGGCCTAATAATTAAAGCAATTCAGTATGGGCTGGAGAGCTGCAGAGCATCTGTGTGTGTCAGACTCCTGACATGATACAGAGGGACAGCGCAACTATTAAATATCCATCATGCCACGCCACATCAGTTCTAATGCAATCAGAAACACATGAGTACGTCGGCTAAGTCCCCTTCCATCCACAATGATTAAAGAAGTCTTTAATTTCCAAGACAAATAAAAAATGCAGGATCATTTTATCAAAAATGTAAATGACCTGTCTCTTTGGATGACATTTACCAGGGACAGAGCTGGAGCTAATACGAAAGTCTGTATACCACTGTGAACAGCAGCACAGGGACTATGTTCTCTTGATGACTATTATCATTCTAATGAGAAAGATGTTCATGGCCTGTGCTGTAATGCTGTTTTCTTGTCCATCCCTTTCATCTGACATGTTTAAAAGCTAGAGGTTTGCTGAAACATAGACCTGTCTGAGCACATAAGTGTGACTGGGGCTGTCCTAGCATTGACTTTGCCAATCAGGCACATAGGGTAAGGGGTCAAAGGTTATCCTCATGCCATTGAAAGACAAGGGCATTATACAATAAAGAAGATATTTGTTTCATATGGTCTCCCCAATGACAATTTCTATTTGATTCACAAATTGGATAGCAGATATGTATGTGTGTTCACAATGCTGTTTCCTCAAAATTAATAAAGGAAATGTCCATTCATTATTTCCCAATCATCACCTAATGTCTTTAAGGTCTCTGTCTGTGAAATTTTAATTTATTTTCTAAACTTTCATATGTACTTTTTGCATTATGAAACTACAAGATTTATAGAGTACTTTGTTTTTACATTTAGAGAAATGGTGTTCTGGCTTATTCCTACATGTTTTTCTCAGTAAATCTTAAAGAGGCCAAAAATCATACTTGTCTTTTCGTTGAAACCCTCGTGGGAATTATGCAATAAGATGGCTATCACTCCTTTTTTAAAGATGCAAATAGCCCCAGAAAATTGATAATTTGTGAATACTGATTAGTTAAATTGCCAATACTCCAATTGACATTCTATGCTCACACCCACTCCCCTCTTCCTTAGCACCCTGTAATACAAGAATATTTTCTGTCTTTGGCCAATCCAAAGAAATACCCTGTAAAACAAATTTAGGATTACAATCTGGTACTCTATGATCGCTGAAATGGGCTTTCCATGTGTAGACTGACAAAATATGAACACATGAAAATACTCAAATTTGTCAATTAAGGAAGAAGCATTAACATAAAGTCAAAATGTAAATTTCTATAGCAAAGAACATTGCATCAATACATCATGTACAGGACTATGCAAGGCATATACTGCAGAACAGTCATTTTAGCTGGCATAAAAGGATATTTGAATTTGATAGCAAAGGTGGAAGGATATGTGACAACACAGTTGGTGTGTAAAAAGCCATTGGGGGATGTCAGAACTGGCTCACATTCTGCACAGCCCACCACCACCTCCACTGCTCTCATGTTTATGCAGAGATAGACTGAATTCTTTTGATTCTACAGTGAAGCTTTTGATTTGGTGCTGAGTGTCTGCTGGCAGCCTTTCAACACTGTACTTCAGGTTCAGGCGTTCACTAATCAAGCCCAGGTGGGGTAGGGCATGGGCATGAGGGTAGGATGACATAAATGTGTGGAGCTGGCAAAAGGATTATTTGGGAAGCTGCATCACCTTTTAGAGTAAAAGAAGAAGATGTTCCATGGTCCCTTTGCTTGTCCCTGTGCTACCCCACAACCCACAACCCTTTGCTTGATGTAAGTGCTGTCTCTGCCATACAGAGGTACTGGGAGCATTTTGGAAGCCTGATGAACACATTACTTATTCACACAAACTTGATTCAAACATAAACAACTTTAAAGTGCATCTTTTTTGTACTAGAAGATCAGGGAGTGCCTTGTCAACAACTCCAAGCTGTCCTTGATTCAAGTTTCTCCAAAGTTTCTGACTGAGTTTTAAAATCAACTCAAGATAATGTCAGGAGAGATCTTCAGTTACTATGATCATATGACAACCTACCATGCAGACACCACTGTATTGTTTGGAAGCAGCCCCCCAACCCAACACCCCACCCCAACACCCCAGCATATAGAAGTGAACATTAGCCCTGCATTTAAGAGTGGGAGTGCCGTACAGTATTGATCAGGATCTCGTAGCAATGAATGGAAACAATGGTATGTAAATCATATGGATGCTGCAAAGTGAGGGGCATCTGGGGTCAAATACAGGGAACTGCTATTTGGTGGGGGGGGGTCCCAGACTATACATTAGCCAACATTGCACCTAGAGATCCCCCAAATGATCTACCGAGCCTGTCAAACACAGAGGGGTGGGGGTGAGGGGTAGCGGGTAGCAAGTCAGTTAACATGACGAGGGAACCATACAGATAAATCACAATTCACTCAGGGAGCAGTCACACTCAATGACATATTCACTGGCTGCCTCTACAGCTCATTTGATAACGCTCTCGCCACGCCATTCATTTCTCTGAAGGATGAAAGGCTGGCTGAAAATGTCATCAGCTTACTGAGGCAGGGACGCCAGTGACTCAGAATAAAGAGGGAGGGAGGTGCCTCATAATTAATTAAGTTTCTTAACCCTGCTACAGCCAGAGAGTCATCCCGCTATTTTCCGGGGGCCTTTCAATTAGACATGCGTTGTAATTAAATGCTGTGTCACAGTGCTGTTGGGGCCTGCCAGATTTATGTCCCAGGATAAGTTACTGCCATTCATCATTGTGATGGATAGTTCAACCCAACAGGAAGATTGTTAGGGATTCTTTAGCAAAGCTGTAGCTATCGTATAGTAATAATAGAAATCCTTCTTATACTTGCCACCCCTCCCCTTCTCACTACACACACCAGAGTTGTTAAATATTTCAAGGTTTCAACTTGCTTGAAAGGAGAACTTGAACCTTAATATCTGTTTGACACAGAACTCTGAAACTTCATAGATGAGATATCTGCCACATCAAATAAATACATTTTCTAAATCATAGCTTTGTACAAAAGTTCATTATTCACAAAACTTTTTTTTTCACAAAACAATTGCTGAAGTGGTACCTCTTAAATGCTTAAACTGAAACACACAATGCAAATTCTCATTGGTTGTTCCTTAGATGTAATACAGTATCAAAGTCAGCACACTCCTCATGCCCACTCACTTTTCTAAAGAGTAGAGAAAGTGAGTGAGAGATACAGAATGAGAGAGGCTCCTAGGTACCCTGGCCTTAATGTGTGGCTGACTGTGAAGTCTGAGAAGCCTGAAAATTGGCCGGTACAACAGAGGCAGGCAGAGACACTCATCTTTATACATGTCTTCAGGACATGGTGTGGTCATCTTGACTACACACGTTTTTGTGTTAGATGTACTTTCAAGTCTAGAATGCCCATCTCACTTCAGAAAAGCCCCTGGTCTCCACCAATGTGTCTCTGTGCAGCCTAAGATCACACACGGCTGTGTTGTTCTGCTTTGTCTTTGTCTAAGTCTTGCAGATCACATGGACATTATACGGTCTGCAGTGTATCTCTTTACAATAACTCACATGTAAGGTGGCACAGTATGGAAAACAAATTCTGTGATGCCTGTGTTTGTAGCGTAAGAAAAAGTGAGTACAAAGAAATACACTAGCAGCTGCTGTAGAAGTTAGGTGCTGTCATCCCGAGAATCTACCTGACAGATAATAAAAAAAAAGAGAAAGACAATTTGTCACTCTCAATGTATTTGGAAATGGTAGATATTTAAAAGCTTCAGATTAATTTTATTCCCTTGCATTTTCATTTATTTTCTTGTGTCTCCAAAAATAAAGTAATGGCAACTGGATGCAACTATTCTGCGATCACACAGCTGGCGTCAGTGTTTCAACCACTAGCCTGATGTGTGATATTTTTTTCTGTTGTTGTACAGTTTAGGTTAACCAGATGCGGTGATTGCTTTTCCTTTATTGGCTTTTCCATGTGTGTAATTTTAACTTGGCATGTACTGGTAGGAGTAAGCAATGTCCTCAGAGCAACCAAAATAGACACCAAAAAGCATGAGTAAGACATTGTATAGACTTAGACAATTCATTCTGTGTTCTTCTTAAGTAAGTCAGAGGAATTTTATATCATAACACCAACCTCATCTGATGTGGCAGTGGCCCTGGACAACAAAATCCTCTCCATTCAGCTTCTAGTGCCTTTTTTCTATTACGTCCAGGGCACAGGCCAAGCTGTCACTATACTGCTGTAATACTAGCTATACTGCTGTAATGCCATGTGGTATGCTTCAGAAAAGCACATATTTACAAAAAAAACCATGCTAACATAAAATTGATGTGAAAGGAGCCTTGACCCCTAATTTTCTTTATTTTTCCATTGCTTTGTTAAACGGCACTGAGGGAGTGTTTTCTGTCATTGCTTTTTGCCCTTTTGCTGGCCTGCTGTCCATCTTCCTGGTTGGATTCTCAGTGAAATTGCTGTATACTATAATAGACTTGGCCATTTGGGCCTCCACACAATGAATGTTGTTGTAATTCCCCCTGTCATGGGGGCAATGAATGTTCCATGTTTTCTTTTTTTTCCTTTTGCTTGTTTCCTACGTGTAGACAGCAATTTACATGGAGACATTAATGTAACTGTCATGTTCTATCCAAGATCACTGAAGCAGAACTGCTAAAAGACAGCCAAGCCACAGCATTGATGCTCAGGGCACCAAAGATTGAGCTGCAATACAAAGTTAATGGAATTAAGTAAAGAATTCCCCCATCCACCAAAGCGGAGAGAAGAAAAAAAAGAGGAACATTTAAATAAGCATTGGCTTGGAAATAAATGATAAAATGAAGTATCTCGAAAAGCATTTGTGAAAGTAATTTGTATGAGGTGGGGTGGGGGGCCGGGGGGTGCAAAGAAGGGAAATTGAATAAATGTGTATCACATTAACTTTGACGCTGCTGCAGCATCAGCTGTTTGTGTGATTTCTCTACTTGCCTTATTGTTGTCTAAATAACAACATGGGGAACTATTAGATCAAATAAATTGCTCAGTAAATCGCAAGTCTTCCAACAACACTGGTACTGCAATAAGTTTCCATCATGCTACTCTAAATGCTGTTATGCTGTATCTCTTGGTGAACTCTCCACCCCATCGGTGGATTATTGTATGTCTGAGAACCAGAGATGGCAGGGGAGCTCCACAGACAGTGAAGGGGCTTTGGGAGAAACAGTGGAGAAACAAGGCCTTGTACCTCTGCATTACATGTTCAAAGCCTGCCTTGTTTTCAGCAGGGACCCTGCATACACAAGCCAACAGCAAATGGAAGGCCAGTGTGGTCTTTTTCACGACAGTTTACTCTCACAGCCAACAACCCTTTAGAAGGAGAAAGAAGAAAAACACACAAATAGAGACCAAAACAATCTTATTAAACTGAATAATACTCTGACTTTTGAGGGGTAGTTATAACTGTTGAAATGATGGATCTAAATAGTGTTTGTAAACTCATTCTAATCTACATTTTTTAGAAAGCAAACATGTAACTTGAATGTAATATTTACATTGTGGATTTATAAGTCCCCCAGACCAATACAAATGTGAATTTAAAAAACGAATCTATGGATTCAATACATAGGTCACATCTTAACAATGCCTGTCCTCTCCTCTTTTCTGTGGCTGTGCTATTCTGTTGTAGAAAATATTCCAAATTGCACAGTAGAAAAACAAGTTGTTGAGTGGCAGTTAACATGATCCAAATGTGTTGCCTGAAGAATTGCATCTTCCAGTTCATCATTCCCTTCACCTGTGTACGAACTACAGCCCTCTCATTTGGTCATAAACTTGTAATTTGGTGTAATTTACAGAGGGAATATGCAAAGAAGGTATGGTAGGCATTAACTGGTGTTAAACAGCTAAAGGGTGTTTAAATTCATTGTATTCCTCTGAATACTGAACTGAATGACAGTACATTTCAGGCACATAAAACACAATTTGTTCTGAGGGACCTCTATGTTGAATTGTTCTATGTATTAATGGTGAATAAATAATATGTAAATGTGCACTAAACCTCCTATAAAAGGTGATTGTTCATTCATGCATGTGTTATAATTGTGTCACAAAATGTGTCATGGGTATTTTATGAGTGTGGTGTGTAAACTCATTACAGATAAATACCAAAAGAGCTAAGGAGAAGCTTTCTCTCATTTCAAGAGTGTCCCTCTACTAATAGTCCCTCTACTTTCATTCATCATGTGCTGATTCCGCTTCCTACAGTAGATGATGATGAGAAGGAAATCACCAGTTATGGTTGAACTCAATTCATACATTTGCACACCCATCTATCAACAACACACAATGTGTCAGAAGGCAGGACTGCAATTCTTTTGACATTAATGATTCATTAATCCCCTCTTCATTAATTCATAATCATTTTCGAGGTTTGATCTTAATTGCTTGCTAAGATTTTGATTTGGATCACAGCCAGCCATCAATTAACTCATGTCTGCCAGTCAATAAGAGCTATTGCTTTATGAAACAATGCACAACAATGCAATTTGCTCCATCTAAAAGAAAAACAATGGATAATAAAGGGCTGAAATATATTCTTGAAGCTTCCTCCAATGCATTTAACAGGGGAGTTATTATTTATCTATCACTATAGGTGGGAGAATATGACATGAGACATTTGCAGAATGAAATGAAGAAAAGTCATTTTGAACAATGAAGAAAGACAATGTCCATCATGACAACACAACTACATTATTGCTCATTAAATGGCGTGTGTGTGTGTGTCTGTGTGTGTGTGTGTGTGTGTGTGTGTGTGTGTGTGTGTGTGTGTGTGTGTGTGTGCGTGTGTGTGTGTGTGTGTGTCTGTGCATATGCACAGATGTTCCCACCTGTTGAGCCCAGAAGCTCTACTGGAGTGGAATAACTGTATTATCAATGTTTAAATGAAAAATATGAAAAATGTTTTATTCTCTCTTTTACTTGCTGAATTGTCTCTTATGTTATTATTATAAGTGCTTTAAATAAATCATTTCAAAAAATGAATAAAGCAGGGGTTTTGAATAAAAAACAGCACTTTTCATGCCTTTTCACTATAAATGTCTCCTGTGATATAGAAGGCATTTATAGTGGATTGTTATTGACAATGTCATTATCACAGTTAAATCCTTACACTATACTCACTGTAATATATATCAAAATGAAACAACAGTAATCCGTTTTTTTTTTCATATTTCACAATATGCTTTTCACATTAAAAGCAGGAATGGTGCATTTCTGGGAAATATATGTAGGGAAATTCATGTTCTTTACCCGCTTGTATTTGGTGCCTATCCCAGCATGCATTAGGTGGAAGGCAGGCAAACACCTTGGACAGGTCACCAGTCCATCACAGGGCTAACACAGACAGACAGACACTTACACTCGCATTCATACCTATGGGCAATTTAGAGTCTCCAATCCACCTGACTTGCACTGGAACGGAGATCAGTATGGATGTATGGACTATTAGGCTGTGTTCACACATAGCGTTTTTGATGTGGAAAAAGCGCTGCCTGGAGGAGCTTTTTGTGAGGAAAAATAAAAAGCGGATCACGGCAACGTCACCTGACGTTAGATGAGCAGCTGCTAACCAGCTGGTTAGCACTTCTAGCAGACAGAACAGTGTTGTGCAACAAGCAAAGGCTTACCAGATATTTCCAATACATGTCCAGTATAATCCATACTGCCTTTAAGATTGCTGTTGCGGTAACAGAAATTCACTTATTACAACGTCCAATTTCTCCACCAGCACTTTCACTTTCTCCATATTTGTTGTTGCTATGGGAAACGGCCAGCGTCTCTGTGATCGCAATTGGTTGGCTGGAAAAAGCGGTTCACGTCACCCGGCGCTTTTCTGCAAAGTTGAACATTTCTCAATTTTTGAAAGCGCGCCGCTCTGAGGAAAAAAACGCCGGCTGCAGCGCTTTTCGGGAGCGGTCGCTTTTTGTGCGCCTTGCGGCCGCTTCCCGTTGCTTTTAATGAGAAAAGGGCGCTGGCGGTTGGGGAAAAAACGCTACGTGTGAACGCAGCCTTATTGTGGAGTTTTTACCGGCTGGCTTGATGCATTTGGGACAGAGGGACCGCAGAAAGTCAAAACAAACACACACAATCTATACATTTATATCATATTGCCATTTATTTCCATGCACATGCGCAAGCTCTGTCCACCTGACAGAACAGAGGGCTGTCAGGTGGACAGAGCTCAAGTCAAGTCAAAATTTATTTGTATAGCACATTTAAAACAACCACAGTTGACAAAAGTGCTGAACAGGCTTAAAATACCAAAATAAACGAATATAAAAGTAAATAACACATAAGAATAAAAGAAAACAATAAATATAACAATAATAAAAGAATGTCGGCGGAAAGAGAGACACAGAAGCATGGAGGTTTCGTCGCGTAGGTCGACGCTTCCCGGAGGTTCCCGGGGGCACGGTGGCGTATGAGAAATACGAAGATTTACAAAAAAAAAGGAAAAAAAGGGTGCAACCAAATCATGTGCTGGTACGACCAACTGAGAAAGTTGGTAGCACCAGTGCTACCAGTGGAAAAGTTAGTCTGGAGCCCTGACAGTGCTAACCACTGATGGCATAAACAGAACTGGACAAGACAACATCATCATCACAATACTGATGAGTAAGTACAAAGAACATGTTTATTTCTCACATAAACAAAACCTCAAACACAACACAACTGCATTGTACAACCTATACTTCAGTTTTGCTTGCATGCAAATATATTTTACCACAAAACTTTAATGATGTCTACTATTATGTTATATGATGAAGTATAGCTTTAAGCAAGTCCACAAGATGACCTTGGAACTGCACACCAAAGAGTTTTTTCAATCTACAGATCAAACACAACATATCACCAACAACAAACATTTTCACACAGCTCATCCCCTCAAATTGACAGTGTCAATATGCAAAGCAAGAACCCAAGCTTACAACTACAGTAAGATACTTACACATAAACAAAGCTCAACTTTGTATTTAATGTGCAGTACATTTACTGCTTTATGTTATATTGTATAATGCACCATGAATGAAGTAATTACACTAAGCTACCTTTCTCACCTGAAATAGTTTCAAAAATAAACCTGGCTATATCAACTATTAAAAAAAAAAGAATAATTCATGAATCTACAGGCCATATAATAAAAAACGCCAACAACCTTTTATTACTAAAAGGTCAATCTTCTTACTTTGGATAATGCAAATCACCTACTACCACTGAACATCATGTACGGCAAAGAGTTAACACCACAGCAAATGATCTGCTAGGGAAACTTGATTTTGGTGTCTATGTTCTCATCACTTCATGGGTAAGTTGACAAATGGTCGATCTCCCAAAACCTTTGTGTACATAGAGAGGTGTGAAAATATTGTGTCTGCATAGCAGCCACACACAGTTGGAGTGTGATGCCACACACACACACTTAATCACATTTAATTAAACCAACGGAAAACTAATGAGGCATGTCACAAGCATTTCGTTTTACAATTCTTTAGATTGTTTTAACCTTTTTAAAAATGTGTACTGCTTGCCAATCCTGTGTTGCTTCATTCCCAATTTACCATTTTAGTTCATTGTGCACTGTAATCACAAAAGCGTGAAACATTTTGTATTAAACTGTCTCTAGATACATACAATCTGTTGGGGCACAAATATTAGATTTAAGAATGGGATTCAGAAATGTTTGTTTGGCAATTCCTTTAGAGAAGTAACTGTCGTAACTTATGAGAAACAGCATATCTACATTATTATAAACCAGTAATTACTGATTAAACTCTCAGTATAGAACACCCAGTAGATCTGTAATAGTATCTTAATTTAACAAGTGTCACTGTTTCCCATCCTCCTGTGCTCAAATTAGCATGCACAGCTAACCCTGCCCCATTACCGTTCGGGACACGCATTCACTTACCAGAGAGAGGAAGAAGAAAGCAAAGCCCCCACTCTCTCTCAGCTCTTTTAAGCGAGCTTCTTTGAACACATCACTTAAATGTAATTTAGTGTTTTATTTGAGATTTATTCAGAATCAACCATAATAAACAAAGCATGCTTTCCCCATGGAATCCAATAAAACCGAGTGCATGTCACAGTGCTCCTGACAGCCTTGACTTCAAAAGCTCATGGTTGGAGATGAATGCAGGAGTAAGGAAGTGGAGAGCATGATTAGCAGCCCACTTGGCTTATCTCCCTGTCGTATGCGCTGTATATACATAGCATCAATCAGCTTCCCATCACCTAATTAACTCCTTCACCTTTACACAACAAAGTAGCATCTACTTCAAACTGCTCTGCCTGAGTGACTTGACAGAAATACCTTATGAGTATTTAGAAATGAAAAGTGATTTTTAAGGTGCAGCTCACATTGCTAATAGCCATCAATAGTGCCTTGATGGCTATTTCATTTTTACGATGATTAAAGCTGTTCAAGGGTTTGGGAGTCTTACCTGGCCCAAATGATTGTGATTTTTCATAAAAGTGCCAAGCGTAGAGTTCTGAATTGCGCGCACACATGTATGTATGCATACACATACACACACACACACACACACACACACACAGGTGGTACGCTTTGTCTTCATACATAGGTTCAGTCTCAACCAGCAGCAGGTAAAACTTCTGCAAATGATAGCCTGAGGGCAGGCTTTGCTGCTCAGTGTTCAATGCTGTTTGATACTGTCTGACTTGAATTTGTGAAATTCCCAGTATCACTCATTGAGGTTTTTTTTCCTATTAATCCATTGATATCGCCTGCGTTCCACAAGCATTTACATGAAACATTGATTCTTTCTGAGACTTTTCATGTGGTATAAATTAACATTTGCACAGCTTTGTTGTCATGCTGAGTGAGGAATTCTGCATTGTGCAAAACATAAGCTGGTATTGTCATTGGTGTAGACTTCAATTAATGTTACAGAATGATTCATCATGGTAATATCAGTGTGGTATCAACATGCAGCTAGCATCAAGGCACCAGCCCTCAGCATATTTTCTGCAAATATGATCAATACAACATGGTCATTTATCTGGCAATATCAACATTAGATGCATAACATAGGTGTTACTTTCATCTGTGCTGAGGACTGTTTGCAATGTGGTGAAAGTTTAGCATTTTCTTGAAGTGTCTGCTGTTTGAAAGAAATCTTAATACACGTAACATGATAATTCTTATTTTCAATTAAATACAAATTCTTTTTAATGAAATTGTTGCTGAATGAATTCTGTGTATGAATTCTATGTATAATAGTAATCATTCCTAATCTCATGTAATACCTATTTTGGACTTTATTCTGCACTCTGACTCATTGGCGGTTAACAAGGTCTCGCCAGAGACCAGACCCAGTTGTGCCTTAAATTGTAAAGTTATTTTTAAAGCTGACAAAGAGCAAATGTAAAAACAATACAATTCTGGTTATAAGTGCTAATATTTTAGCAGCCTCAGTGCTGCATTTTGTTCAGGCTGAAGACGTGAGGAAGGTTTGATTAAAGTAAGGCAGAAGAGATCATGAAGCTAATTCTATTCTCAATTTCTCTTGTGAAAAGTGACACTATACTATGGCTTTGAAAAGGCTGACAACAGACATGAACATGAACTCAACAGGACTATAAAATTATAGTGATTTCTTGAAATAAGATCAGCAAAAAACATCACTCTGCATCTTTACTTCAACATACTTTGACATTTGGTCTTTTTGAGTGTCATGAGACTTGTAATTTGTTGGCCTTCCACTTAAAATCCACTTTTATGCACTGGTCACATTAAAAGCCAAAATGTACTAATTGAGTCATGGCAAAGCTATTAATTTAGTCCTTTTATTTATAAAAAAACAAAAACAAAACTAGAGAATAGCTAGGATACTTGAAATAAAGGAGCCCTGATTCAGTGTATTGCAGAGCCACAGAAGTAATCTTAGTATTAGCTATATTGACATATTGAAACACAAACTGAAAGATGCATGGAGCGGAAAAGTGCACAAAGGTTAAATGTGTGATAAGACAAGGATGCAGTAGATACAATAACTAGATACTCAAATTATCCTTTGTCTGAATGCTATTTAGGTCATGTCTACAACACAGCACTGAGATACGCGTCCCTGATATGTGTCCCTTCAGGTGTTTAATCCCCTTTACAGAGCGATTTAGCTGTGAAGTCCCCTTTACAGATTACAGTACTTAACAAGGTTCACATTCAGTAATGAGAGCATAAGATGAAAACAAACCGCACGTTTAAATCCCCAAGTATTAACACTCAGTCATAATTGATATACCTTTATTATATTAAATTAATTTAACTCATTATTCCACTTTGAAACGGGGGATCTAGAAAATAGGATGCAGAACAAAAGACCTTAAGTCTAACGCTAATTGCTGTGAGAAAATAAACCCTTTTGTGAATTATTTGCAATAAAAAGGATGCACGTTTACATACAGTAGTGAGATTTGTGTGTGTGCATATATGCTTGTAGGTGAACATGTGTGTATTCCTGTGTGTGTGTGTGTGTGTGTGTGTGTGTGTGTGTGTGTGTGTGTCTTGGGTAGAGAGTGGGGGGTCTGAGGGGGTATGCTGGTGATCTAGAGCTGATTTCTCTCTCTAAGTGTGCAGGATCTGCTTGGCATGCTCTGCGTCTCCTTTCTCCCTGCTATAGGCTCTGCTGGCTATAGCTTGTGGCGCTCCCGGTGGAGTAAGCTCTTTCCACTAACAAAATGCAAAATACAAAATTAATAAAAACACCCTTTGAAACTGACAAATATGCCTCAGGCAAACTATCGGCCCGCCGGCTGCTTAAAATTTAATCAGTATTTTTTCTTTATTTATTTATTTTCCACGGCCATGCTCATCTTTTTAATAACACGTTGCTGAGACTGTCTGTATACAAAGTTTTCCTCTGTCAAGAATTACATAGGGCCTGTCAGTTCATGGTCTCTCTCCCTCAGGGGGTTGCCAGAAAATAAACTAAGCAGATTTATTTCATCTCGTAACCTTAGTCCTTGTCCTCTTCCAAAATTGGTTTGCTCTTTGGTCCTCTCCCAGTGACCTCCTTCCTGTACAGGGCTATATGAGGACGGAGACAGCAACTCACTTTCACACTACTCAGATATGCTCAAATCAATACAACAGCTTTGTTGGAATTCCCTTACATTGTGTTTTAGCATAAGTTGGAAGATGAACAGGGGCGACTAAAATGGTAGAATTGTTGACGTTGGAGAGCAAACACTGAATTCCCTGATAGCTCTCCCATACTGATATAATATTCATGCACTCATTCATAATTTAATTATATTAACACAGGGTTGCAGTGTGAGTGATGACAGAACGTCAAACCCTCATCTAAGTGTCAATCACGCACTCCAATAGAATCCTAATGCTAGCGGTAATGGAACAAAGAGATAATAGACAGACAGCACCAAAATATTTACAGCCACTATCCAGTTGGATTTAATTGTCTCCTCTACAGTATTTCTAAAGATTGAATGAGAACATAGCATGGTGTATTGTTTTAGATAAGTAACGATTCAAAGTGCGATGTTACACAATATAACCTTAAACCTCAATCATTAGTTGTACCAAACTGTCAACGGTTACCAAATAATAGATCAAATACTAATAAAAGTTATTCTCTAACGATTTGTGTGGAAAATGCTTAACAAGGCTTATTGAAGATGTGACTCACTGAAGTAATATAAGAAATATGTTGGGTTTTTTCCAATTGCAGAGGCCAGTTGTAAAAATGTTTGAGAGGAGGAGAAAATGGGCACATAAATGTTTTTAAATTAATTGTCATACATTGAAAAATGACAAAAAAAAGAGATGCTTGCTTGACATGGGTTAATGAGCTGAAATTACAAAGTTTAAATGACTAATGATTAAGCCAGCTATTGATGATGAAAAAGACCAAGTGGCAAAAAAAAATCACAAAAAGTAAATTAACACAAAATGAAAAAAACTTGAGATTAACAGACCTTTATGAGGCATATCCATTCTTCATGAAAATAAAAAGACACACAACAATTCCAGCGGGAGCTTAAGTATGGCTTAATAACCTACAAAATAGATGGTAACTGGAAAGGGGGTGCTGGGTACCTCATTTTGTGCCTGCACTGTATTATAGAAGTAGAAAGGCAAAGATTTTTTTTTAATTGGCAAAATGGAACATGGCTAAATTCTTTAATATGGCTTAATAACTTAAAAGTGAAATGAATTCCAACCCTGAAACCACTGAAAGACAGGCAAGAGAGTAGACAATCTAATAAAGTCTCCCAAGACAAAGATATACGGTGCATTTCAGATCATTCCAAATGGTCTTCAGTAGGTTTTCAACTATTTCTCGGAGGACTGTCACCTTCAAATATACTCAGAGAAAACTAATAAACTAGTAAAACTACTTTTGTAGTTAGCAAGCTCTGCTGCAATGGCATAACCTGGGTATCTGCACTGTCTCTCTCAATCTACTATAGTCAGTAGGTACAACACTGTAAAAACCTGTAATACATTCACTCTTTTTGTTGCGGACTGTGTTGCTGCATTTCATCTCTACAATCGGGAGTGAGCAGGAACAATGGACTCACTTCAATGACGCTCGATCCCTAGAAAACTTGATCAGGCACCGCTTGGTTTTGCAGATTGTCATCTTTCCGTTTCTACAGTGCAAGCAGGCTCTGAAATGGCACAAATCTATGATCAATGGCATCAACCACTGGTCGGAGGATGCTATTGCACAGCTGAAAGACTGTTAGGCTTGCATGAACCAGGACGGTTTGGAGACTGTGCAGGAAGAGCAGATCTCTTCATCACAAATTCAGGATTTGCATGGCAACCACTTTCCCCCAGAACCCTGTCCTTTTGAAGTACAGAGACAAACTGGAGCTCTATGAACTGCAATGAACATTATGCAGACTTTCCACAGTGTGAAATCACTGACAGGCTACACTGAAAACCAACAACAACTTCATTGTGACGCACAGCTTGCTAGTAACTTATTGTAGCTCACTGGCCTGCTGTTGCACCAGGAGTGGAAGACTTGTAGATGATAAGAGGACATAAGAAAAGAGTATTACCAGGAAGGCAAGTAAACAATGAGTGAGTGACTGGTCAGCAGCTTTGGAGAGGCAGCACAAGATGTTGTAGCTATGTGAAACTTCCACTGATTTAGACAGGTATGTTGTTTGGATGGTAGCATTAAGCATTTAGAAAATATGCCTCCCTTCTAGTTTGTGCGTCTTTGCCGTCAACATCTTTTGTGTGTCATGGCCAAACATGTTACAAGTATCAAAATTCTGTGATACAAAGATGATGTAGGCAGCTCAATCATGTTGTGTGTAAACCTTGGCCTGATGATAGCACTATGGAATGCAACCAAATTTCAACCAAATTACAGAAGAAGAAGAAGAAGACGAAGAAGAAGAAGAATCCTTAC